>NC_092643.1:13910352-14227846 GCF_039555335.1 Amphiura filiformis | reverse complement strand
ATTACTCGAGTTAAATTTTTTACAACCCGTGATAAAATACCATAAATATTACTCGACTGATTGTCTATACGTAGGTTACCCCGACCTTTTAGCACGACCCGCCGACGTGATTTACCACAACCATTTTGTACCCAGGGTTAATTTCCGGAAGTTGCGTTGAACCTGTTGGGCTAAACCGCGCGGGTAGAGCTCTAAATGATTTTATGTAGAGCTCTAAATGATTTTATGCTCTAAAAACTTTCAAATTAGCATGCCAAACATGTTAACTTATTCCAAAATATGAAGGCGATTGCATAAACATTTGGATGTACGTGTGATGCAAGTTTCATCGCAAATTCTGAAAAATACCACAGAAAAGTCCATTTTTCGTTAGCATATCATCAATTTACGATCTTAAATTCACAAAATATGAAATGAAAAACGGTTTTGTACATAAATACCACGAAAAAGTTATACAGATTGATGTCAAACAAACCAGAGGTAGACACTAGTAGACACTTATCGGCGCAGAGGTAAATAAGTCTGGTTAAGGTTTGGATAGGATGCCCGAGTCCTGTCCAGACAGGCACAACCTCGACCTTTATCACAAGCTTACCTCAACTGGGCACTTTACTCGAGGTAAATACCCCTTTACACGAGTTAAATACCCAACGTCTGAACACGGCTATAGGAAGAAACTGTTCAGTTAAACTTTTTGCTGTCCCTCAAGACATTCTCAACAACACAAACCACAAAACCATGTCCCTGGGATGACACCAGGATAGCCCTAGTTTAGAGCCATGGCAAAATCGTAATCAATCGAGCATCGATAGCCAGTACATGTAGTAAGCAGCCTGAGCATACGCTGATGCGTGGGTTTTGCACTGACGCTGCTCAATGCTTGCACTACACACTCGCAATTTTGATGTTGAGATTGGATGGAACTGGATGCATAGGTTTAGCACTGCTGCAGTGCATTATAGCAGTCTTTATCAAAGCTGTGGACATTCAACCAAGCACTCTATTCATAGCACACAAATGTCACCACAATACTGGAAATGTATAATTGAGGTGGCTCATTAACATTTGCAGGGGGATCCAAGATAACCTATAATTAAAAAAAAAATCAGATGATTGAATATATGTTACGAATCATGGATATAAAGACATTTAATTCTTCATTCTTCATCCATTGGGATCAGAGAGTCAACCCCTCTGTAGGGACTTGTTTTTGAAAGGTTTTGTATGAATAACGACACACCTTACATAACGGTTACAAGTACGTGTCATTATAGGCTAGTGAACCGCTTGGGTAAGTATTGCCGCATTGAGCAAGGTCACATAGGTCGGCCTGCATAGTCTGATCATTTGAAGGAAAGTAAGAAGTTCCTCGGTTCATGTCTGACTTTGCAGACACAAAAATTGTGGTTGTTCATAGACCTGTGTATAAAGGTCTGCGGGTTGGTGATGCCTATATCGATTGCAGTGATGGAAACCCAATTCCCTAGTGGTGCTCACACGGTGGTAGCGATCAGGCAAATGCTGTCGGAGATCAGTGTTGCTAGCGATTGAAATGTGCGTCATTTTCAAGTTGACTTGAGTTCAACTGGTATCGATTTGATACCTCGTTAGGGACCTCGTTGGCCTGCTTATGACGTCTGATGGATTAGCTAGTTGCTTTTTCAATAGAGGGAGTGGATGCAGCAGCGCTATGCCCCATGCTACTGTGTAGTATGATGCGGGCCCAGGGGGTCACTCCCATTGTGGCCTGTACACCATCCGCAATAATCAACTTTTGAAAAGCACCCTAAACAAGGATTTAACCCTTGGCTAAAACGATACCCTAAACAGGTAACACGTGCCTGTTTTCACACCCTAAACAGGGATTTTATTCTTTGCATCAAATTTAATACCTTAAATTTCATTTCCTTGTTTTAGCAATTGCAATTTTGCTACCCTTTTTCCAATTTTGCATGTTTTTGACACCCTAAAAACGACACGCCAGCAGATCGTGCCTACCCACCGAAAAAAAACTACCCTTTTTACGCGCTTTTATTATATCGCGGATGGTGTACAGGCCACAATGGGAGCGGGCATGTATGTATAGTGGGAGAGGTACGGGAGAGTACAGGCTCGTGACGCTTGAGGGGGTGCGCCGCACCCCCCAAATTTGCTAAAGTCTAACAAAAGTCCCAAAATATCAAAATTTGCGAGCGTAGCGAGGAAAAAAATCATGTTTTTTATGCCTTTTTGGCCAAAAAAGGTCCAAATTTTGGGAAGAAAGTCCACTTTTCTCAAAATTTCCCCACCCCTGGAAAAAAAGGTCCACTTTTTCAAAATCAGCACCCCCCAAACAAAATCCTGCGTGCACGGGCCTGGGAGAGTATAAAACTTGGACTGACTCCACAGACAATTGTATTGCCTAAATTGTTAGTGCAGATTGGGGAGAGGGGCAATTTGAGGCAGGGTCCATATGGAATCATGGGGAACCCTTGTGGAAAATTATTATCTACAGCATGAATTCATATCTGGATATAAAAATGTTCCCAATACTCTCCCTCCATGCTTTTCCCATGATACTAATACATATACTTAACCAACCACCTGTTAATGTTAAAATGAACCCATAAATGATTACTTTCTTGTTCCTTCAATCAAAAATATATAAATAAATTACAAAGTTCCTGAGCAGTAGCAGCTCCTTTATTGGAGTAGAACATTGTAAACATTATTTGAACATACTGGTAGCAAATTTGAACATTAATAATATCCAATCTGTCAATCTGCTTAGACTTGGAAATTGAAAAGTATTCTATACATTTTAATTTGAAATCAATTTAACTGTAAATTAACTTGATTTTACCAAAATGATTTATTTGTCTGAAAGACCTGGTTATGTCATACCTTATTTGACAAAATCACAAATATATAGGCTATGATTTGTTTGTATTGCATGATGCTGTCATTGATTGCATGGCTGGCTATCACTTGATATCCATGAGACACAGTTTCTCAACTGCTGGTCCACAACTAGTCCGAGGTGAAGTTTTCTAAATCAATCATGAAATATTTTAATCTATACTCAATCATACACTCATATGCATGACTTATGACATCATGGATTGATCCGGGGATTGATAGAATGGTGTACACACAGCTGGGCGCAGCACCTACTCGAACTATGCTTCGCGTATTGCGTGAATGATGGCGCTTTTGAAATTAAGCGGACATAATTCGGGGCTTTGTTGACTCAAGCACAGTACCAAAACCTCGCCAATACTGAGCTGGTCATAGACAGTTTATGGAATCGATGCATACCAAAAACAGTTGAGTAGATATTGTAATTATTAATATCTTACTTTCTTCTCGGGTCTTATTGCTGACCAAAAGTTTTGGGGAAACCCCGTTTTTTCAATACATCGCTGCTGTAGCCTGGTACTGACTGATTGAGGCTACAAGAACTGAGCTAGTCCAGAACATTTAGAATAGGCAAACACTCAAGAGGAAACTCAGAGGATCAGAACATTCACTATGGACCGCAATAGCCTCATCCCAATGGCATAGTCCAATTACATAATCATAGTGCAAAATTTGACCTCAAGTTGCAGAGTATGAATTTTTGTACCCAAATCTTCAGAGGTTATTCAATTAATGTACAAATGTATTGGGGTTTAAGAACTGTGCCCCTGATAGATGAGCATGCTGTGGAAAAAATTAGTATTTTGCCCATACAGATGCACCTTGGAGGTTTGACACTCAAAGGAAACCCCCTCCCAGGGCCGTAGTAAGGTTGTAAAATGTGGGGCGGACATGACAAATGGAGGGAAACCAATATAAAAATATATTACCAAATTGAAATAAAGATATAAAGAAAAACATAACAAATTTCTCAAAAAGTGGGCGGCCATGGCATCCCGGCTGCCCCGCTTGCTATGGCTCCTGCCCCTCCACAACCCCTTCCCCAATAATATTTAGGGGTTCTGTTGAAGCACACATAGAGGAAACTTGGAGGTTCCCCCTTCCTTTGTGGACAAGTTTGGGGTTTCATTCAGAGTTTCACTCTATGAGTGTATATAGTGATTTGGCAATTCCTATTGTTAGGGGATAAAGCTGAGGGGTAGAACTGCTTCAGTTCCTCTGATCGTGATCTGCACCCACAGCCATAGAGCCTGCCAAGGCGAGAGAACAACTGGGGGAAATTTATAGAGGGCTTGTCATCTTGGCACTGAACAAGTGCTAGGATAACTGGGGGGAATTTATAGTGCCAGAGAGAGGGCCTGTCATCTAGGCAGTAGGCACTGAACATGTGCTAGGACTAGGATAAACTGGGGGAAATTAGTAGTTTCAAAGTGGGCCTGTCATTTTGGCACTGAACAATGGCTACATTGTGTGTCCAAGGGTCCAACCTCTGAGAATTATATGCTTGGAGGTTTCAGTTAGAATTTCAGGTTGTTGAACACATTGATTTGGATATCCCCCCCCCCCCCCCATTAAAAAGTAGTTGGTTTCAGCTAGACCCAGTGCATTTTTTGATATTTATCAATATATTTCCTTCAAATACCAAATTTATCTTGGCAGACTCCAACCCTACTAGCCATGATTCTGAGCACAGAAAATTCCTCTTCTCTATAGAGGCATTTTGAATGCTGTATCTTTGGTGTCAGAAAAGTACATTTTCAGGTAAATGTGCTTCTGACAGTTGTGGCTTATGATGAGGTATTGTTGTGTTTTGTGAATGTTGACAAGGATACCAGGTGTGCATGTTCTAGAATTATGAGCTACAGGAACTGATTGTCTGCATGTAAACAACCAATACCAGAAGCTTATTTAGCTGGTTTCCATTTTGTTTTTGTCATGTTGTCTTGTGGGCCATGGTCACTTGTTGCTTCTGTTGCTGGGGTTGGTTTTAAAGGGATTTGGACTTGATTTGATCAACATGCTTTTTCTCTCCTTTAAAAATGCAAGAGATGGATGAAGATACTACGATGTAAAACTAGAGTGCAGTGAATGAAGGCTGACTATTATAAAGTCTGATTCTTACTCCACATCGCAGGGCGATACGATGCTGTGATGCTATAAAAATTGAAATCTGAGCCAGGTTTTTACGAGCTCGGCGGTGAAAAAACTGAAAATTCTCATTGCGCGGTGGAAATTTCGGTCTGCGATGGAGTTGAATTTTGTTCAACTTTATAGCATCGCGCTGCGATATTGCAGCCGTGTACACTTGTGATTGGCTGCTGGAAAATGAAGGTTGGCAAAATGACCATAAAAGGAGATGCAGACCCCACATGCTTTTCAAACATCGCAGTATCGTGTGATTGAAATGTACATTTTAATTTCATCGCGCGATGCTGCGATGTTTTAAAATCATCGCATCTGACTTTATCCCTGGAATGTCTTGCCACCCCAACCCAGACCCCAAGTGCATGTAGAGGCCTACCTATTTCGGTGATCCTGATCCTATTTGAGAATCTTGCCAGTTGCAGCAACCCACATGATGAGAGCCTATGCTTGTTAACTTCTATTGATAGTTTCTTAGAATTTAGACCAGGTACCAAACTTGCTAAATCGATGGCCTATTTTTTGAACAGTTAACACAGGATGGAACTGAATAATATGGTAAATTGAAAGACAAATTGCACACACAAACAAACCCTAGAGGTGAAACATGTGTACTTGTCAATAAATGATTAATTTCATCATTGTTAGAGTTACATGGATGGCTTAGCAACAAAAACTGTTTGTATGTGAAGCATGCGTGCCCGAGTTTGTTTGTTAACACTTATATTTAAAGGAAATACAAAAATCACTGTTAATGAAAGATCCAGGGGTGTTAAAAATCTACCTTTGAGTGAATTCAGAGTTAACAATGCTGCATTACTGTATTGAAATTATGGTGCGGCCATGCCGTTCGAACTCTCTTTCTTTGGATACTGGACTAAGTAATGTTCTTCTGAAAGTGATCCCCACACACCCCACATCCCTACATGTTCCTGTTAATATCGTAGATATTGAGTAAAAACTCTTATGCAAAGATGTAACTTTTACTATCTGGCCATGGACACACCTTTTCAAACTGCAGTGGACCACTGGGGGTGGGGCGCATCCCACACAGTGACACACACATACCACCATATCTAGGTAGTTGAAATGCACAAGTGTCAAGTGTGTTAAATCGCTAGTCCAAATGTTGAAGGGGTCCTTTAATGGGTTTCTTGCAGCTGTTATGTATTGCTGCTGCATAGTATAGTATAGACTTGTACATGGGTTGGAGCTAACAAGCTGCATGGAACCATTCTGCATCCTCCTGATTGCATCACAGATATGTGTTCCAATATCTGTGATTGCATGCAATGATCCAATGTTGTTAAATTCAGGACCTTGGCCCCGACTCTCTTTCTGCTTTTTGCCTAAAAGTGGAAGGAAGGAAGGTCAAAGGAAGAAAGAAGATTAATTAAAGGAAAAGACCAGTTGTTTTCTCCACCCCGGTTTTGAAATGCCGACCCCTTGGGTGCCATGCGTGAAACTGTCGTCCAGCTATAAACGATTTCGTATGTAGGCCTATGTTAGTGGTTTGGCAGGATTTTATATCTTGAGGTCTATGCATATTATTATTTTACAGTCTTAATTAACCTAGACTGCTTTGCATTGCCTTTTTGATAAACAATTTGCACCAGCTATGCCATTCTATAAAACGCAACACACCCCTCTTTTTTCTCCACAAAAACAAAATATACAATTTTGTCAAACCTTAAAAAAATAAAAATAATTCTAAAACATTTTCTCTCACAATAAATTAATTTTTGAAAAATGGCTAGTTTTCCCAATGAATGATAAGGTTGTAAAGGCCGGGTGTAAAGGGCATAAAATATCTGGAGAAAAGTGGAAATAAAATACTACCAAGGGAACCAATTGACCATAAACATGTTATAAAGCCTCTATGGGTCATGTGTGGATTAGGAGGTTCAAAAGATGGGGTCACTGGGAAAGAACTTGGAGCCTTGTCATGTTTATGTTGCTGCATGCTCAATCACTGTTTATTGGGTGTTTGTTATGTTTATGTTTGGTATAGCACAGCAATGATAAACAGCAAGGATACAAATAAATTATACTGTCTCTTTTGGCTTGGGCTGACTGACCTTGTTCAAGGTCAAAAACTTCATAATTATTAAGTCTGATCCAGACACCACATCACTGTGGCAATATCAGGACTGGGATGAAAGTTTGTCCTATAGGGCCATTTAAACATACTATATCCGAGAACCGCTAAAACCGACTAACCGCTCCACCCGAATAAAAGGGGGAATTAGCAGTCATTGGGTTTAGCAGTTCTCTGGATATAGCCAGGTTTTATGATCTAGCATGGTTTTGGATCACCACAGTCAAAAGGCCCTATACTAGTAGTAGGGCTAATGAAAGTATCAGTGGTAAAAATTCTCATCACACAGTGGAATTTTCACCATGCACGCTTGTGATTAGCTGCTGAAAAATCAAGGTTTACTATGGAAGAATGAAAACAGGACAGCAGTACTTTCATTGGCATCGCGATATATATCATGGTAGTACCTTTAAATTTCATCACGCGATGCTGCGATGTAAAAAAGCATCACACAATGTTGCAATGTAGAGTCTGAATCAGACTTTATGTTTGTTTCAAATGATCTTCCCCTATTCATGGAAGTGCTCCACAACAACAATGGTGTTTGAGACATAGAATCAGTTCATCTTTTTTTGTTTACACAAAAGGCTAGAATAAATATTGTACCAAGACGAAATGGCACTATTACCTGAAAGATGTAAAAGTTTATTAGAAATTGGCCTAAGTTGTGCCAGCATGGCGAAGACCAGGAATGGGGGTAGTGCAAGCTGTAACCCTCTCTTATTATTGGTCGTTGTTGAGTTCCTACAGGATGATCATTTAAAACAAACAAACAAAATCAAGTAGGAGAGGGTTATGGCAGTGGCACTTCCCTGGTTTGCTAGTACTACCCCATACCCCTACTAGCTTCATGCAAGGCCAATTTCTACAAACTTCTACATCTTTCCAATATATTTGCTCTTGCCTTTTGGGTAACAAGAAAGAACTAATTCCAGTCTCCATCTAAAATAACACCATGTACGTCACTAAGGACTCATCCCAGGTGTCATAACACTCTTTTGACTCCAACCACAGATTATGTGTTAACAAATTGGCCTAACAGTTCTATATTCTGTATTATCACATTATCAGTAGGAATGGTGATGGTTTAGGGTGCCAAGCCTGGAAAAGGGTTGAAATTAGGAAGAGCAGCTTCCCGAAAAATGTTGGCATTTTGAGAGAAATTATGGGCCTAGTTACTCAATGTGCTCAAGTAACAAGAGGCGATGTGGGAAATTTGTTTAAATCTCCATGAGGCTACTTTTTCCAGGCTGGGTGGCTCCCGGGATATGTGATGGCTGCTAGGAATGATACAGCGGACATGAAAGTGGTAGTAGGCCTATGCTTTGAAAAGCATCCCCGATATGAAGGAAGACACTGTTTGTCACAGCATGAAGGTAGTAGAAAATTGTGTTTCATTGTGAACTTAGTATGTTGTCTTTATATGTAAAAGTAGACTGTTAATCATTTAAAACAAACAAAATCAAGTAGGAGAGGGTTATGGCAGTGGCACTTCCCTGGTTTGCTAGTACTACCCCATACCCCTACTAGCTTCATGCAAGGACAATTTCTACAAACTCTACATCTTTCCAATATAATTGCTCTTGCCTTTTGGGTAACAAGAAAGAACTAATTCCAGTCTCCATCTATAATAACACCATGTACGTCACTAAGGACTCATCCCAGGTGTCATAACACTCTTTTGACTCCAACCACAGATTATGTGTTAACAAATTGGCCTAAAACAGTTCTGTATCATCACATCATCAGTAGGAATGGTGATGGTTAGGGGTGCAAAGCCTGGAAAAGGGTTTATTTATTTATTTATTTATTCTTTCTTTAACCAGGGTTAAGCCCCTTCAGTAACTGGTACTGATCTCCAAGGGGGCCCTGAGTGACAATTTACAGCACACAATATAATAAAAGAAGTTGATAACAATTAAAAGCAATGCATGGAAGCAAAAGTTACTTAAATACAGTATAAACATTGTACATCAGGTCAAGTAATAATTACATTATACAGTATTAGAATAACCATGGAAGTAGTAGACGTACTACTTCCATGGAATAACATTGTAAAGTTTTACAAGAAATTAGGAAGAGCAGCTTCCCAGAAAATTTTGGCATTTTGAGAGAAATTATGGGCCTAGTTACTCAATGTGCTCAAGTAACAAGAGGCGATGTGGGAAATTTTTTTAATTTGTAAGCCCATCTCCATGAGGCTATTTTTTGCAGGCTGGGTGGCTCCCGGGATATGTGATGGCTGCTAGGAATGATACAGTGGACATGAAAGTGGTAGTAGGCCTATGCTTTGAAAAACATCCCGATATGAAGGAAGACACTGTTTGTCACAGCATGGAGGTAGTAGAAAATTGTGTTTCATTGCGAACTTAGTATGTTGTCTTTATGTAAAAGTAGACTGTTAATTAGTGCCTGTGATTACTGTTTCGATACGAAATATGCGTCAATTGATGGAAACCATACCACCTCCTACCAACACCACATTTGGTAGGAATGTCATCTAAATTACAACGTAAATGATCAAGGCGTAGATTATTAATTAGTGCTAGAATATTCGCAATTGCTCTATCTGATAGAAACCAGTCTTCTGGCTAGATCAGAATTTGGTATAAATAGATTAAAATACCCCCTACATAAATAGCTATTTCATGGCTAACATGAAACATCTGCACCTAAATGGGGTTCATGCTGTGTGATTTGTTAACACAAAGATAAAACCGGCCTAATTGATTATAGACAGTGGATTTTATAAATATCGTGGGATGTGGCGCTTACAATGTTTTAATCTGCTCATCAGTGAATCTGTAATTAATTTCTAAATGTTGCTGTGGAATCTCAGCAGTTTTGTTTTTCACTGAATTCGTCCAGTTTAATTGTGATTGCTTAATTAGCGTGTCAAAATGCTACCCTGGGAACGTCTGAAAGCTCTGCACAGGGGTCAGTGTAGAAATGGAGCACACTGGTTTAAAGCAGTACATAATGTATTTTATTTTTTGTTGAGTTGAGTATGGTGAAGAATTTTTCATCAAAAAACACATGAGCTTTTGGTTGTATTTTTGTTTCCGGATGTGTCATCGGCGTCATCATAATCATCTTGCAGTTGTCCTCATTGATCAATAAACGTGTGAAATTGGCTAAAAAGCATTTCAAATTTCCAAAAATAGTTTTTACTGTTTTATTTTGTTGTTTGCCCTGTAGAAGAGCAGTTTATCTGCTCAAAACGTCTGTTTGGTTTATACAGCCGTGGGCACTGGAATTGGTACATTTTAGCCATCAAACTTTACCTACTCATGTACACTACATTTGGTATTCCTTGTTTTTTGGTTCAGTTTATCTGCCTATGTGCATAGTGGTTCTGATCACTTCTTTCAGTGCATTTTGTTCAGCAGGTTAACACTTCTGTGGGCTGTGGAATTGGTAATGTTTGGCTATTGAACTTTACCTACTTCTGTGCCTACATTGGTTGTTTGTTGTCCCCTCTGCATACCACTGTGTGTTTATTTGTCTCTCCACATCAAGTTCATGTAACTGACTCTCTTTTCAGTTGTTTGCATATATTCAAGATACTCTCTTGTATTATTTATTGATTCTTGATGTTTTTTGGCTGTTGGATTCATCATTATCTACTGTATTACAGTAGAGGAGGATGCTATCAGGAGGTTAATTGAATTCATTTACTACAGTCCAGGGAAAGTGCATCCGTTTTAAACCAGAACATTCAACCCACTTTAGGGGGACAAACTAACAAATGCCGGGTAGGTTGTTAACTTTGTAAACGTTGATGTTATTTTGACCCTGGAGGGGTGGGCAATATAGTGAACATATGATGCCACAATACACAACACGCGATGTTTAAAGAGTACTATGCCTGTATTGAAAAATCGTTACTGATCCCAGACGGACACAAGGTTATGTAAGGCCTACGTGCTGTGATGAAAAACCCCTTCACTATGGTAGCATGAATGGAGAAAAGGGCAGAACATACCTGTTTGTGTGATCACAGATATTTCTAGGATCTGTGGTGTGATGTAGGCTATATAATGTGTCTGGGAGGAATTTGTATAGACTGTACTAGTATAGTAAAGGGACTGAGATACTCAACGCCCAACGCATGTCTCTTTGTCTTAAGTCCGATGTATACTCCACTTCGCCACTTCGCGAGAAGCTGTGATGAAAAAATTTATTCGCAGCTTCGCGCGAAGGCATTCATGTATACTTCATCAAAATATTGCAGAGTATCGCGAAGAATTGTTGCCCGCTCTGTGCTTTCATATAGAAACTTCGCTGGCCTACCCCCAAAAGTTGAACCAAATCCAACTCTCCGCTTAAGAAACCTGCTTCATGAAGGAAATTCCTTCATGAAGTCATAAAATTTCAGCTCAAATTACTGCGCGGCATGCGAAATCGCGGTCGCGAAGTGGAGTATACATCGGACTTTATGGAGTGAGGGCAGGACCATAGCAAGTGGGGCAGCCGGAGAGGTCATGGCTGCCCCTCATTTTGGTGGCTGCTCCACATTGTTCAACCTTGCTACGGCCCTGGGTGAGGGTCATTGTTCCCGCCAAGGCCGATTGGCCCAACGCTTTCAAGAATTGGCAGAAGGCCTCCAAAAAGAGCAGAAACAAAGGGTTTTTTTCCACCAGGGGCCCAAACTTAGGCCCTGAGCTAGATATCACTTGCAGCTCAAATTGGCCCAACAAAAAAGTTTGGGTTCGAGTGGTTTTTTTTTACTTGCATACATGTACATGTATGTAAGAGAGAGTGGGGTAATTCCTACCCCTTTGCCTTTAACCCAGTTGTAACATAGACCTATATGGTTGTTACCATACCTAATGCTAAACTATCCTTGATAGGCCCCTATATGGTTACAAAGGGCCTGGAATTATCCCAGGGTTGGAATTACTCCACTCCCCTATTTGAGGTATATGCTGCTCAACTGGGTAGATTTTTCCATTTGGGAATGGTAGCTATATAATATTGGTCCGTTTTGAAGAAAATAATACCTTGGACATGGGTCACCTTTAAAAAAACACAGTAAAGCCAAGCTAAAAACACAGTAAATTGATCATTTCTTTACCTAAAGTTCCTTTTATTAAAAACCGTCAAAATATTGACAGGTTTAAAATCCAAATTCTTTTAGCTCTCTATTTTTGGTATAATGTTGCCTTTTAGCAGCTCGAGTTGCACCCCCATAAAAAAAAAAAATCAAATTTGTAAACTTTACGTAAAATTTAATAAATGGTAGTTCCTAGCGCTAGCAGTTTAATCAAATTAAAGAAATATTCATTCATACATAGCCTCACAGGTACCTTTCATCACACCAATGACCCTGTTCACATTCGAAAATTTTCTTCTTCCGACGAACCTCAAACAAAGGTTAAAATTTGTTTTTTCCTAATGTGTATGCACTTTTCTTCATTCGACGAAGATTAAAATTGCTTTGAAGGAATACTTCATTCGACGAAGCTAATTTTGTAATGTGTACGCTCGATCTGTTCAACGAAGGAAAGTGATCATGTGACAAGTGACCTTCGTCGGCTTTAATAATAGCCGGACGTTAATAAAATAGCTTCGTTCAAGCTTCATTAATTTTCATGAAATGTGTACAGTGCATTGTCTTCGTTCGATCTTCGTTCAGTGTAATGTGTACGCATGCTTAATTAGTTAATCAAGATTAACTTATCTTCCTGGAATGCAGAAATTTTCTAATGTGAACAGGGTCATAGGAGATCACACTTTCTGCTTGCAGATTATATATCTGTGTTCTGCTCTTGTCCACGTATCTTTAATAATCAATTCATTCAGCAATTGTCATTTTGGTGTGGGATAGACTATATATCTAGCAGCATTTCTGTTCCTAAGAGGGCCATTTACAACTCTTTGAGTGATTGCAGCTGTTGTGACATGGGTTTCCTCCCCTGGGGCTGCCAGTCCATGAGGCTGGGGTCATCACTGGGCCAGGTGTCTATGCTGCTGCTAGTAGAATCGCAGGTGGTGTTGGATGCATGGAGCAGGGATATCCCTGGATGTAGGAAGCTTGGTTAGCAACGGTGCTAACAAGCATGCACATCCATCCAGTCTACAGAGCACATGTATGGGTTGATTGAAAGTAGGGTATTCCACTATCATGACTATAGCATGGTCTCTACCATGCCACTACCAGTCTACTGTAGTAGACCACTTTAATTTATCATCCCCTCCCTCTGACCATTATCTCGATGCTCTGACCATGGAAAATCAATCCTGTTCAGATCCAACAGCTTGGCCATCCATTTCTCTGGGCAGGGCAGTCACTGGAGATGTATTATGTTTTATGCATGGAAAGGTATGAATTGTTTATTAAAAAAAGGGGGGATGCAGAGCAGTCTATGCCACTACTAGATGTTTCTATTTCTGTGTTCACATCTACTCCCACATCTCTGGTTGACAACGGACATATCCCCGGCGGAACTTGGTTGGCGCAAGTTGCTAGGAAGTAGTGATAGTTGCTGCCAGGAGTAGTGGCAGTGTGAATGATGGTCAGCATAAGTTCCGCCAAGCCTACGTCCAATGATTTACTCCTTATTTTTATTCCTGACTAGTGAGCTATATTGTAATCTCCGCCAGGCGTACATGTATGTTGCAATGTTGCGACTGGCATCTGGTGTAAATTTTTGCCAGGCTGATTGATAATAATCGCATGGTATTGCATATCGTATGGATTCCCTCCTCCCCCTCTCTCTTTTTCCTCTCTCTCCTCCTTTTTCCTCTTTTTTTTCCTTGCACTAGGGGGGGCGGGGCCCAAATAGGCAAAAAGCGTGGATTCATCACGGATTAACAATACTTGACTCCTGTACAAAGGAATAGGAAGAGTTGTTGAAACATCCATATGCCTTCAAACACATCCATAGGCCTTTGTGTTTGAAGGCCTATGATCCGGGCCTATACATCACACCACTTTGAAACGCATACCAACACGTTATCACTTGTCAATTATAGGCATTTTGTCATTTGGAGACCTGGATGCTTTTGTGTATTTCTTTGCTTGTGGCATATATATAGTACTATGTTACTCTAAAAAGAAAAAGAACATTTCAGATTGCAAGTCTATACCAAAATATATGTGCATTCCAAGTGAATCGAGTTCTGGCAGGGCTACCCGGTATAGTACATGTATACCCACAGTATCACAGGCAATGAATTAGAAGGCCTGGGGTGCACTTAAACTTGCACATCTAGACCTAATGATGAGTTCAGGTTGTAGGCATATTTTCTCTATGCCATCCCCATATCTCACTAGCAAATGTGTGTGCTATAGCCAAAATATTAAATTCTTGATCATGAGAGCCAACTTGGGTACGCACAGTTATTTGCGTCGAGCGTACTACGCAAAGACCGGGCGCAAACACAGCTTTTGAGAATTGACCAATCACACGGTTGTTGCTAGGCAAGGTCAAGGTTGGGTCATGCAGGTCGCGCGATCGTGTTATTCTATGAAAAGTACGCTGGCGCAGAAGGTACATCCTCTCATGATCGAGAATTTGTTATTTTGGCTATAGCGATCAAATGCCTGTAGTTACAAACTCTGCTTGCATTTAATTGCGATTATATAAGTCAGCTGATGAATTAATCGATATGCCTGTACATGAAGTCGCTTTTCCAATAAGCCGCAGAATTAGTGCTCAAAGAATATGCGGTGAGGTTTGATTCACATGTGTATTGTACCGTAAACGGTCGCCTAAATGGCGCTTATGGGCTTCCTTGACATAACTGGAATTTTAGACACAAACTAACAGTGCCCTCCCATAAAAGTTCCACCAGCAAATAAGGGCACATACCCTTAATTCTTTTTGGGATTTTTAGAGGAGGGAGCTCTCTATTTGTACATGAAATTTACACCAAGGTAAAGGAGCCCAGTTTCCCCATTAGGCGAACGTTTACGGTATATGAACTTGATTTGGACCCAAATTTTACATTTTAAATATTGATTGAAGAGATAATATAGTTGATACAAACAGGAGTGGTAATTTTGCAATGTTTTTAGGGGAAGAAAAGAGAAACCCTGTTAACCTATAGAATTGACTGAGATTCAAGCTGTCCCCTCACATGTATTGCTTAACCTTTGTTACCTACTTTGCTGGTTTTAAGGAGTTAATGATATAACTCTTGCTGTGTACCTCATCCAAGAAATTGGGTCATATTAAACCTGTCTTTTGGTACAATTTCATTTTCATGGAAAGATTTTTTTCTCCACTTTGAAGTTTCATATTTCATAAATCGGAAATGTTGAAACATAAAACCGGACATGATGTTATTTAAATTTGCTGGTCAAAAGTTGTGTGAAATTTCTTTTGGCGAATGTCCCATGTGTAAATCTGGAAAAAATGTGCGATCCTTTCTGATGAAACGTGTTGTAAACCTAGATTTTTGAAAGCCTAAAGATACAAACCCTTGACTTTTAGGTGTGGTATTATGTGGCATCTATTTATATCCATAAATTTAAGTAGCAATAAGATTTTCTGTAGAAAATAATTCAATTTATGTCTAACTGCACCATAAATCGATCAACAATCATACAAGTTTATAGCCACCCCATAACACCCCTGTTGGCTGATTGGCAGGCCCGTACGCAGCATTTTGGGGGGGGGGTGCTAATTTTGAAAAGGTGGACTTTTTTCCCAAGGGGAGGGGCGATTTTCTGAAAAGTGGACTTCCTCCCCCCCTGTGTGCGGGTCTGATAAAAGGATGTAAGATCTCCCTCTGTAAGTGTAAATTGGGCTATGCCAGTTGACATCCATACACCCCTTATGGAAGACTTGATCTTAATCTCCCACACAAGGGGCATATATTTCAAATAAGAGTCGCCCATTCAGGTAACCCCATTTAAAACTTGCACTCCCTGTGTGGAAGATTAAGGTCAATTCTTCCATAGGGGGTGTATGAATGTTAACTGGAATAGCCCATTTTATCCTTATCAGATGCTTTCATGATTTGTTCGGTTCTTTAGCACATCTATGATTATTCCATAAAGGTGAAATAACTGATGCTCCTTTAAACTGCCAAGTAAAATTAGAGTGTTAAAATGGAAAAAAGGAGGGGTGTTCAGATAATCTCTACAAATAAGTGGAATGGGGGATGATCATTTTCATTCAAGTGAAGTGTCTTGTTCTATGCATATTGACTACCTATACATACCTTTAATAGAATATGGTGTCTCCTCTCTGTGTTGCCTACAAGAGAAAACAGATGTTACATAACGTAGGCCTACTCATGTAGAAGTGAAAATGGTGAACCCAGCCCCGACTTGACTGCATGATGTGATGGGGGGTGAAAGTGGTCAGATAAAGTACAGTGTGCACAGTCAGTCAGTCAGTCAGTCAAGTCGTGTTCACATTATTTGTTACACCCGGCATAAACTCACGCAAACATTGATAAAAATTTCACAAATATTTTCCCTACTCCTACTTGCGTGTCCACACCTAGCTTACTCCTAGCACTACACAGACCAGTTCCACCAAGCATTCACTTCTGGTCGGCGCAAACATCGGCTACCATTTCCGGTGTTTCAGAGACCTTTATAAACCACACGAAATGTATTTTCTTAGTTCCGACCAAAAAAGGGGAAACTTACACCGGGTGTCAGGCGTACGTAGCAGCGTCACATTGCAACATACGCCTGGCGGAGATTTATACACCTAGCTCGCTACTCCTGACTTTTGTCCGGTGTAAATCGTCGGACGTACACCTGGCGGAACTTACGCTGACCATCATTCACACTGCTGCTAATCATGGCTGGGCGTACCACTACTCCAAGCAACTTTCGCCGACCAAGTTTCACCGGACGTACGTCCGACAATGTGAACGCAGCTTCAGTCAGTCAGTCAGTTAAAGGCATGCAGGCAGGCAAGGGAACTATTAAGTGAATGTTATCTAGCAGGTGGCATTAACATTGATTTGTAGGGTGTAACATGCTAGTGAACTTGTAAATAAGAACATTATCCATGCTCAATTTAACCTGAATGATGATCCTTGTCACAAAGAGGAAAACAAACATATAAAGTATGAAATATTAATACCCTTCTGTCTGTTATGATGTATGTTAAATGTTCAAATAACAAGGGCTTTGGATGAAAACCCCGGATGAAGACCTGCAAACATTTCGGTAGCAATTTTACATTCTACTGCTTATGTGCAAAGGCTTGGAGGGATTAGGGGTGCAACTCTACTAGTCTCATTACAAGACTGCCCTACCCCAACCATAAACCCTAACCCTAAATTTGGACCTGGGCTCAAGTCTAGTGAGATATACTCAGTTTGGTATTGTACCAAAGGCTCTGCTATACTAGGCCAAGGCACTGACCATGAAGGCCAATGTCAAGGCTTTGACCCTCCCTACAGATCCAGGCCAAGCAAGGCCAAGGCTATGACCCTCCAGACATATATCCGGGCCAAGGCCAAGGCTAAGGCTTTGACCCTCAAGGCACAAATGTGTGATTGATTTTGTGTTCCCAAGAAATTTACATAAATTTTAGAAAACACAAAAATTGGCTTTGAAGTTGAAAAACCTTTTGCCAGACATTGATCTTCAAGCTAAGGCCAAGCAAAGTTTTTGCCCTCAAGACCAATGCCAAAGCTGAATACAAGCCAAGACTGAATGCACTACTTCACTAGAAAAAGCATCAATTTCATTTTAGTCTTCAAACCCTGAAATAAGCGTTAGGGTTTAGATAGGAATTGGAGGTTGCATCCATTTATTTATCTGAAGCTGGCCAAAATATCTTGGATTGTATTTTTGAAAGTTGATAAGATTTCTGTTATTTTCTTGAGACAGTCAGTCAGCAGCTTAGGGGCTGTGCAATAATTATTTATAAATCTATTTATTTGGTGTCCCAACAGAAATGTTCATATTTGGAGAGAAAATTTGGCTATTTGGAGGGATATTTTGCATCCTAAATTAACAAAATACATAAGAAATTGTTTGAAATATTGCTACATTTGGGTGAAATCTGACAGGAAAAGCTTGTTTGTCAATCATGTTTGCTGCCTAATCATTCACAACAAAGTGAGCAATAGAATTGTTGAAGAGAACAAATCATTCTTGATAGAGAGTTGGGTAAATTGTACATTTTTTTTATGGGCAGAGCACTTCATGCTTGCTTCTTGTCATTCCTCGGTGAGTCACGTAGAATTCAAGGAATTAAGCCATGTTGGTTATGATTTTGATATTTTTAAATGTGCACATTTTCATGGGAGGAGGACAGGAGGCTGTGTGGCGAGCCTGTCATCTCCCCACTGCCTCATTTTCATGTCTGACCACGTTCTGGACATTAAAATCTGACTCGTGCGCTGATGATATGCAGGATATTTTCAATCAGATACCAAATTTCAGTCGGGTTTTCATGTCCTTTTCTCAGCAGCTGATGTAGAAATCGTAATTGAACAATTGAGTGGTATCTTAATTTGTGTCGTCACCTTAGGAAAGCCACTGATGCATGGTAGAGTGTTGTGCCACGCCTCTCTAAAGCCCAGTACATACTCTTTACTTTGCAATGTTGTCACTTTTTGTAGTTAACTTTGCTACAGGAAATGTCACATTCTTATCCTCGCTTTGCTCCACAGTAGAACTAGCCCCGTTCCACAAACCGCGACGCCTCTCGAATAGCGAGCGGAGGAAGCACCAAGCGTATCCAGGTATCAGAGTACAGCACAGAAGCCAGTGCTACTCCACAGCCTACTTAAAGCAAGGATGTAAATCTTCAGGAAATTTCCTGATTTCAGGAAATTTTGCTTGGACCTTTACAAATATAGGGAAATACACAATGTTAAAGCTATTTCAGGAAATTATATCAGTGCTTGTTTTCATCCCTGTTAAAGACTTCACAAAAGTAACGCAGCCGTTACAAAAACGTCTATAGCTTCAGAGCTATTAATCGTAAACATTGAAAGACAGGTGGTTATTTAATGTATCTGAAATCCTTAATTTGAGAGCTCATTTTGGACATTTCCATGATTTTTCATTCATTTAATTGTATTTCTGTAAGCCTTTTCCAGTAACATTGGCTTCTGGAATTGTGGTCATTTTCAAAAAGCAAACTTTGAAATCCAGATATTTCCTTTATTGAAAAGTAGGAGTGTGCACTTATTTTCTGGAAAAGCCCATTGTGTGACCTTATTCTTGTTTTGGGCTTCGGCCAGTACTGAACTTCTATGGAAGAATCTGTTCAAACCGTAGGTCTTCCTCCCTCCCCACCAGACAGCAAAGATTTTGAGCATATCTTCTGAAACTTGAACAAAGCCGTGTTTTTACAGGATGCTGTTTGAAAGCGCTCTTGATACTTTGCACTCATAGTGTAGCAAATCTAGTAATATTCCCACCCATTGTTTTTTGCAGTCTTCTCTGGTGGAAACAAATTCTAGGCTCAGTAAGGACAGAGATTAATTTTAGAATTCAGAGATTTCTGTCACTACTTTGAAATACTTTCTTGTTTCACTATCATAGACCTTCCTTCTACTTCTAGTGTCTGTGTTCAGACCCTATAATTTCATTTAGTTTTCCATAGTTAAATGTTAAATTTGGAAATAATATTATGTCAATATTATGAATTCTCTCCACACTGATGTCGACTGCAGACGACATGTTACAAATTTTCTTTTAAATTGAACAATTTCAGAATTGTATATTTTCATGACCGTATTTGGAATAGACATAAAAAATGCATCAAAATGAGTACAAACAAGCCCATTATTGGTTCGCTGGTTCTTGAGATAGCTCTTGATTATTTTGAGAATTTATCTCAAATCTTTATGTGTTGAACTTGAAGCCTATGGCCAGCACGTCAAGCATTAAGATTGACAGACAGCAGGTATCACGTTAAGGTGAGCTGAAAGGTTACTATCAGATCACATCTCGTGGATATCAAATGATACCGCACACGACATGAGATGTTTAATGGATCTATTTACACTTAAATTCATACCGATAAATGATAATGTTGCGATTGATGCACCTGACTTGTTAGCTGGTTATCATGGTTATGGAGCAAGGAGCTGTAGGTTTAAATCATAGACTCTAGAAAGGAAATGCAAAGGTTTAATTATTTTAAATTCTTCCACCTGCTAAAACTACATGAAGTGTCAGACTGTCTGTCATGAAAGACATGGAACTCATTTGTTATAAAGAAGTTGACACAGAAGATGAAAGGGCTATTTTGGCAGGGGCTTGCTCTTATCACAGATGTGGTCCTATGCACTTCATGGGTACTCTGGGTCCTACAACGGGGCCTGGGGTTTTCACCCACATGTGTATGCAGCCATGATCATTCTGAAATCCAAGGAAAAGGGGGTACATTTTCAGGCCTTGAGCTAGCATAGGCTTCTGTGCTGTACTCTGATACCTGTATGATGATCTAAAGATTTTCCAATGCTCGCTTCTTGCTCCCTGTTCGAGAGGCGTCATGGTTTGAGAACGGGGCTAGTTCTAGCCTTCAGCATGTCCAGTCAGTGGATATACTCTTGTG
Source organism: Amphiura filiformis (assembly GCF_039555335.1). Taxonomy (NCBI): domain Eukaryota; kingdom Metazoa; phylum Echinodermata; class Ophiuroidea; order Amphilepidida; family Amphiuridae; genus Amphiura; species Amphiura filiformis. The sequence continues at coordinate 14,207,212 of NC_092643.1, read as the reverse complement.
AAACGGTTTAAAAATGCTCCTTTGAAATGCCAAAAATAGGGTTAATATTAGATAAAAAAATCCTTGAATGAAATACCAAATAAAAGGTATATTCTTCATCAAAATTTCCCATGTTTATGCATGAATTAAATACAAGGGGGGGGGGGGGAGTAATTACATAAAATGAGGTGGATGTTTGAAACTTACAGAACAGTCCTGTGTTGCACGTTTCAATGCAGAGTGAACACCCGGGGTAATGGATTGGAGAAGACAGGGTTCAAAATTAGCAGGAGACAGGAGGCAATTTCACCCCTGCTCAGCCTGCGAATACCCCCTGGTTTCCATGGAAATCTTCACCATGACCAGGGCAACCTTTTGTTGCAAATTGCCCCAGATTGTTATATTGTAATCATCTTCAGATCAGCATAACTTGATATCATTTTTGCTCTGCATTTGCTCTAGGTTTATGTGACAAATGCTGGTTTCATACTACCCTGCCACTTGCATTGCAGACAAACGGGCACAATCAAGGCTTGTCATTGGTTGAAACGCCCTGCCGGCAGGAAAGTCTGACGGGGGCATAAGATGTGAAGCAGGGGTAGTTTTCAACAAGAAGTTCCCCTGGTTCTGAAAATCAGTGAAACACACTTTCTGTTAATGCAACAACAAAATAAAGCATTGTGTAATACTGTGTAAATAATAATATGACTATTATAAGAACAACAAGCTAATAGCACAGACCCTATAAAATGATTATATGTGATGCGATCAAGCAGAATCAGTCGGAACTCGGAAATATTAAATTTTCAGATTCTTATAGGCTACTAAATAGCATTTACAAAGCTGCTTTTGCAGAAAAACCCATTGAAATTGGACAACCAGTTCCAAAGATATTAGCAATTAAAGTGTTTCCAAAACAAGAGGAAACAAAAGGAAATATTCGCTTTGTTTGGCCATAGACTCTAGGGTCTATGGTTTGGCTATATCTTAAAATCAATATTGCCAAGTTCCGACTGATTTTGCTTGATCGCGTCACATATGGAGTTCATGCTGGAGGAGTAATGAACGCTGAAGAAAATTACAGCGAATAACGGGGGCCTGGTTGTGAGCTCAGCTGTAACGAAATGACTGCACATATTTGTTGTTTTTTAAATCCATTCAACTTGACACTTGCGATAGCAGAAGTGACAAATAGTATTTTTGTTGTGCACTGAAGTTGGTGATTTCTTTTTAGAATATTATCTGGTCGATGCACTCCAATAACTATTTGAGGATCAGGCCATACAGATATCTACATATGAAAAGTGAAAACTTTTTGGGAAAGTTACATCTCTAAAGCTGGACTGGAAATTCTAATTTAAGTCCAACAAGTAATAGGTATTCCACGAGTGGCCTATTTCTACCTAAAAAAATCTTTGAATCTAAAATGACCAAAATTGACAGTTGGATCAAAAACTTTGAAATGTAGACATTTAGCTTGAACATGATTTCAAAATTTACCTGGTCGAGTGTTGTTGCTGTATATTTATGCTTTGGGTATAAAATACTGTGGAATTTTAATAATAGTTGAGTTCATTATAATCTTTGCAGCAGAATACTGTATAAGTGGTAATTTTCGCGTACAGTTATTTTCGCGATTTGTAGTGAGAGACACATTTTCGCGAATGTTATTTTCAAGCGTTTGCAAAGTCCTCCCTATACTTGTAATACATTATTGCATATATTCGCAAGGTGTTATTTTCGCGGTTGGAGCTCTAATCGCGAAATTCGCGAAAATAAAACCCTCGCGAAAATTTCCACTTATACAGTATTGCCGGGGATATAAGCTGGAAGTTTCATATTTGGTAGTCCAACTGGCATGTAGCATTGGGCCAAACAATGCTTAAAGGGGGGGGGGTCTGTCAGTTGTAGAGCAATGATATGTCGGGAGGGGCACTACACTGCTAGGTTTTACAGTGATGGGTTTGAGCCCTTTTCACAAGTTCATTGCCAAAGGTCAAGCAGCATGTGGTAGAATTTGTTCATTTGGGTATTTGGGTCAATATTGACAGAGACCCATGATGTGTAGGTGGTGTCAGTGAGCTGTGATAAAAAACTACCAAAGGACTTTTTGGTTTGGCTGGTTACCAATCACAGGAAGCAATCCATTTTGTGAATGAATGAACGAATGAATGAAACTTTATTAAAATACTTAAATAATAATAGTGTCAATATAAACTTGGGGCACAGTGCCAATTTGACTTGGGTTGGGAAGAGTGCCAAAATTAAAGGCTGAAGTTGGGTGTATTGGGTTGTAAAGCTTGGTTTCTGTCTGTCTTCAGGACCTGCCTACTTGGTTGATCTTGATAACATAAATTCCAAAAAAACAATGCCCGAAAGTAGTGCCAGCTCCACGCAGTTCAGTGCCTGCCGCCATCTTGAATTTGAACCTGAAAGTGAGTGATTCTTCTGAAGCCCATGTTCACCTCCAATTTTGAAGCTTTTTAACTGAAAATTCACTTCTAATAAATGCCCCTTTTGGAAAAATGCAGCACCCGGGCATTTAAATATGGTATTCACTGTTGCCCCAAAAGTCACTTTTTTGACCCAAATTTTGAAGAAAAAAAGTCTGCTTTTTCAAAATCTGTCCCCCAGCCCAAAAAGGTCCAAATTTTGAAAACTTTTTCAAAATCAGCCCCCCCCCCAAATAAATCCTGGTTCTGGCCCTGAAGTACCTAAGCATTTGCCTCTTGTTTATCTAAATAATATGTAACCTGCGCCCATGCAATGAGCTTAGAGTTGCAAGTTGGGAGTTCGGACTGTTCAGTTGATGTTCTTTACAGTGGTTTGTATGTCAATGGGGACAGAATTGAATACAGATAAAGTACATGACCCATTCATAAAGGACATGCTACTGACTATACAGGTGTCTTCAACTTAAAGCAAAGAACAACAATTTGACAATTGGAAAGGTCTCAAAACCACCAACTTGCGACTTTATGCTTATTTTGTGGGAGCAGGTCGCATATGTCATCTCATGTGCATGGTATTTTGGCAGAAGAACCTTTTTTTAAAGAAAAATTGGCAACAACTGAACTTTTTGCAGGATGAGAGGTGCAGGATTACTTTCTTGGGTTAAGGGACTTACCAGTACCACAGTGTCTTCACCACTTGACTGAGGAAACTGATGAACTTATCTAGGCTAGTACACTTTGAACACCATCACGTTCGGTGGCGTGATGTTTTGTGAATAAAGTAGTTATGGGATGAAAGCCAAATGGCATTACAGGATAAAGATGCTGTTAACCTAAACCTAATAATGCGAGGAATCATCTCATATCCATCATGTATCTTCATATGTCAAAGATTCTAGGGATTGGGGGAGGCGTATCTAGTGGTTTTACCAGGTAGATGGAATGCTTCAATGAAATTGTAACGGATGGATCGGATATACCTAAACCTCAAAGCCAGATGGGGAGACTATCTAGGGCCTAATTGTAGCCTTGATCTTTATTATTGAAAAGATACATTTATTGATGAAAATAAAGAGGATTGAAGCTCTGTGATCATGTGACCATGGTGACATATTTTCCTTCCATAAATGTGGCGTGATGTTGGGATTAGTTTGGGGAAAAGCCAAAACCTGACATTTTGTTTAGAAAATAGCTTTTGTTAAATCAATCTGTGTAGAAGTTTCAACTTTTTTTCTTGTGAGGTAAATGTTTTAGTAATGGGGCTGAACCTGTTTGCTTGTGATGTAGGCAAAGTCTAAGCTGGAGCCTTAAATAAAGTTCAGAAGTTGGCTAATAAGAAATGTTTCAAGAGGAAATTGGGATATAGAGGTTAGGATCAGGATCAGTGATGTGATTTGAAAGATAACCATGATACTGTAATATAATAAAAATTCCTTTAAAAAAGGAATGGGGCGCCCAAATTATGTGAGCTTGGACGTGATATGGTGAATTCCATGGCATGGTGTTTAGATTTGGTCCCGGGGATTTGGTATCATAATGATTTTTTCTAGGGAAGAGTAGAAGATGATCAAATGCAAGACAAATGTGTTTGATTGGGGAAGGTGTATCACAGGACCGCTTTTGGATGAAATAAATTGAATCTGGAATGAAGCCGTCGTGCAATTACGTGCGTTAAGGAGCGGGGGGGGAGTTCAATTTTGGGGCATATTGTAGTGATGATATTGCTTTGGATATTGAATATTGTTGATTTCGTTATGCAGGGGGGTATATGATGGATAGTATAGAAGAGGATCTACCCCTATGTTGACCAAAAGAAAAGTTTTTATGAATGTATAACGTCTGTGATACATATACATCATAACGTCTGTGATACATATACATCATCTACTTGCTAATACACTGAAAATCTAATAGAGATGAAGGATAAAAGACAATTACAGAACATTCATTCTTCAAAAGTAGCTATATGGGTATACAATGTTTACAAGATAAGAACGTTAATGTTTTGTACATGAACGTAACATCTTTGAAAAAAATACATAGTTGTTAACACACTGAAAATCTGACTAGAGATTTACAATTTGATGATATCCAAAAGAATACTTACTAACTTAGCATTGAAGAATTAAAATAATTACAGAACTTTCATTTGTTAACATACACGTAGCAATGATTAACAATGTTGAAAATACAAACGTAACGTTTTGTTCATAAACATAACATCCTCGACACATCTAGGATCCGCATAATTTGTTGATTAATGTCATAAACAGTCACAAAAGATTTATGGTCTGATCATTTTATCATTTTAAGGGGAACCCGATATTGCATTTGGAAGAACCAGGCTTTTCAATTACTATCAAAACTGCTGGGTACCAAACTTTTTGATACAGCTTGTATAGTAATTTGTTCTAATTTCCATGCAAAATGAGCCAGTTGTTTCATCCTTAAAACAAATAGGCTACACCATAATTTCCAATTACCCCATGCAGATAGATAAGACCTTGGTAAGATAAGCGTGTTAATTGTTATGTCACTATCACTATCTTGATCTTGATAAGATGCCTGACTTTGAAACTTTGGGTACAAAAACTCATACTCTGCAAGTTAGGTCAAATTTTGCACTATGATTGTTTATTTGAGCTTATTGGACTATGCCATTCAGATGAGGCTATGGTAATCCATAGTGTTGGTCACCGTCTCATCGGGTTCTAAGAGGCGGTAAACTGGTTACAAAGGTCAAAGTGGTTACAAAGGTCAAAGGTCTCGATTTATTTGGTGTTTTTACAAATCCATTAATTTTGTCTTTTAAACAAAGAATATACGCACACCATTTTATCCTGTGCATAACAGAAAACAATAATAAAATAAAATCCAAGCATATTGTGGATTTATTTCTGAGCAAGGGCATAATTTTAGCAAAATAGCACAACAATTGCGGAGTAAATCTAGTAAGACTGAAATTAGAAGCTACTCACAAGTACATGCCAATATTGTGGGACGCCTCCGTAGAGGGCGCCCCAAAAATGGGTCTTGTGTATACAGGTATAAATCTCTGCACATGCTGCGATTGATATCCTGTTTGAATTATCTTCGTGGATGCAGAGCCATCGCTACAAAGGGGTTATGGGGCGGGGAGGCACCCCCCGGGGGGGGCGCACATCGAAAAATTTTGGTGGGTATGCTCCCCCAGAATTTTGAGGGGGTGGGTCTTTGGGAGCTGACGGCGTACTGATAAAAAGGGGTCTTTTGGAGCTGCGAACAAGTAAAATGGGGACTTTTGGAGCTGCGAACAGTCCAAATCAAGGGTCTTTCTTGGCTTTCTGGTTGAAAATCGCCTGAAAAAACCTTTCAGAGCTGAAATTGTCAAAATCAAGGGTCTTTCGGAGCTCTATTTTGGTCAAATATAGGGGGTCTTTCAGAGCTGCGAAATCCAAAAAGGGGGGTCTTTCGGGGAGCATACCCGTATGGTCATTTGTGTTGAGTGCCCCCCCGGGCACCCCTACATATGTATATTGATGTAGCCCTGTGTGTGTTCTAAAGGTACAAATTTGTAAGACAGAATTGCCATCTAAAGGTCCACTTTCTTTGAGTGAAAATGTTCAGAAAAGACTCTAAAATGATGGGTTTAAAATAATGACTTTTCAAATGCATTTTTTTATTTTTGGCCCCACACATGTGTGGGGCTTATGTTATCATCCAAATGGTTGCCTGCCTGGTTGTTTGTTTCTTTGTTTGGCTGTCCAGGCGGAAGCAAATTCATTAATCCACTGTGCAGCTCCAACGCAATAACTGATTAACTTAGTATGGTGATAGGATATGGTGGCCTGATGTGTTGTATAGTTTTGTGTCATGTTATTTGCATATTTATGAATATTAATGAACTTATTTGCATGTTTTGCCTACATACATACATCATCATTTTATTTCATTCAAATCAACATACAAAATTTATATAAAAGACACAAAATTTGAATATTGAATATTTTTTTAATCAGTTAATGAGCTTATTTGCATATTATTTGTTTTTACAAACCTCTGTTATTTACACACCTTTAATATGACGAGAACCACATAATTCTAGTCATGAAAGGGCAATATTTTGGATTTAATAAAATCCTGCCCCACCCCTCTGTAATAAAGGTCCACATTTTGGGTGTACGCACCCACAGCAACTGATGAAGGGAATATCCCATTATGCTTTGTGGTACCATTATAGAACTGATTGTGCCATAGAAAATATACACAAAATCCCACACTTCAACTTTCAATTACTCTCTTAAAACAGGGAAGCTTAGACTTTTTGAAAAAATATCACCCATAGAGTATTGTGAATCTATCAATAGCTCTCAATATATAAGCGGCACTTGTTACAATCGCAAATTTCCAATTTGCGAGTGTTCTGTTTTTGGTCAGTTCTTCTTTCTTTCTTTCTTTCTTTCTTTAAGTTAGGCGTGCAGCCTAACTTATTTCTTTCTTGCCATTTCTTTCTTTCTTTCTTTCTTTCTTCTTCTTCTCACAATTGGCTACTACTTCCACAGCCTTGATCGGATTTCGACCAAATTCGGTCACAAGCAGTATTGGGTAGCTGGCTACAAAAGTTATGGGTTGTTTAACGTCAGAGGTCATCCAAGGGGTCACAGAAAAAAAAAAAGGTCATTTTAACCGAAAATGCTCCAATTGAGCTGAAATTTAAATGCAATGATCCTTATGACATTCTAAACATGTTTCAAATATTTTAAAATTTATTTAAGGTCATTAAGGGGCCCATAAATGGGTCAAAGGTCAAGTTTTTCAAAATGCTCCAATTGAGCTGAAATTTAAATGCAATGATCCTTATGACATTTGAAACATTTAAAAAATATTTTGAAATTCATATAAGGTCATTAAGGGGTCATAAAGGGGTCAAAGGTCAAGTTTTTAAAAATGCTCCAATTGAGCTGAAATTTCAATGCAATGATCCTTATGACATTCTAAACATAAAAATATTTTAAAATTCATTTAAGGTCATTAAGGGGTCATAAAGGGGTCAAAGGTCAAGTGTTCCAAAATGTTCCAATTGAGCTAAAATTTGAATGCAATGATCCTTATGACATTCTAAACATGTTGAAAATATTTTAAAATTCATTTAAGGTCATTAAGGGGCAATAAAGGGGTCAAAGGTCAAGTTTTCAAAATGCTTCAATTGAGCTGAAATTTAAATGCAATGATCCTTATGACATTCTTAACATGTTTTAAATATTTTAAAATTCATTTAAAGTCATTAAGGGGGTCATACAGAGGTCAAAGGTCAAGTTTTCAAAATGCCAGCTTTCCACGATTAAGGTTTATTAAAATGGCAATTAATGAAACAATCTTATTAAAATTAATACTATTCAGCACAGTGTTGTTGCTTGATCAAATCATCACATTCATCCGCCTAACTTACCTCGTGCCCTTGCAAAGGGCACAGTTGCTCTAGTTCTTTCTTTCTTTCTTCTGTCAAACTTTTAACGAGCCATTGTAGCCATATGCTTTAGGCCAATGTAACCATATTTGGTCACAAGGACCATTGGGTAGGGGCACAAATGTTACATGACCAACTCGAGGTCAAAGGTCATCCAAAGGTCATTATGGCCAAAATGTGATTTTCACTAAAAATGCTTCTTCTTCCACAAATTACAAAATACAATGACGTCACTTGCATACCTGCATCGCCTTTAGCCAGTGTCTAAAAGTTGTACAAAGAATTGGGGTCAAAGGTCATTAAGGGGTAAAATCTTACAATTGCATTATCTCGACATCCATAAGGGATATGGGGCTCAAACTCGTTAACAACAAATATCATGACCAGGGGAACATTTTACAGGGGTCAGGTCAAAGGTCAGCAGAGGTCATATTTTAGAAATGCATTTTCTGTACATCTGTAAGGGTAATGCAGGACTCACACTCTGTGACAACAAACTTGATGACCAGGGAATATATTGGAACACTTTGCAGGGGTCAGGTTAAAAAGGTTATCTGGGGTCAAATCTTATACTTTCTTTTTCTGGACATCTGTAAGGGGTATGGGGCTCAAACTCAGTGATAACAGATCTCATGACCAGGGGAACATTTTGCAGGGATCAGGTCAAAGGTCATGCAGAGGTCAAATTTTAGAAATGCATTTTTGGACATCTGCAATGGGTACGAGGCTCAATTTTGATGACAACAAACCTCGTGACCTGTTAAACATTAAGGTTAAAGGTCAGATCAAAAGATCATTAAAGGGTTACATGCCTGGCGATTGTCTGCGCTCTGTGAGCGCAAATTATCTCTAGTTTTATTATATTTTGTAACATTTGCTATGGAGCAAGCAGATATACTGCAATACATGATGGGATACTCCTTTCAGCTGCTGTGGTACGCACCTGCACAAAAGTACTGGCTTTGGGCCTGGAGAAACCTCTAAAAGTCTATAGCAGGGCAGGGCCGTAGCAAGGTTGTAAAATGTGGGGCGGCCATGACAAATGTGGGGTGGCCAAAATACAAATATATGACCAAATTGAAATAAAGATATAAAGAAAAACATAACAAATTTTTCAAAAAGTGGGGCGGCCAATGGCATCCCCGGCTGCCCCGCTTGCTACGGCCCTGTAGCAGGGAATGTTGTTCAGTACAATTCAGTGTCATCTTTCTATAGGCTCTGTCAGTGTTAATGAAATGTCATATGTTGGCAAATCCACCAGAAGGTTTTGTATATCCTTGGTACATATATGTTACTTGAATGAGCACAACCACATCAGTCACAGTTCATTGACCTGTACAGAGTAACCTTATGTGGCAACTGACCCACCTGTTTCTGGCTACAGGTATTTAAGTAGGGAGAAATATGTAGGAAGGTTTGGTAGCAATTTTTGAATATGTGATGTTTCTGAAATGAATGTGTTGAATTATTATTTCAAGGATGCAGCACACTGGCCATGGTGGGGCTCCAACCCACAACCTTTTGATTAGGCCAAGTAAAAATAAAAACATGTTTCTCGTCCGGGTTTTTAAAAATTGGAGAATGAGGGGCTTTTTATTTTTTATTTTTTATTTGAAAACGACGCTAAATAACTGTATATTTGGCACCATGTTTGGTATTCGACATACAGATTGATATCTGAGAAAAAGGAGGAGGCCCTTTTTATTTTATTGTTTTGAGAGGTATAGTGATCACAAAACTCTTCTTAAATGATGTATTATGCATTTACAAAACCGTAAAATAAGTTTCAACTTCTGAAACATCTTTTCTACAAGTTATAACTGAAAGTTTACAAAATAAAAAGAAATTTGAAAAATCTTCAAAAAATGAGGAGGGCGCGGACGAGAAACATGTTTGTTTTTTTACTCGGCCTTATGAAGCTCGCGACCTAACCATTAGGTCACTGTGTTTCCCATTTAATACTGTGCCTGCTGGAGCATGTACTATTGCCACTGCCTCAAGGAAGTATGAAAACTGCAGTTTTTATTCAAGCAAATTATTTTAATTTTTCTCTTGATTTTGCTTTTATTTTTTGTCTTCAGATGACATCCAGATACGTCCCAAGTTTGAAGATGACGCTGCAGCAGAAGATGCCTGATGCTACAAGTGAGATAGATAGGTATAAAAGAAAAGTGTACTAAAATATATGAAAATAATCAGCTGTACAGGTCTATGTATGTAGAGTAAGACATTATTGTGTACAAAGTTATAGAATTAGAGTATTGAGTGAAGCAATACTTAGTGGTTCTTCAATTCGTTTTGGTCATTGTGTTGAGGAACGTGAAATATACAGTGAAAGTGGCATAGGAGGAAGAAATGGAAAAAGAACTCTTGCCTAAGGATGTGATCACATTATTAGTAACTTGTGAAAGTCATCATCCTTACCCCCAAATCTAATGTCAAGCCCTTGTAGTTAACAGCAAACAAGCTATCTTCACGAGGAATGAAAGTCCAGAGGCTTAGTGTCAATCCACTCGTAAGCCTTGTGCCACAGTCAGAGTTGCTGTATCTGCATTTTGATAGCCCAATTGGGTGACTTTTGAGGATGTTAAGCGCAACTTTTGTCTGTTTCCTGTCCCTTAGAAACAAATGGTTAAGCAAAATAAATTGGGTGAATTTGCGACATTGGCCATACAATTTTAGTTTACTGTCCCGTAGAAGCCAATGTTTTCAGAGGACAATGTGTGACTATTCGGTCATTGTACCCATGATTTGGGTGAAAATGTTCGGTTATCCTAGCCACAGACAGTTTAGGGTTCACCGTGGATCCTTCATGTTTTATATGTGCCGCTGAAAGCAATGCAGAGGTGAGTGAATGACACCGTGATTTCTTCTACAGTGATTTATTTATTCCAAATGGAAGCTTTTGATTTCAAGAGACTTACAGAGCTCTCAAAATCGGAAATTTATCCAGATTTGTCCTTGAATGTGGCTTATAGAGGTGGAAGATTCGATTAGTTTTGTATTGAAATTTGCCAGAAGTAAGTTTTGATTCAGTAGAATATGAATCTTTTATGGATAGTAAATTGCCCGGGTAAATTGGTAACTCCATATTGTATTGGTTGTTGCAAGAATTGCTTGCAAGAGTGTGAGCTACACTTTTGTAAAATGGTAAAAAAATGCTGATCATCTTTTGTTTATTTATTTACTAATAATAATGGTTGAAGGTGGCTGTCATTGTCATTATATACCAATAATAAGCAACCTCCCAAAACCTTGCAAAAAAGTACATTTTCTGTTCAAAATAAAAGGTGCCTTAAAATATCAAACATTTGAAAGAACAAAGAAAGAAAAATCCACATTTTTTAAATCCACAAATCCCTCCCCAATTCTTTCTCCAGACCTAGTGATAAAGCCTAACACACCTTATGACATCTCGATGAATACTGAAATGACATACATAAAGAAATGGAATACATAATTAGATGCTTACCTTTTATTGAAAACAACACTTAGGATATTTTACACTTTGGCCTGAAAAAGGTAGCTCACATAAACCTAGAACCCTAGAAATGTCTCAAAGATGCACACATACCGAAGAGACTTTGTGCAACAGGTGTCGTTGAAAATTAATTTGAAAATTAATTTGAAGCTGCTCTCTTTATGGTAGAGGACTATGTTCACCATCATCAGCATCATATTTTTACAGTCTTGGGTTTTGCCACATTCTTCTAATATTGTCACACACAAGTCGGAACAAGGCCTGGGAATGTGGGCCGTATATAGTCCTCTATGTGTTTGCAGAGGTGGTGGGGGAAGCCAAGATTGACTAAATGTTGACGTATATCGTCATTCAAAAGTATTTTTACGTTATCAAGCAATATTGTTCTAGTCTCAATCCATGGGGGCGTTATAGTGCACACCAATGTTAAGTCTTTTCACTCTTTTTTGCACATGGCCACAGCTTCAATATTGAATGTTTATGTAAATGTCATAATCTAGAGTCCAGGGTTTTGATCCCCAGCGGTGAAACTTCATTTTGTTCTATCTACTTGTGAACCCAAATTGTAACATAGTGCACTGGGAAATTTTGTGCCATTTTTCCTGTATGGGTGCTATACTAAGAGCCAAAATGCACCTCAGAATTGTGTCCAGCGTTAAATTTCAAACAGGCAGTGTTGCCTGTTTGCTTGTGATATTTGCTGTTGCTGCAATTAACCAAGCCTGGCCACCATCCTCTATGTTTATGTGTGTGTTTCACTGCTGCAACTTTTGTACAAATGATTAGTATTGTTCCTCTTTGACTCTGTATCGGCTTATTATTGCTCACAGCAGACAAATGTGGCATCCAAATTCTGTTTCAACAGCAACACGCACACAAAGTGTCAAATTAACTGAAATGAAAAATGAAATACAACAAATATACTCATTTTGATGCACATGTTGTTTTGACATAAAACACACACAAGAGTGTATATTAGGCTATTCTAGTTGAAATCCAGTACACCCCCTGTGGCAGACATGACCTTAATCTTCCATACATTTGAAATTCACGGCATCCCTTGTGTTGGAGGGGATGGTCATGTCTTCCATACCGGTGTAATGGATTTCAACTGGAATAGCTCTAGACAATAAGCAAGTTGCGTTTTATGTAATTGGATGTGTTGCTGACTTCTGGTGTCTAGTCTGCATTAAAATGTACATTTATCAGTTTATACTTTGTTTCATCTTGAAGCCTTGTGATCTTAAGATTGGTATTGACGTGGGTGCGTATGTCGCTGGACATAGTATCAAATCTGTCGTGGAAACCTAAGCAGGCAGAGCATACATGTAAACACACGTACAGGAGCGGTTTGTTGGCAGTGCCACTGGTATGCCAGTTGGCTGTAGTGGTGCTACCTTGTAAAAGCACTGATGCCAGTACCAAACTTGAAACAAAGTATAGAACTGTTCAGAGACAGGGTCGCTACTGAGGCAAGATAAAATTCTCTTTAAAAGGGAAACTGGCATCATTGACAGGTCTTGGAATGGGTTTTAAGATGGGTCATGCAGCATTTCGAAAATGCTCGAAGCATGGTTTAGTTCCGAAGGTATCTGTGCACTTTGTGTGGAGCTCTGTTGTAGTTTGTATGTCCTACCTGTTTTGTCTTTGTGATTATGTGTTTTGGGAAATGTCATTTTGTAGAAATTGATAACAGGATAATGCTATTTGAATCTTTTTTTGTATTAAAAGACCAGATGGTATTTAAAACCAGGATTAAAACTAAACATTGAAAGCTTTTTGTTAAAAATATTAATCATGTAAAATTTTAACAAATGTGAAACTGAATTTGTATAATAAGTTGAATTGCTGTAACATTACAATACTTAGTATTGGGAGAATCACCTTGTAAACTTATTTGAGAAATAAAGAGCTATATCAAAGGAACATAACACAGGTAATTAGTTATGGTACTACCGGTAACTTTATAATTTTGTTTAAACATTACTCGGTTGACATTTTGTTCCTCTCAAAGTTCATTTGCATTTTAATAATTCATAACTCATTAATAAGCTATTTAAATTAAGTTATTGGTTAGTAAATTTTGGAAATTTACATCAACAGTGCCATAAAGTTTTTGTTTCATATTAGACATAAGACATTTGTACTGAATTAAAGCTAAAATTTGGAATTATCATGAGAAATAAAGAAAACAACTACATTAATAATGTGGTGCTATAATTTGAGGTTGTTTGAGAACATCTAGATAGAACATATTACTACTCACGTGAAATTATTATATAATTTACAATTTAACCACAGCTCAGAAGTAACTCTTGGTATGTGAAAAAAAGACTGTACAAATTTACAATTATGTCTCTAGTTATTGTCATGAAGTTAAGGTAACTAATTTTTTTCCTTAATGTGCTGTGTTAAAGAATGGTTTTGTTCATTTAGTAAATTATTTCATATGAATGTTTTGTGTAAGTTTATGAAATTGCCAAATTTAGGTGAACTGGGACAACTGATTGTTGTAATGGTACATGTTTACATTAATTAGCTTAAGTATTTCAATTCAAATTTCTGAAATGTTGTGACTGGAGTTAGGGACTGTTCACAAACACTTTTAAAGGGGGCCCTGATGCAAAACGGGGGGCCCTGAAAATGTTTGACCCTCCTAAAGGGGGGCCCTGAAAAAAATGACCACAAATTTTCCAGGAAAAATTAAGTTTATATGCTTTTCTATGGGGTTGACCCATAATTTTCATGTCAAAAAGGGGGAGCCCTGAAATTTTTGAGGTCTGTTAATGGGGGCCCCGAAAAATTTTCGCGATAAAATTTTTTTGCATCAGGCCCCCCTTACAAGTGTTTGAACGGTCCCTTATCTCAGGAGTATAATAAAGCCGGGGTGAGATACAGAACAATGGTAGTTTGTTATCTTTCTATTTGTGTCTTAAGATTAATTAATCGCTTGAGTCCCCAGGAATTAACAGATTCCCTACCCATATACATGATTGTATGTCGATGATACCACTTTCCAAGTTTTAACAGCTGGTTCTTGTCCATGTTCCATGAGACGAGAGCAGCGTTGGACATTAGATATGTTTTTGCGTAGCATTATCAGCTTACACTACTTGATTTTTGTTACATTTGCACACATCACTTTATAAGTCTATGGCATAAAATTGCTATACATTTCCAAAAGTGTGTAGCAAAGTGATCAAAAGACACAGCTGGTAGCTGGTAACCCAACAAACACAGAAATGTTCTAAAAACGTTATACAAAACCTTTTAATAACATTTAAATGTCATGTTATATCTAGTGTTATTTCGATTCAGAAAATGAATTTCAATTCAATTCAGATTCAATTCTTATTTTATAAAATCATTTTGATGCAATTTCAATTCAATTCTTCTCTGGTTTAAATCATGTTGATTCAATTCCAATTTAATGCATTGAAATTAATAACTGCTAACCAATTTCAATTCCAATTCATAGCATTTGAATTCAATTCATGTTCAAATTCAATTCTTATTACCAACACTGATACATTTTACCGGGCATTTGGCTAAAAGCAGTTTAGGGAGAAAGGTGAATTGGCAGAATCGAAATACATGTTGTATGCATTTTCGATTCAATTCATTGAATCGAAATGAACAAAAAACACATTTCGATTCAATGCATTGAATTGAAATGAAAGAATAAAAACATTTCAATTCAATGCATTGAATTGAAATGAAAAGAAACAAACATTTCGATTCAATTGAATTGAAATGAAAAATGGCCAAAATCAAATTCAATTCAATTCCTATTCCAATGCATTGAAATAACACTAGTTTATATCCGGCAATACACGGCTAGGTCTAATAATATTCTCCAAAATATACCGATAGGAAATCAGTCTTTAGTTTTCCTAAATAAATTGTAAATTTCAAATCTCGCCTACTTGCAACTGGTATGATCATGAATATGTGGACATATTCTACCACAAATCTTGATTCAAAATAAATATTAATAATCATTATTAAAAAAAATGCATTTAACACCTTGGTTTTTGGTAAACCATTAGGAATAATGCCCGAGTTCTGGGAACAGTTTTTTGTACACAAGTAGAGGGAAATTCCCATTTTTACAAGCATTTTCTACATGTATATTTTTTTTTTCAGGCTTCTAAAACAAAAATACTGAGTGGCATCACTGGCACAAATGGTCTATGACCAAACACACACACACACACACCATTAGATTGTGTTTTAAAGCAAATTTATATACATAACTTGCTGAAAATTGGAGTACACTGTCATTGTGATGATTGTCAGCAAGTACACAGAAACTGTATTGAACCACAGCAGAGGTCATCCCACCATGCTTCACTCCTGGGTCTTTATAAACCAGTCTTTTACTCATGCTGAAAATTGCAGAAAAGTGTAACTGAGGCAGCACTCCCCAAATCCAGAATGGTCCACTTTTTGCTATTTTTTGCAATAATAAGGTCCAAAAGTGGGAGAAAAATAATTGTCAAAAGGTCCACTTTTTGGCGATAAGGCATTCGAAAGGTCCAAAAAGTACAATTTTAGGGGTAAAAAAATTGTGAAAGCACTTTTCAGTTCCATGTTTAATTTAGCATTAATTAAGCAATGCATCATGGGATAGGATGATTTTCTAATGTGGTATTGAACACAACCATCTGTTGCCTGTTATAACACATCTTTCCATGTCATCAATGAATTAAAGGCCCTCTGGTCCTGGGGCATCCCTTATGAAAATGCCGAGCACATTTTGAGCTTGTATACGAGCTTGTTATGAGCTTGTTATATATGCTCGTTCAGAGCTTGTTACGATCAAGAAAAAGCTCGTAATGATCAAGAAAAAGCTCGTATTTGAAACAGAACGAGCTTATTTTTGAAACATTACGAGCTTGCATTTTGATGAGCTTGCAAATTACAAGCTCGATATTGGAACTGATGAGCTTATTTTGGAACAAAACGAGCTTGCACCCCAAGCGAGCTGAAACAAGCTCGCAGTTTCATTACGAGCTAATATATGCTCACAAATACGAGCTTGTAAATTACAAGCTCAATTTTGAAACAAAACGAGCTTATTTTTGAAACATATCGAGCTTGCAACATTTGTGAGCTGGAAACAAGCTCGCAACAGCAATTTCTATCGAGCTTACACAAGCTTATAAATGTAAGCTCACAAGCTAACTTGTTAACGAGCTTGTAACAAATGCAAGCTTGTTTCAAGCTCAATTGAGCTCCATATCACAAGCCAATATTCGTAATTTCTCGATTGTTGTCTTTTCCAAAAAGCACATTCTGGCTAATATGCAGGTCAGCTGATGGGCATCCTGTTGTCAGGTCAAAGGGCTTCATGTGGTCCTACACCTGTAGGTATATTATGATGTAAAAAAAAAAATTGTGATTGACTATTGTAGTTGCAACAATAACAAGGTAAACAAACATCTGTATAAAGTTAAAGAACATTTAATTTAAAGAACATTTAAAAGGTACATCGAAATACAAAAAAGAGTAGGTGCAATATGCAACCTTTCAGTGCATCACCTACATGACTGATGTACATTTCCAGTTATTGAAATGTTTTTATGATAAAACTTAATAAATGCTTATTTTGCACTAAACTAAACCTATACCTACATTGTGTTTTTAGTTGATATATTCTTATGTGCAGTGACAGATAAAGCTACAGTATCTCAAGCTAGTTTGGGTGTGTAAATCCCGGGTGTAAATGCACTGGGTGTGAAAATTTAAGATATTTGTGTACAAAGTATAGGCCATGTGGGCAAAATCTGGGTGTGTATTTACAAATTTGAGTGTGTAAAACACACTCCCTACCCGGCTGGCTGCCTACGCCCTTGCATCCAACGACCGACCTCGTTGAATTCACAGTTATGCCCGTACTGATACATGACCAAAGGTGCCAAGGCTGACGAATTCGGCAGTTTTCTTGCGACTCGTAATTTCAATTTAGCAAAAAAAACCCTTAACATACACCTTACTTTTACATATTTAGGCAATCGTGTGATTCTTAAATGTCTCGTTAACCATTCCTTTTAAAAATACTCTACACACACCTGTAAATTGGTTGAATTTGCGTGACAAATGCTCTTCAAAATAGTCACATACACGTCACGCACGGATTCCATAAACTTCCTATGCAAATCGTTGCTAAGGCTTGTGCGCATGCGTGGAGGTTAACTTGTCGGCTCGTTCTAAAACTAAGATCTTTCAACATAATATATTTGGTTAGTAATCTTTTATAATGTACAATTGTTGTTTTAAATATTTTTTTTTTTCGCATTTAAATATATTTTTATGTCAAAAATTGTGGCAGTTTTTGTTTATTGTAAATATTTTTTTTCAGCTGTAAAAAGATTTGTGACAATGCCAAATTGAAAATCCAAGATGTCAGCGCCCAGTACTGTTGAAAATATTTTGAGCCAATTCAGGTTTGTATATATTGTAAACTCACATTTTCAGGGAAGGTAATGAAATGATGAGTGTTTAAGTAAGAGCTCCTGTACTGGAGCTTGTGTCAATTGAGAATGAATGCACCATTCATTAATTTAAAGACTGCTGATGTCGAATTTCTAAGTAATCTTAAGCCTTAAAATTGAATTGTGATTGATCATGTGATAAACAACAACTTTTTTTTCTTTAAATGTTTTGTTGCATTTTTAGATAAACAACAACTTGTTGAATTTGAAATGATGCTTAGTACAGGGAACCCCGGTCCCGGCACTCGGTGCAGCGAATCCACAGATATATAGATATTCATGCTAGTCGGTGAAAAAACACCTTTTTTTAGCGATTTCGAGAATTATTTGCCCTTCGACAATACCCCTTATTTCGCTAAAAAATGTTAATACATATATTGGAATTAAAAATGTAAAAAGTGATGTGATGACAGCTATGTCTATATGAATCATTCAAAGGAGAAATTGTCACTATCAAGTACAACATTTATGAGCTTACACTTTTACAAGCTCACAAATTATCATAGTAGAAATTTTACAAAAGTACAAAATTTACGAGCTTGTATGCGGTCATGCGAGCTCACATCAAATTTGCAAGCTCACAACATGTTTTAGAAATATGAAGTACAAAATTAATGAGCTTGTATGTGCTCATGTGAGCTCGCGCCAAATTTTTGAGCTTACAAATTTAATAGAAATTTTACTTAAAAATGTACAAGCTTGTGTGAGCTCACATGTAAAGTTTATGAGCTCATGTGTGCTCGTGCAAGCTCACATATAAGAAACGAGCATTTTGAGCTCGTAAGGTTTGTGTGGGCAAGATCGCAATTGACTACTTGTGCTCGTAATTTGTTTGTATTGTGAGCTCGTGTTAGTAAATATGAGCTCGACCTTTCGACCTACGAGCTTGAAGGAGCTCAATGTTGCTTACACAAGCAAAATCAATCACATCTGAGCTCAAAATAAGCTCACTCGAGCTCGAAACAAGCTTATTCGAGCTTGTTTTTATGATTACATTTTCGTAAGGGATGTATCAACAATGCCTTTACATTAGGCCCCTTACAACTGATTCTTAGTTTCCTGTTTCATGGTTGAAAACAAGGGATGAGGCGACTTTTAATTATTAATTATTAATTATCTATTATTTTCTTTATTTTAAAACAAGTGGTCGCAACCTACATCAACCCGTTTTGACTAGGAACATACATTTAATTATTTCACAACTATGTTTGATTTTATACATAAGTAATGATACAGTTATGTTCTTTGTTTATTCATCATTATAGTTGATATGATCAAAGTCAGAAAGTAGCAAATGGAAGTTATTAAAGTTATTTTAAAAGAGAAAATCCAAAATAAAAATAAAATAATTAAACATTTTGCAATTCTCTGTTTTGGACGCGGGCGGGAAACAGGAAACTAAGAATTAATTGTAGGGGCCTTAACAAGAATAACTTCAAACAGAATGTAACATCATAGAACATCAAAACAAGGGGGAAACCCAGCCCAAGTAAATTGGTGATGCTGTCTTTTTCTAGGGTCTGTGGTCACATCAACTCCAGTGCAGAAATTGGGACAAGAAGGGATGGTGCAGTATAAATTATGGAGGGGAGGCAAAGCTTTTTGGGCACTGTTTTGATATTTATACGCCCGAAGGTGTAGAAAAAAATATATCATATATCAGACAATTATTTTTAAGGTATTAAATTTAGGTTCCCAAAAATGTGTAAAAAGGTGACAAAAAGTTCAAATATATGCAAAATTTCCTTCTTGCTGTGTAATGCTCGCATCATATATCAGACAATTATTTTTAAGGTATTAAATTTAGGTTCCCAAAAATGTGTAAAAGGGTGACAAAATGTTTTTGCCATGGCCAAAGGGGAAGCGGTAAGCAATTTTTGGCGAATCACTTTGAGAATTCACATTGTATCAATAAAAATACTATCATCAGAGTTATCATCTTCGGTAATACAAGCTGAGACTATCATAAGCTTTACATCTCATAACAAAATGAAATTCATCTTCAACTTCATTTAAATCCCATATCAAGTACATAGGCCTATCTTTTTTCAGGTGGAACTCCTGGATTCATATTGGTATCCATACATACTTACATACATACATCATCATTTTATTTCATTCAAATCAACATACAAAATATATATAAAAGACACAAAAATTTGAATGAGGAGATGCTCAAAAGGCCCAAAGGCCTGAAGCGAGCACCCCCTTACACTACCCTAAGTTACAACATACAAGTACACAAACTTAACAAATAAAAGAAAAAAGAAAGAGGAGAAGAACATGCAAAGAAAGAACCAATATAAATATTTATAACATTTCAATAAATAGACATTCCACAGTTCACACAAGAAATTGATAGTTGGGGTTGGGGAGGTCATTAAATAATGCCTAAATATTAGATGTAATTTTTTATTAGACTTTTCTTTATTTGTAACTTAAACTGGTTTACTGATTTTGCCATCTTTATATATTTATCAGTAATATTCCATTTCCTAGGACCGGCAGCTCTTATTGTTTTGTGAGCAAATTCTGTTTTTGTATGACATATAATAGGTGCCTTTAATGCTTAATTCACAAACATACAGAACCATGTTGACATAAAATATAGGTGAATGTCATATGACATGTATGTCAATACATGAACTTCCGCTCTTATAACTACTCTACCAAATAAACACCAAAGGTTTTGGCCTGATGCCCCTAGCTTTTGTCACATAATTGGATGAGTGCAATATATAACATGGTAGAGTTATTGCAACCATGTGATGGGATAAAGAACATAATCTGTCATTCATTCATGCGCCCACACATTATTTGGATTTCTTGGAAGGGAATGGAAATGTTTTGGTAGATACATTAGTTCACAGATAAGAACCTGACACAGTATTCAAGGATAAATTGTAGGGTATATAGGCTTACAAATTCAGAAATTGCCTGAAGTAAGGTCACTCACTATGTAACTTGCTATGCACCCATGTCCTCAAAGGTGTTGAAATGGAAGGATGTCATTTTCGTCATATTGGGGATTTGGGGTACCATTATGTTGCTGTTTTGCTATCTTTTTAATAAGAAGGGGTGCTTTAAACAGGAAGCCCCACTTGGTCAATCTTTACAGAAGAACTGACAATACACCTGTTTTACTTTGATGACAGAAAGGCAATGCACTTCCTGCACTTTTAAAATTCTGTGACTTGGATGTCAAGAATGTACAATGGAACATGATAATGTTTTTAATTTTTTTTTTGGCTGGGCACTTGGTACTATGCACATTTTTTTAAAGGAATGTTGTCTTATTTTATGGCCTCCAAATACCCAATATCAACTGAGCCTGCCCCAGAACCAACCTGCCCAGGAATGGATTCAGAGGCGAAAGTAGCCTAGATTTAAGCACTTGCAGGGACAGTTTCTCATGCCTTTGATTTGAATGGAAATTGTTTGGGCACTTTCCACCTGTTTGGATAGTTGCAATGTCTGTGCTTGTATGGAGCTAGACTTCAGAGGGCCGGTCAGCACAGATATCTGTGGAGGGAGGGTTACAGAATTCACATTTCTTTGATTAACAACAGTGTGTTTAAATTTAGCATCAAAACCCTGGGACCTTTTGACCCCCCCTCCCACCTAGGGAAAGTCCTGTGCAGCCAGTCACGTTTCAAGTTCAAAGTTAACAAGATAATGGGGCAAACAGGTGAATGGGCAATAATATAACTTGAGATATACACTCAATGGAAGTTCAACATGGCAACTGCAAACATACTGGAACATGTGTCCTTGTAACATGCTGGATCTCATCTCCCAGTCTCATCTCACCTTAGCTGCAGTCTGTGCACCCCCCCACCCTGGCTGTGGCCCTCATGCATGGACTTAGCGAGCGCAAGGAGGTGGAAGCAGCTAAGCGTGCAGCGCGATGTGTTAATCCCCGACCCTAACTTCCTACCCCCCCTCGAGAATCTAATGGTGCGTCCCTAATCTCCCCTATAAAATGTACGAGGGGGTATCAAAAAGTTTTTGAAATCACCCAGAAATAAAGGAGCTATATCGATGAAATTTTGTCACTGGTACATGTACTTATGTACATTATTGTCCAAAAATGGTCTCATTGTTTATTTTCCTAACAGGTAGCGCTAGATTTAGTGAAACCATGTTCTAGCTCAATAAAAAAAAATTTTTCCCTGACTTTTAAAGCTGTATTAAATTGTGTTTGATATAAAAATTGGAAATTTATGTCTTTTTGGTTTTTTATGATTTTTTTTAGGTCAGGCCTACTTTTAGGGTCAGTCGGGTTACACCAATCAAACTTTTTTTAGGCCTAATGGGGGGAAGCATGTGAATGATCGATAAATGTAATAATGAAATGTAATTGGAATGGAAGCTATCTTGACAACTGCAAAGGCCTTGCCCTTGCTGGTGTGACATTCTGGATATGAATACTGTCAAGTACTGTATAAGTGGTAATTTTCGCGAGGGTTTTATTTTCGCGAATTTCGCGATTAGAGCTCCAACCACGAAAATAACACCTCGCCAATGTATGCAATAATGTATTACAAGTATAGGGAAGGACTGGGCAATCGCGAAAGTAACATTCGCGAAAATGTGTCTCTCACTCCAAATCGCGAAAATAACTGTACGCGAAAATTACCACTTATACAGTAAGCAGGTTGAACTAGTTCTTCTACAACTACCAAGGTGAAGGTGAATTTAAAAAGTCTAGTCAACTTCTTTTTGGACATTTTAGGTAAAAAGAATCTAGTGATACTGATAATTGCATTTGACCCTTCATTTTTCATGACCATTGATCACTTAACAAGTTCAAAGTTACAAAAATGACAACTGGAAATAGTCCCTGCCCTTGAAATAGTCTGGATCTGGAAATGGTAGAAGGTAGATCTGGTCTACCAACTTTGGTGGACAGGAGATAGCTGGTGGAACCATAGACTAACTTTTTACAGTCTATGGTGGAACTCTTTATGCAGCACCATTTGATTTCCAGGGGTGGGCTGGAAGTTTTTTGAAGAAAAATGCTTTGCCCACTTGTCACGGCCCTGCAAGGTGCTAACACTTCAAAGTGGTCATAGTTCTGGTCGCTTGGGTTCAACTCCCCGCACCGTGAGGCATGGAACCCTACGTAATATGTATCATGTTCGCTTCCATCTAGCGATCAATAAGCTGAATAACACACAAGAAATCCAATTCAATGCATGCAAGCTCATACACATGTGATTCTTTGATATCAACTGCAAACAATAAAAACCTTGATCAATAATGAACGTTGGTCAAAAGACGAGCTTACTGAAGTGAAAAATTATGTAAGTTGCCAGGAGTAATGGGGCACTGCTAGGAGTAGTTGCAGTGTGAACGATGGTCAGCCTAAATTCGGCCAGGCGTACATTTGACGATTTACTCCTTACAAAAGTCAGGAGTAGCAAGCTAGGTGTAATCTCGGCGTATGTTGCAATGTGAAAGCTGCTACGCCTGGCACCCTTGTAGGAGTAAGGAAATAGTATAGAAACTTCGCTGGCCTACCCCCAAAAGTTGAACCAAATCCAACTCTCCACGGCGAAGAAACCTGCTCATGAAGGAAATTCCTTCAGCAAGTCTTAAAATTTCAGCTCAAATTACTTCGCGGTCTGCGAAATCGCGGACGCGAAGTGGAGTATACATAGGACTTAAGCTAGGTGTGGACACGCAGTAGGAGTAGGGAAAATACTTGTGGAATTTTTATCAATGTTAGTGTAAGTTTATGCCAGGTGTAACTCAAAATGTGAACCTGACTTTTATAAGCCATGATCACACTGGTGCCTACCTCTATGTTTAGTGTAATACAGAGGTGGTGCAAGGTCATCCTTTAACACAGATACTTGTTCACACAGTCCCTTCATGTGGAAGTGAAGTTACATAATCTGTGAGACCCTAGAGTGGTCACTGCACTAATTTAATTTAAATTTTAGACAGACAGTGTGAAGAAAAAAAGATCTTCTTCGACGCCAGTGGGCTTCAAGAGTCACTGACCTGGAAACACCATATCTAGGAATTTCCCAGGGACCTTGATAGGTATTATAAATAAACAGCTTTCCTATTTTGGTGGAATAGTAAGGCCTATTATAATGTATTGTCTTTTTTGGCCACATACAAGTTCACCACAAAATTCCATGGTAAACAATGATTTATAGAGTTTTTCTTAGGCTTGTTTTTTAATATATCAAGAGTTGTGCAGTACAAATTATAAACAGCCAAAAATGTTCATAATCTTGTGTATTTATCACAGAAAGCTTAAATAATCTGGATTTTTTGAACACATATTTTGAAAATGTTATTTTAATAAAATTTTCAAAATATGTGTTCAAAATATGTGTTTAAAATTCTTTTCACAAATGTTTAGTCAAAATCAAGAAATTTTGACCAAAAAAAATGCAGATTTACATGATTTTAGCTAAATTCAAATTCAAATCTCCCAGGCTCGTAGAACCGAGTGGTGTTTTTTATATCGCCTTACGGACTTAATCAGGGCCGTAGCAAGCGGTGCGGCCGGGGATACCATGGCCGCCCCACTTTTTGAGAAATTTGTTATGTTTTTCTTTATATCTTTATTTCAATTTGGGCGTTTGGCCGCCCCACATTTGTTATGGCCGCCCCACATTTTTCAACCTTGCTACGGCCCTGGACTTAATAAAGCTATTTCTACAATTCAAATATTTTTACACTTTTGCCAGACCTGGATCATTTGAAGTTCCTGATGAGGCTGAAAGTGATGTTCCCTGTCTGACCACAGATCTGTGGTCTGACCTGCATGAAGTGTTTGTACTCCATATCAGCTCACAAGTAGCACTTTTCAATTTAGGATTGAAATAGTCTTAACCTATGACATCATCAAACGTTGCCTCAAGTAGGTGGTGATGACAACGTGGTACAGTACCTGTGGTGATACAGTGGGAAAAAAAGTGTATTCGCCAGCGAAGTGTTATGTGTAATCTGATTATCACTATGTCAACTGGATCACGCTTTTGAGTTCTGCACCACGATCGAAATGATCGCAACACAAAGTCTATGGCATGTACTAACAATACCAAAAGGTGCATGATCCAGTTACCAGGGAGTTATGTAACCACTTCGCTGGTGAATTGGTAAAAAATGTAGAAGTGGACATTTTTGTGAGCTTTTGTCCAGGGCTTTCATGCTATATTTATGCTGCAAACAGCTATAAACTGCAAAAATATGTAGCGTGATATAATTATTTTGTTTATAGGCTGTACTTGTAGATCCAGCCACCGGCGGGGGGGGGGGTACTCAGTACAAATGACCATACGGGGACGTGCCGCAAATATGGGTAGCACTTTCAGCCTTTTGGTATATCAATGACCCCTTTTTCAAAGCCTATTTTGGTATATGAATGGGTCCTTTTTTCAAAATGTTCTCAATTTTTTGGAAAATAGCCCAATTTTTCCTTAATCTAGCCAAAATTGTCAAAATTTCCCCAACATTTTGGGAAAATTTGTAAAAACTAAGACAATTTGGGTTAAATTCGGCCAAAAATTTTGACTTTTGGTATATCAATGGTTCCACTTTCAAATTCTCAGCGGCACGTCCGTACCAAAACCAAACTTGAGTAGTGCCCCCGGGATCCATCCCAAATATTATAAAGGGATACAATATTTCTAATTGGCAAAGTGCAAAAAAAATGTTTTTGCACAAATATATGCAATTTTACAGTAGTTGTGAAACGGACAAATATAACCCTATTCCAATTTAAAGAAATAATACACATAAAAAACTCAGTAATGCTAAGCTATTGTCAGGGCTATTGTCATGTTTCAAAATTTACATTAGCAATTGCAGGTCCTCAAGATGCAGGGGGAAGCCATGGCTGCTCCACATTTTGAGAACAATTTTGTTTGTATTTTAAGGTTTATCCCCCCAAATATGTTCTCGCCCCCAGTTTTGATTTTCCTTCCCAGAAAATCACTTTGCCAGCCCCATTGCCCCCCCCCTGAAAAAAAAATCCAGGTGCCGCCACTGATGTCAATTTGGGCATATATTTGTCTTTGGGCTGCCCCACATTTCTGATATGGCACATCAGCCCTGAGCAATTGTCAACTGCAATACACTAGGATCCACAACATGCTCATCTATCAGGACACAGTTCTTTAACCCCAATACAGTTGCACATTCATTGAATGACCTTTGAAAATTTGGGTACCCAAACTCATACTCTTCAACTTGGGGTCAAATTTTGCTCTATGATTGTTTAATTGAGGTTATTGAACTATGGCATTGGGATGAGGCTATTGTGGTCCATAGTGATACCATAGCAGTTGAACTTGAATGTGACAGAAGATCAGACAGGTCATAAAATATGGGTCAAAACAGAAAATAGGTCAACATCAGCTATTTTTTCTGGTATCTGATCAGTTTTTGCACTTCATTTGAAACTATTTTTGGCGGGCTGAAGGGTGTTCGAACCCCTGTGCATAAATTATTGGGGATGGGCTGATCCCCCACTAGCCCCCTGTTCCGGACGGAGCCTGATATACTTATCTATTGTTTCTAATGTTTTCTTTTAATTAAGTTATTTAAACATAGGTTAAATGATATGATGTTATTTTATACACAAACAAACAAACAAACACATGTTGTCTTATATAATGGATCAATTCATTTGGGTTAATGGCCTGACCAAAAAAATCGAATTGGCAATGAGGGAAAGCACAGGAATCTTGGGTATAGTACAAATCTTTTAGGCCTAGTTATCCATGCTTTGAAGTCTCTTATAATTTATGTTTGCAAAGTATATGGGTCAAATTATGTGAGGTGATTTTATACACATATGTTGTTCTATATATAGGATCAATTCATTTGGGATCTTATATGGCCTGACCAAAAAGTGACCAGATAAACAGATGTTTGCATCATTGATGTAAAGTGATCCTAATCCACGTAGATTACAGGCCTATGTGAAAATCAGGTAACCTGGTCCTGAATGACACCAGGATTTAGTTTACTGATGTTATACCCTGGCCTTGCTTACACCAGTTTGAAATCATTGTATAGTAGCCATGCGCCAAGGTGAAATGAACACAATGAACTGATGGAATAGCGGCAGTATCACGAACATGTTGATGGCGAGAATTGTGCGTGAAGCGCAACCCTCTCTAGTGCCGCTACCTGTCATGGAGAGGAACTTAAGCTTCTACACCCTGTGTCAAAAGTGAAGCTATCTTCTGCTGCTCTTTTGAGCCATTTCAGACTCAATCAGGATAACAGGGGGAAGAACTGGGGGCTTCCCCCCCCTACCAAAAATTTAATTTTAGGTAAAATTCATAATTTTTTTAGGGTCAACTTTCATAATTTTAGGGTAAAATTCATATTTTTTTATCTCACTGTTACAGACCATGTAGGCCTAGGCCTAACTATATTAATTTAATATTATCCATAGGCAGAGAAACTACCACACCCTGAGACTAAAATGATGACAT
Source organism: Amphiura filiformis (assembly GCF_039555335.1). Taxonomy (NCBI): domain Eukaryota; kingdom Metazoa; phylum Echinodermata; class Ophiuroidea; order Amphilepidida; family Amphiuridae; genus Amphiura; species Amphiura filiformis. The sequence continues at coordinate 14,179,886 of NC_092643.1, read as the reverse complement.
GATACACGCCGGCGTTTGTGGCTCAAAGCTGCTCGGTCGTGCCGCTCCACTCCATGCTCCACTCGTCCCCCCCCCCAATCGTGACTAGCTGCGAACTCACCCCCTCTCAATCATAATAGTAGTCTTTGACAAAGCCATGGCACATTCACTGCCAGACCTAGGGTCCCTAAGGCACATGACTAGACTGTTGGGCTAGAAAATATGGGTGAAGTGGGAGGGAGGGAGGGACACAGAATACTTTACAACATGTGCCAGGATCCAGTGGGTGGAAATAATTTGTCCAAAAACAATTGTTCAGTGAACTTTGATCCATACTTCAGTTCCGGCTAACCATATTTTGTCCCCCTTCCTTTGTCCCACATATTTATAAATATTTAAGCCAAAATAAACTTGGACCAAATTTGGATGGACCAAATAGTAGGCCCCCATAGATAAAGAATATCTTTTGGACCAGCTGTTTTTGGACAAAACATGGACCATAGATCATGTTTTGGACAAATTATGTTATACCCACTCTGGGACCCTTTTTAGGTGGGATGTGCAGCTTTTGTTGAAAAACTTTGACTTGGTATCATTTTATAAATATTTGTGTTGTATCATTTTATAAATATTTGTGTTGTACCTCTTAGAGGTCAAGAGATGTCTCAACTTGTAAACTGAAAGGTGAAAGGGATTAGCCTTGTGATGTGATCATCATGATCATGGCTTGGTGCAACAACTGGAGGAGCAGAACTCATGTCAATTTTGACCAAATCAAATCATATAATAAAGGTGGTATTGGAGGCATTTTCTAGAAATTAGGAAATACTTTGAGCATGTTTTAAACAGTTGGGTAAAGTACACTGATCAATATGCCTTTTGTTTGGAGCAAATCGGACATAATATATCAATTTATATTTTCTTTGTATCCTATTGTTTTTGTCAATAATCAATATAGTTATTAATGAGCTAAAAGGACTGGAGAGGCTCATTATTATGTAATTTTTGCCAATATTTTGCTAAAATCAATGCATAAATGTTCAGAGTACTTTTATTTTGCATACTTTTGCCCTGAAACTTGGTCAAAGTGTTTCTAATATGTTCTAATGTATTAAATAGTGAAGCTGCCCTCTAAATTTGCATAATTAATGAGCTTATTTATATAAATGCTAATTAGTTATGCAAATATGCAAATTAGGGGGCGGCTTCACTATATAATACATTAGAACATATTAAAAGCACTTTGACCAAGTTTCAAGGCAAAATATGCAAAATAAAGTGCCCTTAACATTTATGCATGGATTTTTAGCAAAATATTGGCAAAAATTCTTTTCCAGTCACTTTAGCTCATTAACTTTATTGATTATTGATAAAAACAATAAGATACAAAGAACATATAAATTGATATATTTTGAAAACCGTATGTCCGATTTGCTTCAAACAAAAGGCATATTGAAAAGTGTGCTTTGCTCTACTCACTTTTTACTGTTTACTGTTTAAAACATGATTAGAGCACTTCCATAATGCCTCCAATACCACCTTAATACTAAACCATGTCCTGGGAACCAAGTTTTGCCAAATTTAGGCCAGAATGGGTATCATTTTGAGCAAAAACTTACTTTGGTGGGTCTATGGTGTAACATTTATAGCCTACTTGCTTGTAAGGGGTATTTTTTGTTGGTAGGGTACGGGGAAGTGCGAAACCCATGTACACACTAAAAACTACGGGGTTATATTTTCCGTGGTCATTTTGAATTGACCACGTTTGGGGTTGTTTTGACCCTTCAAGGGGGTTGTACTGTTTTAATTTGACCACATTCACGAGGTCATTTTAGCCACTGACGAGCGTGGTCAAAAACTTAGTGGTCATTTTGCCGATACCGTCGCGCATTGATATCAGTTTCAATCTTTCGCTTTGAAAATCTCAATTCATAAATGAGTTTAAACATGAGCTGCAATTAATGTTTGTTGATTAATAAATAAAACTCATTTTTTGACCGAAGTTACCCAATTTGTCAACTTTATAATGACTTGCATTTGAACTATTTGCACACACGGTGTGCATCGGCTCACGTGGTCACATCAGCGCCATATTTGTTCTGATTGTGCAGCTCAGCGGATTGTCGTGTGTGCTTGTCTGCATGATGGAATATGAAAAGTTAGTTGAAAAGTGAGACTGCAAGGATGCATAGACCCTTGTCTATGCACGCAGATTCATTCCAATTTCATGCTGTCGTGGCTGGTGTCTTGGCTGCAGTTGTTAAGCTTATATCATGTAAGCTTAGGCCTATAATACGTGAACTGTCATAGGCGATGACTGACTGTGTGTGAGTGTGATACACAGATGCATTTTGCAGTTTGCTGTTTATGTAATGCTTTCTCTGTGCAGAAACACACTTATGTCCTGGTGGGACCAGCATGACCATAGGCCTACTAAAAAATCCAAACAACCCCTAAATGTGGTTATTGAGTAACCCTATAAAACAACCCTTTCAAATGGGTCATTTCATTTGACCCGAAATGAGGTCATTAAGTAACCCAATAAGGCAACCCTTTTGAAGGGGTCATTTCATTTGACCCGAAATGTGGTAATATTTTGACCCCAATGGGGTTACTATTTGACCCAAATCACGTAGTCATTGCAATGACCCGACCAATGGGGTCAAAATGACCCCATTAGTGGTATGGTGTTTAGTTGATAACTATGCTGGGGTCAAAAATGACCCCGTTTGGGTCATTTTTTGACCCCGTAGTTTTAAGTGTGTATGTGTGGACCTCCTCCTCCACACCAATTGTATAATTCAATTGTGCTAAAAAATGTCACTTCATTAGGTAAAAGTGCAGGGTTCACTCATTATGAAGGGTGCTAATTAGACCTGGGGGCACTTGTATTCAAGTTGTACATCAAGAAACTTTTGGAAAATGAAGACCCAATTGAAGCCATTTGGTGGACTATTTTGTCACTATTACACCAACTTCAAAGTAATGCGCCATATTGCCTTAGCTCCAAAGCTGCAGCACCCATATTTATCCAACAGTCCAATATGTTGTAAAATCACTCATGAACTTTCATGTACATTTATTTTTCAGATTCAAATTATTGTTAAATTATTCAAATGCTTATATTTACCCCATAACGTATTTGAGATTAAACATTGACTTTGTTGTATATTTTACACCCTGCTACGATTGGTACACTCAGTCAGCAGTACTAGTGTTTATGCATGCAGCGCGTGCATAGCTGAACCCCACCCCCACACACACATACTCACACACAGCGGCCATGCGAAAGATGGATTTTTAATGTCACAAAAAACAAAAGATCCGCCAAACTTGCAACGGATCCCCCTCACAAGCTTCAGCGCATTCAACGCTACGATAATACACGATGTTAATTTGAGATAGACAGTGACATTCATACACACAAAAATTAAATATTTGCAATTAAACACTTGTGTTTTTGAACGATTCTGAATTTTATCAATGGAAATGCAGCGATGACGTCATTGGGTTAACGATTTTCCAACTGCTGATTGGTTGATTGCGTCACTGTCTGTGATCTGTGCATGCACGGTACGGTCCGTACGGAATGATTTTTCGTATGGGTAAAATACACTGTGCAGCAATACCCAAAACAGCTTGATTTAAGGAGAAATTAAGTTTTGACCACATTTTTGAAGTTATTTACATTGAGGTTGAGCATATCTGTACAAAGAAAACATTTGAAAAATGGTTTGTATGAAAAAAAAACTACATCAATATTTTTAAAATTGTGTCAAAATGTTGTTGCAAAATGAAACACACTGATAGTGATAATACTAACTAAGTAGCCTCATTTACACCTGTCACTATGCCACCGTGACTGAACACATTTGTCATCTCCATTGTTCAGACACTTTTGTGAGGCAGATGACATGTGTTAATATTTTTCATTGCTGTTTTGAAAATCAAAATAATAAATTTAGTAATAAACTAAAGGAATCAAAATTGATTTCATTTTTTCAACAACATTGGAAGCTTGTGTTTGTGACTATGTAAACATGGTAAAGGCCTATTCATTACTCTATATTCGATGCAACAGGTATCAACTGTTTAACCTGTTTTAAATAATTTTGTATCTATTTATTTGTTTGTTGATGAAAAAAGATTTACGGTAGGTATCAAATAAGGCCCATTTAGTGTTGATAGTCCCAGGGAAGTATTCAATGTCTAATATTGGATGGCAAATATTTCGTCAACAAACGTTTCCTAGGAGATAAACATCAGATTGAATAGTGAAGTCTTGTTAAAAGTATTACTTTTCGCTACTTGCATCATCAGGTTCCGCCATTATGCACTATGTGCGGGGAGAGCCTCAAACTGGCAGCATACATGAATGGGAATTGAACCAGTCATATAACATTCTGTGTAAGGTTACATAATTCTTCCTTTCATGTATACTGCCAGTTCGAGGCTCTCCCTGCACACAGTACATAATGACGGAACCATGTAAGTAATGAATTAGGCCTAATTGGTAAAAAAATGACATGAAATAAAAAATATTGCTCTAGGTCTATTTGTCAAAAACTACCAAAGGTAGTAGCGTCAGTCATGTGATTATCAATTCATTTCACAGGTGATTGCTGATGTATGTCTTATTTTGCTGTGATCTTTTACCTTGCCCTTCTGTAATATTTAGGCCTTAGTATCTTAGGGGCTGTGCAATAATTATGAAGACCGGGGGGGGGGAGTAAAATATCCGAACAGCCCACCAAAAATCGCTTTCACCTCTCTTGGCCTGCCAAAAATCGCTTGCCCCTTCTCGGCCCGCCAAAATATCTTTGCCCCCCCCCTTTGCACATGCCAAATTTTTGGGATCCCAATTTGCAAATCAATGGTCTAGATTAGTCCGATGAGTAGGACCTTTTTTTCCAAGTTACCAGACTATACTCAATACACACTATGATCACTATCTCACATGGCGCAAGAAAGACGACTCGCGAAAGTCCAGTGACCGCGGCGGTTAGTAGAGTCAGTATAGTTGGTAACTAAGAAAAAAAAACAGGTCCTACTCGTCGGACTAGTCTAGATATATGTTGCCAGCGCAGCAAGCAGGAAGCTTTGCATATGAAAGTGTTTCCGTACTGTTTTCCCAAGCCTTTTAGAGCGTTTTATTTAAAAGGCGCCCCATGAATGTGTGCCAAAAATTGCTTGGCCCCCCTGCTCTTGGCTCACCAAAAATTGCTTCCCCCCCCCTTTCGGCACATGAAGAATTTCTTCCCTCCAACTTAGTGCCTACCCTCCCCCAGGGCTCATAATTATTGCACAGTCCCTTAATAAGCATTGCTGTAAATAAAAACACTCAATTTTGACAGTCAGGTGTAGACTTTAACCTATTTTCACACTTCCCTGGTTACAGCATAATTATTGGAACCAGTGGCGGATCCAGAGCAGTCAGAGGGGGGGGGCCCAATTTTTGAAAAAAGAATGTAAGTAATGGTCATGAAGCGGCATCCCGGAGCGCTTGCGACGCAGGGGTGTCTGAGGGGGATGTGCCCCCCTCAGAAGTTAGAAACTTTTGGAAAATGTAGACCCATTTGAAGCCATTTGGTGGACCATTTTGGCCCTATTATTGTGTAAAATTTTAGTTTGAAAAAGCCTAAAATTTGAGAAAAACAGCCCAATTGAAGCCATTTGTGGACAAGTTTGGACTTTTATTGTGTGAATTATTGCTTTATAATTATGTACCAATAAAGTTGCATAGCATGAGGGGTTGTCTGAGGGGATGTTCCTCCTCAGAAGTGAGAAAATTTTGTAAAATGAAGGCCTAATTGAAGCCATTTGGTGGACTATTTTGCACTATTTTTTGTGGACAAGTTTTGACTTTTATTGTGTGAATTATTGCTTTATAATTATGTACCAATAAAGTTGCATGCGCAGAGGGGTGTCTGAGGGGATGTTCCTCCTGAGAAGTGAGAAAATTTTGTAAAATGAAGGCCTAATTGAAGCCATTTGGTGGACCATTTTACACTATCATTGCTTTTAAAACAAAAAAGGGCCCGAACTCGATTTGTAAAATTTTAAATATAACACTGACACTTTATAGGCCTAAGACTTGAGATTCGCAATTAAAGCATGCATGGTGTTGTTGAAGTCGGCTCAGAGTCCGTCTTAATAGGCCTACTGACTTTGGTGACAAAATGTGACGGGCCCTACATATCGGTGGACCCGCCGTAATTTTCACATGCTTTTAGGCAGAGGACCCGCCTTCAAGCAAAATAATCACATACCTATATAGACTGACCCGACTGCGATTTAGGCATGGGCCTACTATACGTGCAATTTAACCTTTTCCCTTCTCCTTTTCTCTCTTTTTTCTTCTTTTTTTCTCCTTTTCTCCTCTTTCTTTCTCTTCTCTCCTTTCCTCTTTTTTTTTTTTTGGGAGGAGGGGGCCAGGGCCCGCCGGGCCCCCCCTGAATCCGCGCCTGATTGGAACACACAGTCTGCTAGGCCTATTGTCAATTGACATGAAGTAGACATCATATTGTGATTCAATTTCTAAAAATTAAAATTTCCAAAATATGTAAAGTTACTAATGTGCTCTGTACATTTCCAATACTGATCTTGAAATCCTCATGTCTTTAGAATATTTGGTTGCAATGATATGAACTCTTATACGTCCATTTTCTTCAGCTTTTTATTGTTTTTTTACTCCCTTTTTTTGCTATATCTCAATTTTATCATTGCCGACTTTGGTCTGATAAATTCTGATTGGATGAGATTTGTAACATTATTAGGCCAAAAAAATATTGTTGTGTTGCCCTCAAGTGGGAAAAATGGGAAAGTTGGGTCGGCAGTCGGATTTCTTTTTTCTTTTTTTTTAACCATCAGTTTTTAAAAATCCCCTCAAATATTAAAAAATGCTTCTTCAATTAGCAATGATTTAAGTGACATTTGTCAATTTTGACTTCTGGATACTTGTTAGACATATTAGATAATCAATTTAAGACTAGTCTTTCAATAAAATATTAATTTTAAATGAAAAACATTGATTTTTTGAACAAATCTGTAAAAATCATCATTCAAAAAAAAAAAATCTGACCCTGATTTTTCAGGATTTAAGGTCGGTCGGTTGAGGGCAACACAACAATTTTTTTATTTGGCCTTATCATGATAACATGGTTAATGACTCTTTATGCTTGATTGGATTGAATTGGGTTTTTGTCTATTGTTATGTCTATAACTTAAAATCCTTTTGATTTTGTGTAGGTGTTATCAGTGTGTTGTGACAAAGTCAATGTTATTTCTGCATTGATCTTACCTTCAATTACACATACCTGTGCAAAGAAGTGATACATTTGTTGAAAACAAGATTTAGACGACTAACGAGTAGTTTGTACTCCCGGGTTAGTACTTTCCTATACCATCAAGCAGGGTTGTCTTTACACATTTAAAGGGGTATTTTGTGATTTTAGGATCGTATTTGTAGACTATTGTTCAATAATATAAATTATCCACAACATATTTCCAAAATTGCAGTTGATTTGAATATTGAATTTGCAAGTTACGCATAATTACGCATAATGTATTACAGTGGCCCTGAAAATACAAATTGAATGATATTTTTGTGAAATAACTGAATTTGCAAGAAAGCTTTAAGTTTGATGTATACTGTGCTTTCTTCCCAGAAACTTCGCTGGCCTACCCCCCAAAAGTTGAAATCCAACTCTCCGCGAAGCGAAGAAACCTGCTCCTTGAAGGAAATTCCCTCGCGGAAGTCGTAAAATTTCAGCTCAAATTTCTTCGCGACCTGCAAAATCACGGTCGTGAAGTGGAGTATACATCGGACTTTATGCATGCAATCATGTCGATGAAGTCCTGGGTTTCTGCTCGGGCTGTTGGTTTGGAGTAAGTTGGGATGAGGCTGTGATTTAGGAAGTGCCCCTTTAATGTGGGCAGTGGGCCTATAATTTAGGCCTACACTCATCATGCTCATTAAATACTTTATAGTTTGTCTCCATGTCCTCACACATAGGCCTACATGTATCTTATGGAAATATCCGCAATTATACCACTCTATGTGAAAGTGCAACCAAATAATTTCCTAATGCCCCAAACAAGTTTCACCCGACCAGAAAAATTACCCATAATAAAAATACCTTGCATAAATTTTTATCCCAATAAAACACTTTTTTCAGGGAAATAAGTATCCTTCTAGGTTCAATTTACAATTATTTAAATTTTATGGTCATAAATGTGGTCCAAAAATTAATCAAAGGTTGATAATCCTAATGATATTTTTCTTCCCCCCTTGTTTGCCCCCTCCCACTTTTGAAAAAAAAAAAAAAATACATAAATTTCCCCCTTTTGCAGCAATTGTGCGCAAAATATGTCGATTTTGCCCCTCCCTGACATTCATTTTGCCCCCAAATGCCCCCAGCTTCCCCCCCCCCAACAAATTCCTGGTGCTGCCACTGCCTAACCCTATCCCTAACACTTTAATACTCTAACCCTAATTCGAACCCTAACCCCAACAATATCCCAAATCCTAATGCACTAGACCCCGGCTAGACCCTAGTGATAACCATTGAAGGAAAATGACTCTTAGGACTAATGTAATGGGCTGTTCAATGTTCATGTTCCCCCAAAATCGTAACTGAATAATTTTGTTCATGGCCTTTGTTTTCAAAAAGTCTGGTGACGGTCTTATTTGATCTTTGTACCAGCTAGTAAAACGTTACCGAGTGATGATCTGTAAAATATTCCAAAGCTTTTGTTCTGTATCCGAAATACTAATTTACCATGATTTCAAACTAGCCTGCGATTTATCCACACTTTCATAAAAACTGTGAAAGCAAAGGGCTAGACCCTAGTGATAACCATTGAAGGAAAATGACTCTTAGGACTAATGTAATGGGCTGTTCAATGTTCATGTTCCCCCAAAATCGTAACTGAATAATTTTGTTCATGGCCTTTGTTTTCAAAAGTCTGGTGACGGTCTTATTTGATCTTTGTACCAGCTAGTAAAACGTTACCGAGTGATGATCTGTAAAATATTCCAAAGCTTTTGTTCTGTATCCGAAATACTAATTTACCATGATTTCAAACTAGCCTGCGATTTATCCACACTTTCATAAAAACTGTGAAAGCAAATTATCTGCATTGTGCACAGGGGACAAAAGTTATTATTATTGATAACAGTTTTCTATTGATGGCATTCCTTGACTTTTCACTGCATGAGATTGGAGTGTCCAGCTGAGACTTGACTTTGTATAACCACCGAATTCAACACCCTTGTATCAGTGGTGTTAGAAGACAATAAAGGAGAAAATGAAATCATAAAAGAACATGCAGTACATCACCTAACAGCAGCTTAACATTCTTTTTCAATTTCATGGTTGCTGCAAGTTTGGTAACATTTATGCCTGAATGATTTCATCCAGGACAAAACAGCTAGGTAATGGCTGCAATACTTGATACAATATTTTATTATTATTTTAAGCTATACATATATCCCATGGGGAATGGACCATCCATATTTTGAAGGAAAATTGCCCAAAAGACATCAAAAGTAGTTTTAAGGGGGCTGTCATTTTCTTCGGAAGGGGTGGGCGCAGGGTTCGCAGGTTTTTGCCACAGGTGGAAAAAGCCATGGTTTTAACCGCGGTTTTTTCCACTTGGCAAAAACAGTTACAAGATAATTTCCTAGATTTAATACGACAAGATTTGGTAATTATAAGTAACATTTTAAGAAACTTTATGTATGGATTTTCATTGCTCACTAGTGCACTTAGTGCATATGTCATATCATATCCAAAACATTTTCATTTTAAGGGCTTGATGAGACAAAAAATATGTTAAATGATTCATTAAACGTGTGTGTTACTGTTTATGAGCTTTCTGTGTTACTTTTTAATACTTGACTGACTATATGTCTTTTTGCCAGTTTTTGCCACTTTTCCGGCAAAAACAGGTTTTTTCCGGCAAAAACTGAACCCTGGTGGGGGTCATGAATATACTGGGGGGTCAAAGAATTTTAGACCAAAAATAGTAGGGTCATAATATTGTTACACCAAAAAGTAGGGGGGTTATTATTAAGGGCTGGCGACTCATTATTTTTGTGCGCTAAGCGTGTATGTGTACACAATCTTTACATTTTACCCATAGGAAAATTGCCGAAAAACGGCTTGTTCCCCCAATCAGATCCGGTGCCCCAATCATGGTCGGTGCCCCCCTATGTGATGACCCACGCCACTGGAGCTGATCAAACTGTAGGTCTGTGTGCATATTTCAGGTTTTGTTGGAATAGGTCACATATAGTATTTATTCCCAAAATCTTCCTTTGGTTTGCAGTTGATTAATTTATTTTTAGTTCAATTCCCTACAGTGATCCATACAGCAAATAAATATTTTTGTTTCCATTTGTTACGATTGTGAGCTTAATTGGGAATGAATAGCGGAAAAATTAATGTAGTGTATAAAACCAGCAAAGTAAGGCTGTATTAAGGATTCAGGTACTGTAACCACAAGATCCCAAAGAGAGTGTTATATTTACCTACTCAACTTTGACAAAAATGAAGAAGCCAGACATTGGATTTGGTATTTATTTTTTTTTTAAATAAAAAAAAAATACCCTGTTCTACGGACCCCGTCGGCCCAGATTTTGCATTTTTGTGAATAACAAAAGTTATATGTTTGCTGCAGGGTCATGTAGGTCTGCTGGGTTTTTTTTTTTGACAAAGTGGATTGACTTGATTTTGACTGAATAGGAAAGTGAGAAAAATTAAAAGAGTAAATTTGTACAGATTTGGTAAATTTTTTGGGTCAATATTTCAGACATTTGCCAAAAACAGCAACAGCAACAACAACAACAGAAAACACACATGTGCAACTGACCCAAAATCTATGATTAAATGAAGAGCTTATTTTCCAAACCGTGTTAAGTCCACAACCCCATGTGTCTCATTTACTTGTGAGATACAATCATAATTACTTTGTCAAGTTTGACATTACCAACAATGAGTTGTACCATCAGCAAGCTATTATTTACCATAACAATGCTGCATAACAATATGCAGACTATTGTTCTCATTTGGGAAACAAAAGCCTCACACAGTATTATTACTGTGCGTCCATCCACTGTTTGCAGAAACATGGGATAGTGGACTTTTTAACACAGTTTGGAAATAAGCTCTTCAAATATAGAATATTTTTTGTTTTGTCCCATGCATCTTTTTATGCCTCCACCGCGAGGCATACTGTTTTTGCAATGTCCGTCCTTCCGTCCATCCGTCCTTCCGTCCGGATGCGATATCTCGGGCATGGATGGGCGGATTGACTTCAGATTTTCAGGATAGGTGGGTCATGGTCAAAAACTCTGGCTACTTTTTTTTTGGGTGAGGTTCAAGGTCATATACTGAGGTAAAAGGTCATTTGAGGTCAGAGGGCCCATTTTCCTTATTTACCTCTTTTCATGGAGACTGGGGGTCGCACGTTCCTCAAACTTGGTGGGTGGGTGCATCTTGACCCCAGACAGAACAAGTTTATATTGGTTAGTGGGTCATGGTCTCCTGAGGTCATGCAGGGGTCATCTGAGGTCAAATTATCAAAAATAGTCATATGGCCATGAAACTTGGTAGGTACAGTCAACATTTAGAGCCAAATTTTGGAAGGTCATTTTGGTGTCATCTGGGGTCACCCAGGGGTCATCTGAGGTCAAATTAGTAAAAACTGTCATATGGGCATGAAACTTGGAAGGTACAGTCAACATTCAGAGCCTAATTTTTTGAAGGTCATTTTGGGGTCATCCAGGGTCACCCAGGGGTCATCTGAGGTCAAATTAGTAGAAACTGTCGTATGGGCATGAAATTTGGTGGGTACAGTCAATATTCAGAGCCAAATTTTTTGAAGGTCATTTCAGGGTCATCTGAGGTCATCCAGGGGTCATCTGAGGTCAAATTAGTAAAAACTTTCGTATGGACATGAAACTTGGTGGGTACAGTCAACATTTAGAACCAATTTTTTGGAAGGTCAGTTTGGGGTCACCAGGGGTCATCTGAGGTCAAATTAGTAAAAACTATCGTATGGGCATGAAACTTGGTGGGTACAGTTAACATTTAGAGCCAAATTTTTGGAAGGTCATTTTGGGGTCACCAGGGGTCATCTGAGGTCAAATTAGTATAATTACTATATGGGCATGAAACTTGGTGGGTACAGTCAACATTTAGAGCCAGATTTTTGGGCGGTCATTTTGGGGTCACCCAGGAGTCATTGAAAGGTTGTTTTGGGGTCATCCACGTGTCATCTAAGGTCAAATTCAGTCTCCTCTTTTAGGCTTGAAGCTTTGTATCAACTTGTGAATTCCACATCACTCCCTTTGGTGGAGGCATCACGGTCGACGCTGTGCGTCGAAAACCGCGACATCCGAGAACCGCGGTCCATCTAGTTATTTCAGACTCTGTATCAGCACAAATAAAAATACCACAATATCAAACTATGGAAATTCGATTCACCAATTCTATCATAGTAGATTCACCTTTTATAAATACATACAATTAAAACTTGAAACTGCAGATGTTTGTGCTGATCCCCATTTGTTATGTAATAACCTTTTTTACGGACACTATTAATATTGCTCATAACTGAGTAAATATGAATGAAATTATTCAGAATGCTGTTATAGGTTTTTATTACTGTTTACAATGAATTATTTTATTAGTTTTCAATAATTTAAATACATGTGCATTTTTTGAAAGTGCTTTGATAGTCAATGCCCGTGATATTCATAATAGATTTGCTGCATTGGAAACAAAGAATATTTCAGTTTGTTGTTACTGCAGGAACAAACGTTAAAAGGATTTGTAATGTGCATATGACATATCATACCGTAAATATGGCGAACTTCTCAAATGCATTCAACAAAAGCATGATTGCAATCTACCGCAACAGTTCGTCTCACACACATAGCAAGTGCACTACGATCAAATAGGTTGATGACAACATTTGATTGAATGGACTGCACTGCGCCATGGTTATGGTGAAGGACACCGGTCAAATCCTTTGTTTGAAGCCAATCGATAAAAGCATGCAGGGCCTCTATACTTAAAAAGTAGGTTTTATACGACAGTATATGTATTGGTATTCGCCATGTAATAAGGCTGTATAAATATGTTTGGTTCTCGTCCCGGCCCGCATCATTTTCTGAAGTTTGTCCATATTATATTTCTTTTCTTTTTTAAATTTTCAATGTTTGATTTTACAGCTCCAGCAATGATAAATTGCCTGAGTGAGCATTTAGTGTGAATCCATCTGGAAATGTGAGGGGTGCAATTGGCCTAATTGTCAAAAAATGGGTAATTTTGCCAAAACGTGAGGTGGGACACATCCCCCTCTGAGAAGAGGGTGGTAGTGTGCACAAGGATTTTGAGTGTGGCACAGGGCAAAAAAGATATGGGCATGCAGGCCAGGCATATTAAAGCAATAATGTGTGATTTGCAAAAAGAATAGATTCCTATTTAAATGTTTGTTTTCACTGATCACACTATCCCCTTTTAATTTCGAGCCAAACAAATGAGGTATAACGAACAAAATTACGATTTCAGACCAGCGCCTACATTATGTGTGTACTAAGCTCGCCGATCATAACACTTAATACTGCACAGAGCATCGCGCTCGACGTGTGCACACATAAGCTGAGATGCATGGGAGATGTTACCTAACAAGTAGTCGATTGATGAACTCTGAATAAAACCGGGTCGACCCGGTTTTAATATAAAAAGTTAAATTTGACTGTTATTGAAGCACTTCAGGCTTAGTCTTTTACGTGGTATTTTAGTACACCACTGGGTATTATAATTTATATGCAAAAAGTAAAATTGAGGGCGTCGCTGTGAAGCAAATCACACATTATGGCTTTAAGTTGTCTAGGGCAGGGCTGGTTGTCATGCAGTTATGGCATGGGCAGGTGACCAATGGGCCCATGTCTTTTCTCCTTGTGGAAATCTGGGATCCCCATTCCAGTGCTGGTATATCCTTCACTGTGCTATATAAACAGTCCAAAACCTTGCACATATGAGCGTGTTTGTACAGAGCCAAATACCGTTATGATGACGGTATGGAACCGTTAATCACTCCTGTGGAAACAGCCTCCAACGCCTTTGCGCAACGCCTTTTCAACGCCAACGGAAACCTCGGTTTGCCGTTGACGAAGCGGGTAGATTTTCTGTAGAAACAGACTGAAGTGGTAACTCAACCAAAATCAGGGCAAAATGGCTGTTAATCAACAGGTAAATTGGACGGACGACATGACGAAAGCCTTAATAACAGCCTGGGCAACACAACAAGTCCAAACTTCAAAGCGGAACGCAGATGCATACAATATAATAGCACAGGCAGTGTGTGATGCATGCCCCAATGTGGCGCATGTATCCCGATCACACAGCTACGGAAATCAGTAGGCCTAATAAATAAGCTGAAATCACTGAGGATGCTGACCGTTTGCTAAAGTAAAGGAATGCAAATAAACAGCGAACTGAACCCAAGAGATCTCAAGAGGACCATAGCTGGGTCACACAACGTCATTCAGCTTAAACGGTAAGAAACGGTAAAAAACGGCAAAAAGCTGTCTGTGGAAACAGCAGCTTAAACGGTAAGATACGTTATCTATTTAGCGGTAACTTAGCGGAGCACCTGTAGAAACACGCTCTATGTTGTGTTTTCAGAACCTTCAAAAAAATTTGCATGGTTGTTTTCCATGAATGCATACAAAAAGGATTATAAGTTCTAGAAAAAAATCATGTCCTCGTCAATTCATGGAAATATTTGGACTGAACCAAAACATTACTTTTAGGTGGCCTAACAGCCTTATTACTCTGATCTTGCGATGTGTGAAGAACTTACTAAAAATGAAATTTACATTTCACATTTTTGGTTAAAGCATAATGGTTAAAATGTTTGACATTTCTTTGCACTTTTATGTTGACCCATTATGAGTTCTCAGGTGCACCTCGGTTCATTTCACACAATTTATTGATAATTCAACCAAAACCTACTGTTTTTAACCAGTGTATGACCATGATGACTTCAATCACCAATGAAAGGGCTTGTGTGCCCTTTTCAATATTTAAGGTAAATGGAGGGGTTTTTTGTGATCCACAGCCTCATCCCCCACTTTTCTCAAAAAAAGTTGAGATTTTTATATCACTGGAAACCTCTGGCTACATAATGTTTATGTACAAAATATTTCTTGCAGATTAATTCGTTTTGCAAAGATATCGTGAAATTTGATTTTCGTTCTACTGCACCAGAACGAAATTGCAACGCATTGTCTATGGAGCAGTGTAATACACATAATCATGCATAACTCGCATAACGCATAAAATCGGAATCAACTGAAATTTTGGGAATAGGCTTTTTTCGTGGATATGTACTGAAAAATGTCATAAAAGAGGATGCTAGGATCACGAAATCCTCCTTTAACACTGAATACTGCTTGCCACTGGCGTAGCCAGGATTTTGGAACCGAGGGGGCACAACTTGTAAATGTACCGACGGAAATATTTTTTGGCGACGGAAAGCCAAACAAATATTTCCGTCTGTAGATTTACAAGTTGTGCTCCCTCGGTTCCAAAATCCTGGCTACGCAGAGTAGTACTGCAAGGCAAAGATGCTACATGTATCATGCCATTTACACTTGATGAGAAATAGTATATCCTCCACGAGCCTTAAATATGGACATGATCTATATTGGAAAGTCCAGGGGTAAAATCCCAAGGCAACACAGGAAGATGAACTTTACACCCTGCCATGTTTAAAGTTAGGTGGGGTAACATGGGAAACAGTTTGGGGAAGATTTGTAGGGCTAGCCATCTGCTATATGGCACCAATGTGTCCAAAGGTTAAATCAAGAACATAGGGTAGATGTCAATGGAAAAAGACCAACAAACTTTTTTTATTAAAAACTGAAGCATGCATGTGAAGCATGAAAAGAGTAAATTGTGAGGTTTTTCTGTTTTGGTGTGTTTTATAGGCCTATATCAAATTTTCATGTTTACTGAAAATAATTGTATTATTGCAGGTACAGTATTTGCACAGATAAATCTACACATTCCAGTTCAGTGTTTCATATAAGATAATCTGATGTGTTAGGCATGAAAATGATTTGAACTGTAAAATAAGGGTATTTTTATTTATCAAATTTCTATCTGCAATAATAATGTGTTGTATTTTGTGGGCATGGGTACCACTTGGGAGAGGGAGTGGGGGATTGTCTGGCCATCTGCTATGTGGTTTCAATATGACCAAAGGTTTTCAATGGTAAAAAGACCAACAACATTTTTTAGAAACTGCAAGGGGTATTAAAAGTGTATTTTGTTTTTATATTTTTTTACATGTTTACTGGTAGGGAAATAATTGATATATTGCAGGTACACTATTTGCACAAATAATGAACAATTCAATGCAATATTTCATAAAAATGAAAGAATAACATTTAATTTCTACATGCAATTTAATAAGAATGTGTCTTATTTTGTGGGCATGGGGGTTGACATGGTTGCGTTGGCAACACCACTAGGGAGAAGCAATGGAAAATTATACCTAAGTTGGGCAAAAAAAATATCCAGGGCGTATGCAGGATTTGTTTCTCTTTTGGGGGAGGGGCGGATTTTGAAAGAGTCCTTTTTTTCAGGGGGGGAGGGGACAATTTGGTAAAAAGTGCCCTTCCAAATATTTGGACCTTTTTTGATCACCACTGACTGCATGGAGGAAATGATTGTGGAAGGAGTGGGGCATGTGGTATGAAGCAGTTAATCAGGGTTAAAGGAGCAGTGTTAATGTTGGGTATCTGAGGGAGCTGGTGTGTATTGGAAGCAGAAGCCTTTGAAGGAGCAGTCGGTAGATCAAGCGTATTGAAGAAGTAGAACCGATAGACAAGTACTAAGTAGGCCTATACTGTTCGAAAGAGCAGTGGATTCGGAGGAACCAACATGACTTTTAAAGGAGAAGAACTGGACATTTGAGCAGAGTTGGACTTAATTAAGCAGTAATGGACATTTGAAGACACACTGGGAAGACTTTTTCAGAAGGTATGTGTATATTAAAGCTAAACTGTGCCAGCATGGTAAGGCCATCAAATAATTATTTACAGTTAGACAACACTAGGCCAAACTGACGTGAATGCGCAATGTCAATTTGGTACTATTCAAAAGTGCTAATGGGTTACAGCGGCATCAGTAGGGCGTAGCCAGAGGGAGTTGTAGGAAAACTGCCCCCCCCCCCTACACACACACAGAAATTTTTTAGGGATAAAATGGGGATGGCCTACAAAGAGTAGTGGTCTTAAAATAAAATGACTAATGGGACAAACAATTGACAAATGGTGATGGAAATTGTGCTCTGCCCCCTCACACTGACTCAAATCCTGGCTATGCTACTGCCTACCCCGGGTGCTACTGGCTTCACTTGACATGTACAGCGTTCACGTTTGTTCATCTAGTCCTCGTCTTTGACCATGCGCAGATCTGGATGGTCAGGAAGATATTTAATATCCCGAATTTATAATATGCCTACCAGTTCCATCGTATAACCGATTTGCTAGAGAATATTTGTTGCCATGTTCAATAAATTCGTATTTATCGTATAATAAAATGTGGCCAAATGTATATTTGTGTACATAGTGTGTGGATCCACTCTTCTACGGACTTGGCTACTAAGCATGTCGGGAAGGATATGGCGGTATGCTGACCTGGGTCAATATGTTCTGGGCAGATGAGGTCCGACCGATTGCCTACGACCTTGTGTGCGATCATGTGTGACAGGCAATTCCCGATAATAATAGAAGTTCCCTGACTTAATTTGTGCAAGGTCATTAAAGGTCATCCAAGGTCATGTGAGGTCAAATTAGTAAAGATGGTTGGAGTTTTCAACACTGAAGTTTGACTTGCCAGTTTATCCCATCATTGAGTGAAATTTGATGACAATATCATGATATGTTTGACACAATTTGAAGGTCATTTCAAGGTCATCAGGGGTCATCTGAGGTCAAATAACAAAACAACTTGTTTTGCTTGATCAAATCATATTTTGGTCTCATGGCAGATTGGTCCAGTTTTGGTGACACTATTTGGTAATAAGTCATTTAAAAGAACAATTTATAAGACTGAAATGCAACTTCATTATAACCAATATTATAGTGGTATTAGTGAAAATTTTGGCACGCTCTGTGTGCAATTCATTAGGCGGAGGCGACTTACGCGGGGTGAAAAGTCAATAATTAAATGTCCAAAGCTAATTGGAAAGGTTTCATCAAAATATCTTCCAGTCGAGTTCTATCCTTGGGTGAGATATACTAGTAGTAGGCTATTCGGCAATGTCCATCAGCAGACAGGCTTTGAGTTTTGAGGAGTGTGAATGCTATCACACTCCTCCGCCCCGTACTCCTTAAATGATCATAAGGAGTGCGATTTAAAGCATCCCTTAATCTTTAAGCTTAGGTGTAATCACACTTCTCATTCACAAAATAGTACTCCTCATAAGTTTGAGGAGTGCTATTTATCACACTCCTTAATTTTTGAAAACCAGGTCTAACTTTAGACCCGGTCTAACTCTTATATGTATGGTTTACCCAGAACTGGCTCAGTTCCCTCTGATCGCGATGCCCCGATTTGGGCTTTGCGGCTGTGATCGCAAAGCGGAATTAGAAGTCATTGTCATCATGGTACATTTACTGAGCACGGAACTAGTGCTAGGTTTACCTTGAAGTTGTCTTTGGTGGAAATTCTGTGGTCAATGAGTGTTTTACATACAAACAAGTACTTCGCATTATACTTTTGGTATACATGAAAAATAAAGATATAAAAAAACCTGTTTCCGACCGACCCAACTTCTGAAAATGATTTATGGACAAGCAAACATTCTTTTTTTGCCTAATTCTATAGGCCTATATCAGTGTAATTACTGAATAGGTGGTAAACTGACTGATTAAATTTTCTTTTTCACAAAACCAGAATCTTACTAACGATTGTCATTAGACATGTTAGACATGGTTGATAGACCTCTAAAATTTATTCAGTATGTTTGAATGTCATGTTCTATGGATCACCACAGTCTGCTCTATCCTTGCATGAGCTATCTAGGCACATGGTGTTTTAGAGAAGACAAATCTCTGACTGATTTTAATAATCATTTCAGGAGGTAAGGTGCTGTTTGGGTCACCACCAATGAGCCAAATGTTTATAATTCTACAACTATCCAATATGTTTTAAATGTTGTCAACAAATGTTGTACAGATCATCACAGTCTGCTCTATCTTTGCGTGAGCTAGGCACATGGTATTTTAGAGAAGGCAAATCTTTGACTGACTTTAATAATCAATTCAGGAGGCAAGGTACTTGTAAGGGTCATCACCAATATCATGAGCTCCCATGTGTTACGATTGGAAGCAAATGTTTATCAAATCCAAATAACTGAAACATGTTTGAATGTTGTGAATGTTTCATGTTCTACAGATGTCATGAACGTATTTTCCGTTGATTTTGTTTATCAGCCCCCTGGGATCACAGTGTGCCGGGACAGTCCTTGCCATTGTACCGTGTCGGCACTTCCACATTGAGGGCTTAATATAAGGCCAAATAAAAAAAAATAAACATGTTTCACGTCCCCTCCCGCTTCCTTTTTTAAGGTTTTCTCAAATAAATTTTTATTTTGTGAAATTCAGTTACAACTTTTCAAAAAATATGTCTAGGAAGTTGGGATGCTTTCTATAGCCTTGTTAAGATACAAGAAACATTTTAGGAAGGTTTTGTGATCATTAGAGGGGGTGTAACTCTCTGAACAACAAATAAAAAAGGGCCTCCTCCTTTTTCCAGGCATTATTGTATGTACGGATTGTACGCTAAAACAGCTCTAAGTATGGGTATTTACACCAATTTTAAAAAGCCCCCTCTTCCTCCTTTTTTGAAAACCCGGACGTGAAACATGTTTTATTTTTTACTTGGCCTAATGTCTAGTAAAAACTAGGGTAAATCTGCCTGTGAACTGACTTGAGGATTCTAATCCCTAAGTTTGTCCCCAAATTTATCCCCAAGAATAAAGCCATTTTGCAATTCTCCTGGTGCTGAGCTTAAACTATAATCTCAGTTTAGATTATAAGTATGTTTGATTCTGCGTGCCACTAGCGTTACTAGAGAGGTCACAGTAAGCTTCCGTTTGTAATTTTAAGGGTGCATATCACCAAATTTTTATGCGCCATTTTCTACCCCGCATGACGATATTTTTGACATTTTTACGTCATTCCTGTAGGCCTATTTAAGGACTGAATTCTCATTTAATCTTTTTGGTTAACTTTATAGATTCAGTTTTTTAGTTTAAAATGTTGGGAAGCTATTTCAACACCAAAACTAGCATTGGGGCAGGAAATATGATATATGTAGGCCTGGCCATACTGTCAATGAAATAATATAGGCCCATATCCAAGCTTAGTTATCCCCACACACACACATCCCTGTTTATGTTTGCCAGCAACCGTGGACATTGTGTTGCGGGTATTGTGTATTGCTATCAAAACGACATCTGAAACAAAACCTAATCGACAAACCGAGGACCAAAATGGTGATTTTTCATGTGGGGAGGGGTGTGTTTATACAAAGTACGAAATACGCCTAACAAACTAGGTTGCTATATTTAATGCACAAAGTAGCGGACGTGTCTCTAAAATGCATTTGGCATGCAATTGTGACCTACTGCAGACCTCCACAAAACTGAGGATGGTGCTTGTTTGCTGGTAAGTCCACAGATTAAATCTAGTGTGTCCCCCGGGGTGTGTCCTCATTTGCAGGCAAACACCCACCCCCGGCACTCAGTAGCCGTGTTCAGACGTAGGGTAGTTAACTCGAGAAAAGGGGTATTTAACTTGAGTAAAGTGCCCAGTCGGGGCAAGCTCGTAATAAAGGTCGAGTTTGTGCACGTCTGGACAGGAGTCCCGACCTTAACCCGACCGATTTACCTCTGAAAAAAGTCAGAGGTAAATCCTTAACCTGACCTGAGCAGTCGAGGTAGATGCACGTGTGGATCGCACCAGAGGTAACAGTCGAGGTAAACAATGACCTTTTCGCCAGATTTGACCTCCCTTCTTGCTCCCGTCGCATCCTAACCAGTTCAAGCATCATGATTATTGCGATAAGCTTTTGCTGTGTATCAACAGGAAAAACAGCAATTTTACATCCATTTTAATACTCGCACGACATTTGTTTACAATCGGATTCAGATTTATTTTTAGAATCCGCGCGAATTAGCCCAGCGGGTCAAAGTAAGTGGCAGTACAACTTCCGGAAATTATACCCAGGTACAAAATGGTCAGGGTAAATTTACGTCGCCGGGTCGAGCTAAAAGGTAGGGGTAAAGTAAGTGTGGACAATCAGTCGAGTTAACGCAAATATTTGTGGTATTTTATCACGGGTTGTAAAAAATTTAACTCGAGTAATTATTCAGGTCTGAACGTGCCTAATATCAACTAAAGCTGTGTTCTCATTGTCGGACGTACGCTCGGTGGAACTTGGTCAGTGTAAGTTGCGAGGCACAGCGTCATCATCCTATATCTTCGTGTCAAAAATTGCCGTGATAGTACGGCGAGTCCACTCTTTCTTCAAAAGCTACTCAGGCTAAGCATATCAATTACACGATATGAGATACTGCAGAGTTTCCATTCATACATGTTTATGCAATCTGATGCTCTGTATGGTGTTGCTATTACAAGAAAATTTGATTTGTTGTCAGGTAAAATGCAGGATTTGTTTCCAATACACTAACTGGAAATGCAATACACTAATAAGCGGGGATAGCTGTTTGGTGTAGACATATTTTCTGTATTTTCAGCGTAAAGATTTTAAATAGTGCATCAAAATTGTGATATATTAAACTGTTTGAGAATATTATTTATGAAAAGAACGAAATGAAAGCCCATTCAGCTAAGACCACGGTGCTGTACACTGGCTATAGAATATTAAATCACAAATCTATAATACAATAGCACAGTGAATAGGTATAAAACTTTCTTTATCTGCCTCAATAATAGAATATTGATTTAAATGGAATTGAATACATGAGTTCGTACACTCGTCACTGAGCGATCTAGTGATCGGTTTCTAGCCAATCAGATAGGACTCCTTTTCTTGCGTTCGGAAAGGCGAGGTCTCTTATTAGTGAAATACCAATCGCCCGTCGCTCACCAACGGAGTATTAGGACGTGATTCATTTCAGGGAAAAAGTATTTATTTAGACACTGTCGACACTGTGCGAGGAGCATGGTAGGCACTGCCAGGAGTAGTGGTAGAGTGAACGATGGAGTAGTCAGGAGTAGTGAGTTGGGTGTAATTTCTGCCAGGCGTATGTTGTGATGTGAACACTGCTACGCCTGACCTAAGAAATTACATTTCGCGTGGTTGAAAAGGTCATGGAAACGCCGGAAGTGGTGTAGTCAATATTAATGTAACACTACTATTAGGCCAAGTAAAAAATAAAACATGTTTCACGTCCGGGTTTTCGAAAAAAAAAAGGAGGAAGAGGGGCTTTTATTTTCTATTTTTTATCGCAAAATTGGTGTAAATACCCATACTTAGAGCTGTTTTAGCGTATACAATAATGCCTGGAAAAAGGAGGAGGCCCTTTTTTATTTGTTGTTCTGAGAGTTACACACCCTCTAATGATCACAAAACCTTCCTAAAGTGTTTCTTGTATCTTAACAAGGCTATAGAATGCATCCCAACTTCCTAGACATATTTTTTTGAAAAGTTATAACTGAATTTCAAAAAATAAAAATATATTGAAGAGCTTTTTTCAAAACCCTTACATCCACTTGCCAATTTTGAGAACACATCAAAAAATCATCTAAAAAATCACTGATATATCGGGGTTTACAACAAAAGCAGTTTTTAGCGGGATGCTTGGGTAGGATGAGCATCCCGCCAAAAACTGCTTTTGTTGAAAAACACCTTATATCAGTGATTATTTTGATGATTTTTTGATGTGTTCTCAAAATTGGGCAAGTGGATGCAAGGGGTTTTGAAACAAAGCTCTTCATTTGAGGAAACCTCAAAAAAGGAAGCGGGAGGGGACGTGAAACATGTTTATTTTTTTATTTGGCCTTATGATAGTGTTATTAAGTCTTCAACAGGTACCCCATCAAGGCGTGGTCCAAGTTAATTTAGAGGATGTGGATCTAATTTGGTTTCATTCATTGTTGAAACCAAAGTATTGTTCAAACACCCCCAGATTTATTGACTGAACATGAAAGATGAATGAAAATATTTTTGAACAAAAATTTTGTAACAAAATTGCATACCTTCATGGATGGATAAAACTACTAAATGAACTCAAATATTTTTGTCAGTTTTAAGCAAACAAGAAATGTGAAAAATATGTGACATAATACGTCCTTTTACAGATGAGTTCAAATAGATGTGTTTATTTCAGGCATGTTCACTGTTGTGAAAAAATTGGACAATGCATATTGAATTGAAGCTTATCGGGCCTATGAAAGTTATACAAATGAGTTAGACATGAAATTGGAAAGTGCACACTAACACTCCTCCACCCATCCATTCAAACAAACATACCATGTGCATTATTGCCAATTAAATACAGTAAGTCAAAAAATTAAGGTACCAGTTGTGTTCACCCCTGTATATCCTAAACAAAGACAGATATGTAAGATTAAAACAATCAGCCAATACCTATACTCTGATTTAAGACCTTATTTGTTGAAATTGGTTGAGAATTAAAGAAACAGTGATCTAAAACCTAATGAAGAAACAAAATCAAAAGTTGCACTTTTGTGTTCTAATCAATGAGAGCATGATGCTATAGTGTTAACGTGCTAATCAATGGAAGCACTTCACTTGTTCGCGAACGCGTTGTGTACAAATCAATAGGGCATCATACTAGTATATGGAGCAAACTGCAACTTCTAAATTGACATCATCCTTGAGTTTTTGGATCGTTGTGTGTTTATTTCTTGAACAGTTTCAACAAATGAGGTCTTATTATGACATATCTGTCTTTGTTTAGGATATACAAGGGGTGAACATAACTGGTACCTTAATTATTTGGCTTACTGTATGTACATTTAACATGCTCTTTTTTTCTTTCTTTTTTTTTTGTAATTTCTGCTAAATACAACTCGCAGTAATTTGCATAGAGATTTATTTCCGTATATGTGATTTACAAATGTATTCTACATTTTGGTCTTGCCGATACTTGAACTTCTAATGCCTACATTTGCTGTTTTTGTCCCCCCCCCCCTCTACGTACAGTCTATAGTGGGAAATCCAATTGAATGAACGCAGCATTCAATAGCGTGATGATTTTTTGCGTACACTCCGTGATGTACGCCAGCGTGTGCAACTGTGCGTAAGTAACACGGAAGTGAATCCAACCATGCCAACACACTCGTGATTGGTTGTCGTGTGTTCGCGTTGCAGGTTGAAATACGCGATATACGATCGCGGTTGGATCGAGTACAGCTGTTGAAAGCTGCGTTCATTCAATTCTCGCTATTCGCAATAAGGGCGCCGCCAGCGGTTTGCGATGTAATCGTGATGTATCATGGGAAAATCGTGATGTATCATGGGAAAAGGTCGACATCCAAGTCCGCGCAATACGAATAGTACCATGCTATTACATAGGAACACGTGACAATATTTTTAGTTTGTCAATATATAGCGGTATTACACGCAAATCGATAGAGAAAAATTAATTGTGCACATTTCAAATCACATTATTAAGTATTATTGAGTATCGATTCGCGTGTAACACCTTTATTTTGACAAACTAAAAAATATTGTCACGTGTTCCTATGTAATAGCATGGTAATATTCAGATTAGCGCTGGACTTGATGTCGACCTTTTCCCATGATACATCACGATTACATCGCAAACCGCTAGCGGCGCCCTTATTGTGAATAGCGAGAATTGGAATTACTGTTTCCTCACGTCAAGTTGGTGTACCTTGCCCTTTTTCTTTCCAATATTTGTATGATTTTGTTGGGTGTGCTACATGACTGAGGTGTAGTGAACCATGCACTAGACACATTATGAATGTATCTTCTCTCATGCACTCATTATGTCATTGTCACCATGTATTTTTGTCCTTTCAGATGATTGAACACATTTGTCTGTGATAGCAAACAAAGTTCAACAAAATAGTATATATAAGTACAGATCTACATTGGCGCTAATTCGGCTTGAAATGGGGGGGGGGCACCCAGCCAAAATTGTTAAAAAGTGGCTAAAAAGAAGAAAAAAGGGTAATTTTGCCAAGTGGTGGGGACACATCCCCCCAGGAAAAATTAGTCTAGTGAATCAAGGCCTAATTGCCCATTTCACAATGTGATGTTTTGATGTTTGCTTGTCCAACTGATTCAACCAAAAGGAAAAAACTTAGGAATAGGCCTACAACTTGCCTGAATGGAAAAAGTTTTTCCGGTTTCTTTTTTCTTTTTTTTTATAATTTGACAAGGATATTATTAAAAAGTAAAATTCTACAAATTAGATAAAAAGATTAACATTTACTTAAAGCTTATGCTAGGTGTTCACAAATGTATTCCTTTAAGTGCCATTCACGTTCAAATGTAGACAATTCTGATGTGCCACTATCCATGCGAGCATATTGACCAATGGGTGGGTCACTCTATGGGCATGCATTATACAGCTGAGACGTATATTCATCTCAGTTATACCAGTTCGGGGCACTGCTAATTCAAAGACGTCTCTGATATCACATACTCTTGAAGCGTCATGTCACATAACAGTATCATATTTCGAGGCGTCTCATAAATCACATACCCCTAGTTTCAAAACCCAGTCGCAAACGATATTAGTAATTTTGATGAACGTGCCAGCGCAGTGGGAATAATTTTGTGTATAGGCCTTATCAGGGTTGTAGCTAGCCCAAGTTGAGCATGTTCAGTGCCTGCTAATTTTACTATCCAATTTATGAATTGGATAGTAAAATTGGGATTTTTTACTTCCAAAACATTTGATTTTGACCATTGCGATCTAAGTGTGTTCTGGGACCATTTGTCAGAATTTGCACAGATAGATATAATTTTTGCACAGGTAGATATTTTCTAAACATAGGAAAGCTTATTCTAATACACTCAGCTTCGTTCCGATGTGCTGCATCGAGTGCCGAGCAAAGCTCGACGTATGTGATATCACAAACCCCCGTATGTGAAATCACTGACCCGTCTTTGAAATCAGAGACGTCCGGTTATAATACGAGTGCCCCCGAACTGATACAGTTTGCCTGTATCATAAAGCAGTCACAAAATACTAGGCTGGTTGTGACTTAACTTACTATATGGAACAGGCATTAAGGGCCCCTGGTGGAGTTGATGGGGTCCGAAGGGCAATGCCCTGGTGGGGGGGGGGGTCCACAGGTGCATATACAGAACTTCATTAATCTGGGGTGGGGGATTCTTGGTGTGCTAAGAAAGGATCATGAAGTGTGTAAATCGAACATTTTGAAGCTTATTGTCAAATATGGTTTAAATTGGAACAAATTTGCTTGAAGCACGCCTATTTGTGCCTTTTGAAAAGGTGACATTTTCATGCGCATGCATTTGTCCCGGTAAAGTAATTTTTAGCAAGTCAGCGGGACAGTTTGGAATTTTGGCCCTGGTACAGCATGTTCAGAACGCCTCTGTGTACAATCATGACAATTCCAATTGAGAAACTGCTGACAAGATATTACAGGTACACCCATGTTATGTTAACAAAATACTTTCTAATACTGTTGGTTTTACTTGTTGAATATTGGGTGTGGTTCTGCCTCTTAGCTTAGCCCTTCTGATAATAATACTGGGTGTATAGTAACTAATATCAAAACTAATATTAATAGTTTGCAAAGGCAATTATATGGAATGTTGATCAATATATCAGTCAGAATTAATAGGTAAATTTTCACGGGAAAATTTTCTGGACACGTGACACCTATGGGCGCAGACATATTAGCATTATGGAATGTGACCCCGAGCACAGCGGGTGTTCTTCCAATGTATTTGAATAGGAAGAATTCTTCCTTTGAGGCAAAATAAGTTACTAGTCGCAAGTTAATAATGTTATGGTAAGAGTTTCCGTAGATAAATATTTTTTTCCGTAGATAGATATTTTTGAAATTACGTTTTGATGATATTGTGAAAAAATTAAGATAACATAATATTCAATAAATTTCCAATGCACAAATTTCTATCAAAATTGCGGTCAAAAATACTATTCCAATTCAAAATTACTAAGACTTGAATAGCGAGGTCACCGCCGGGGGTCAGAGATCAGGCTCGAGGTTACACTCACATTGATACGCATTGGTCACGTGTCCAGAAAATTTTCCCGTGAAAATTTACCTATTAATGTTGACTGTATATTGATGTCAGAGAGAAAATGTGTTCATAGGATGAAGCAATGAGTTGTATGACAAAGCAATTTTGAAATATTCTATTTCGTTTGTATTGTTTTCTTGATTGGAAACAAATTCAACAGTCAAAGAAAAACCTGGTCTATTTTATTGTGCAATTAGCTTTATCTACAGTCCACCTCTGTTATCCCACCAAACTTGGACCAAGCATTGGCAGGATAAATGCATTGCCAAAAAATTGGTATAAGTGATTTATAATGCTAAATATAATTATTGTAATGTTATTTTGACTCAATAGAA
The DNA here is from genome assembly GCF_039555335.1 of Amphiura filiformis. Classification (NCBI taxonomy): domain Eukaryota; kingdom Metazoa; phylum Echinodermata; class Ophiuroidea; order Amphilepidida; family Amphiuridae; genus Amphiura; species Amphiura filiformis. The sequence continues at coordinate 14,152,222 of NC_092643.1, read as the reverse complement.
AATAATAAACAAAATTGGCAACTTTTCATCTTTTTATAGAACAATGAAATTGGATCTATTTAAAATTGATAATGTTATCATGTTAGCAAACTTTTGTTTATGCTTTGACCTTTTTGGATGTGTGCATTGTTTATCTAAGTCAATATACTAGATAAAGATTGAACCTTGCTCACTCAGGGTGAAGAGAAAACACTAACATGTGACCAATCACTAACGAACACCTTTACAGCTATATATGCAGTATCCGTGATGGAATAAACGAGGTTAATGACTGCACATCGGTTGTTTTGAGGGTATTGTTAAACATTTAGCAAATCAAACTGATGCAAAGTCATTATGCAGAGATGCCACATTTCCGGAAAATCCGATTTTTTTTTATTCCCAGAAAGGTTCTGGAAAAAAAGGAAAGTATTGCAGGCATGAGAATTCCCGCTTTTCGGAGGTTTCCGCTTTTTTGAAGTCAAAAACTGACAATAGAGTTCAATGTGAATCGGATGTAAAAATGGGGGTGGGGTAGGGGTGGAGCATCCTTGAGCCACACAGCTACATGGACGAATTCAACTCTTAATCTCCCTCACACACAGCTCCACTCTTTAAACTACGCAAAAGTTTAGGATTTTTTGGCATCTCTGCATTAACTTCATTTTGGGGATGGTAACTCTCGCATCCCTGCTCATTAATAAACATCACTTTTCAATTTGTTTGATTCCGTCATGTATAATATCATATTTGTTGGAAACATATACAATTTGAACTTTATCTTTCATTTCCCTTTTTTTTTAAAATTAAATTGAATAGTCGATTCGCTTGATTGAGTCACATGCATTGCGTATATTCATGAGGTTATGAACAAACATTAACAGGACATTGTATGAACAGAGACATTGGACGGGATATTGAAACATGGATTTTTCCATGGCTAAAATTTCAGAATACTTTTAAAGATCAACATGCCCACTTTTTCTCCATCAAAATGGAGATTTTGGTAAGAGTGGAACCCAATATTTTTCTCATTGACCATGCCGTTTTGTTTAGATTTTCAGAGCTAAAATGTGTGTGAAAACACACACACACACTTTTCCTCTGGCATAGAAATTAGAATACACATTTTTGTCACTTTATGCTTAATCACTGTAGAAGTGGACCTTTTTGTCCTCCGTTTATTTTGGTTTTTTCACAATCCAAACAGTAAATACCAACAAACAAATATATTCTTTTTGTGTATGTTATGGAAGCTTAAAGGGGCATTTCGTGATCCACAGCCTCATCCCCCACTTTTCCCAAAAAAGTTGAGATTTTTACACCACTGGATACCTCTGGCTACATAATGTTTATGTACCAAATATTTCTTCTATGGATTAATTAGTTTAGCAAAAATATCGCCAAATTTGAATTTCGTTCTGGTGCACCATGCATAACTTCATAAGCAAAATCGGAATCAACTGAAATTTTGGAAATAAGCTTTTTCGTGGATATCTACTGAAAAATGTCATAAAAAGAGGATGCTAGGATCACGAAATCCTCCTTTAAAAGAGTTAATTTAAAAAGAACTTTTGAACTGATTTAACTTCTTTTTAAATAAGCACAAAAAAATAGTCCCATAAAAATTACAATTTTTACAGTATATTTCAAAAGTGTCAACAACTGAATTGGGGGAACACCCTAAATGAGTTGATTAGCTAAGTCACCCATGCCCCCCGGCCACCCTCCCAAAAAATTGTCCCGGTAAACACAAGAAATTTTCACCTTTATTTTGGGCAAAAAATTTGTAAAATTGAAAATCGGCCTGGTAAACACAAAATTTTACCTTACTTTTTGGCTAAAATAGTGTACAATAGAAAAAAAAATTGTGCTTCTCACAAAATTATCACATTAACACATGATCAAAATGATACCCATCTGGAATTTGTTGTCTTTGCCCATTCAGACAACTTGACACTGATACGCTATACTTGGACCCCCAAAAGGATTTATACAAAGATAACACTAACTAACCTAGGGTCCTCATTATCTAAAACGGATGCATTTATGTGGGATTTGTCAAAAATCAGGATATAGCCACAGTATGTTAACTCGCTAACATGTTGAGCGCATAGCGTTAAAATCGAGCATGAAGCGCACCAGCAGGTTGCTGATGCAAAATTTCTGGATAGTATATTAACCCTAAAGGACTGTGTACTACAAAATACTACTTGATATATGCCCTGTTCGTGCGTGCATCCCATGTGGTGTGATGACGCAATCGCCCTAAGTGATATATAGGTACGGTTTCGCTGGCCAGCGAAGCCCAAGACCCATGGCAAAGTGTCGCAGACCTAGTGCTTGGCATGCGAGGGGTCTCGGGTTCGAATTCTACCCAGTGCAAACAACTTCTTTCTTTGTTTTCTCTCTTTATTCCTTCATTCTTTCCCTTCCCGTCGCCAAAAAGCCCTTAGGCGGTTAGGGTTAGGTTACCACTATCGAAACTCAGTATAGGCTTCCTTAACCCTAACAGGACTGTGTACTACAAAATACTACTTGATATATGCGCTGTTCGTATGCGTGCATCCCATGTGGTGTGATGCGCTTAATCGCCCTAAGTGATATATAGGCACGGTTTAGCTGGCCAGCGAAGCCCAAGACCCGTGGCAAAGTGTCGCTGACCCAGTGCTTGGCATGTGAGGGGTCCCGGGTTTGAATCCCACCCAGAGCAAACAACTTCTTTCTTTGTTTTCTCTCTTTATTCCTTCATCCTTTGTTTTCTCTCTTTATTCCTTCATCCTTTCCCTTTCCGTCGCCAAAAAGCCCTCAGGCGGTTAGGGTTAGAGCAACAGAGCCCAAAAGTAGTTTTACCAGCATCCAGCCTGATTAAATTAATTGCATGAAAGATGTACAGGCATTTGTATGATGAGGATGATTTCACTCAGTCATTGGGTTCAATAGACTTTGATGTGTCGCCAAGTTGATTATCATTGATATAGATTAGATGGAAAGGTTTCAGTGTACTCTAATGAATAAGGATATATTACATGTAATTGTATAACTATTCTGTGAACAAAAAGTATCTGCACTTAAAGCCATAATGTGTGATTTGCTTCACAGCGACGCCCACAATTTTAGTCGGATTTCTACTTTTTGCATAATTATAATGCCCAGTGGTATACTAAAATACCACGTAAAAGACTAAGCCTGAAGTGCTTTAATAACAGTAAAATTTTACTTTTTGTATTAAAACCGGGTCAACCCGGTTTTATTCAGAGTTCAACGATCGAGTACTTGCTAACATGTACCATGGATGTCAGCTTGTATGTACACACATCAAGCGTGATGCTCCATGCAGTTACATGTAATACGATCGGCGAGCGACTAGTACACGCATTGTAGGCATTGGAATGAATCGCAATTTTCTTTGTTATACCTCATTTGTTTGGCTCTAAATTAAAAGGGGATAATGTGATCAGTGAAAACAAACATTTAAATAAGAATCTATTCTTTATGCAAATCACACATTATTGCTTTAAGCAATATCTTACAGATACTAAACCTAAATTACCAAATAAGGTTGTCTTTCATATTTTGACACCTCATTCCGCAAAATTATTGGCTTGATTCGATTTGATTTTAATTTTGCTGTTGCTTTGCAAAGTGAGATAATAAACAATTTCATGATTAATGTAAAATTTGCTACTGCTTTGCAAATTGATAACAATTTGACTTTATTATTACTTCTTCAATTCCTCTGACCATCCAGGATTTGAACCTGGGACCTCCGGCTTATAAGTCCGATGCTCTACCAACTGAGCTAATGATCAGGTGAGGAAAAAGAAAAGCAGATTTAACACAATAACAAAACCAGCAACAACATAAACCACCCTAAACACACACACCCCCATCAGGGATTGAGTTAGTGCGCAAGTGCGATCGCACACTTGTCTGAGTGCGATTTATAGCACAGCCCGCCTTAACATTTCCATAAGTCCGATTTGTAGCATGCTAGCTGTTATTTTCAAAACTCAACCCCTGACAAACCCCACTCTGAATCACAAAATATAAGTCATCCATACACTTCATCCTGAAAAAAGCTCAAAAGCATAATTTTGGAAGTTTTGCTGAAATTTATGCCAGGCTGACTCAAAACTCAAGTTTGGTTTGCCTAGCAACAGAGGCGGATTTAGGGGGGCACCCCCCCCCCCCATTTTTGCAGAACGGTGCCTGACTGGTTTTGATTTTTTTGTTTTTTCAATTTTCAAAAACTCCCATGCCATGCCACCGGCTGGAAATCTAATGGTGCGCCCCTAAGTATGAACTTAATTAAACAGTTTGAGTGGCCTGTGTATTGATAGATATGAGTGAAATCGCTGATGACAGCATGATTTCATAATCAATACTTGCTATTTATTTAATTGGAAATACTATTTACCATCAGCTGCCTACATATAGGTTATGCATATAACCATAGATTTTACCATGAAACACATTGTGAAAAATAATGTTATTTAAAAATCTGTTAAGAACCTCAAAACCAATATCAGATATATTTGTACTTATTTTGAATGTGCTTTTTATTCAAAACTTGATTGAACAGAAACTTGATTAAAATTTTATCCCATTTACTCAATTCAAAACCTGTTGTTTACATTTAACATCAGAGCAGAGAAAGGGTAACATTGTTATTATTGGTTGTGCAACTATTAATTATTTTGCTCATTTTCCATGTTATTGGCAAGCTGTAAAGGACCACCCCATTTATGACAATAGGGATGAACTAATGTGGTGACAGAGAGTGATAGCACCCGGATAGTATGGGGATGGGGAAAATCCTCTATCTTTCCCCCAGTCACTATACTGAAGAAATTCAGGAAATTTGCAACTTTTTAAGGTAAAAACTGTGAAGTGTCATTCAAATCGTCATTTGGTATTCTTTAAATGAAAAATTTGGCAAAAAAACGAAAAAAAAAAACCCCAAAACATAAAAAAAACCAGCAGTATTGACGAAGTTGTAGACAATTTATACTGTCAGTATATAAATTACAGATTCATGTAAATTTTGTCTTAAATAAATCTTATACCACTGGTTACCACTGGTTACATAATGTTTATGTACCAAAAATTTCTCGCAGATTATTTCGATTAGCAAAAATATTGCCAAATTTGAATTTTGTTCTGGTATACCAGAACGAAATTACAACTGTGGCCTATGGAGCAGTGTAATAAACATAATCATGTATAACTCGCAAACGCAAAATCAGAATCAACTGACATTTCGGGAATAAGCTTTTTTCATGGATATCTGCTGAAAATGTCATAAAAAAGAGGATGCTAGGATCACAAAATCCTCCTTTAAATACATTTAGTTAATGAGCAAAAAATGAGCATTTTGCATATTTTCAATGTTTACACAAGTTCCAACTTGAACCTAATTATAATTGGAGTCAGCAAAATATTATTTGTAGGATAACAGCAATTTCGAATTTAGTATCGTAATTTAGAGCTCCACTGTTATTAAAGGGGTACTACACCCCTGTGGTAAATTTGTGACTATTTTTGCATTTTTCTCAAAAAATAATAACACACTGGTAACAAAAGTTATGTAGATTATTGGGGCAAGGATCCCAATTACTACACTGAAATTTCAGTGACTCAAGACAAGCGGTTCAGTATTTATGATCGGAAATGAGGTACATCCTAGCGGTACCTAATTTCTTACCATAAATAACAAACCACTTGTCTTGGGTCACTGAAATTCCCGTGTAGTAATTTGATTCCTTGCCCTATAATATACATAACTTTTGTTACCACTGTGTTATTAGTTTTTGAGAAAAATGCAAAATAATAGACACACATTTATCGAGGGGTACCCCCCTTAAAGGAGGATTTTGTAATCCTAGCATCCTCTTTTTATAACATTTGTCAGTAGATATCCACGAAACAAGCTTGTTCCCAAAATTTGAGTTGATTCTGATTTTGCGTTTTCGAGTTACGCATGATTATATGTATACACTGCTCCATAGGCCACTGTTGTAATTTTGTTCTGGTATAAAAGAACAAAAATTCAAATTTGACGATACTTTTGCTAAACGAATTAATCTGCAAGAAATTTTTGGTTTTGGTACCCTCAATATTTTTCAAAATTCTGTTTTTTACATGATTATATTGTATATATGATTATATGATTATATTGTATATATATATAACATACCCTGCAAATTTAATTATTAGATGGAAATATTAGTCAAACGCATACGCGATGTTCATAACATAGTACGTACATGGCGTGCTGGACGGTTATATACATATAAAGTCGCGAGACTCGCAACCGATGACATGCATTGGTGACATCAGTGCTGGTAGTAAATTCCAATTTTCTTTGCTTTAACTCAGTTTTTCAGCTCAAAATTAAAAGGTGACATAGTCGACAGTAAAAGCTAACATTTTATGGAAAAGAAATACTAATCTATTTTTATGGAATTGTTACAATATGGCTTTAATACTCTGGACTACCATACGAGGCTAGCTGAGGCTGCAATCATTAACTGACTCACCCATTATTATACAATTAACAACATACTGTGTAATATGCATCTGTTTATGGAGGTTTAAAACCCATTAAAATACCCTGTTCATTTGGTCATGCATTGCACATTCTTCACGCAATTATTACTCATGTAGAACAGAGATATTTCTCTATTTGTATCAGTCTACTGACTATTGTCATTGTCAATAAGGTAATTAAGGAAATAATCTGCTAAGATTGCAGCATGCCGCCTGCTAAAGGTTATTGGGAAGTTAACATTGGAAATTAGGAAGAAATACACAGAAAAGTAAACAAAATGCAGTATATTAATGGGGTATGAAGAATATAAATAGCCCCGAATGACAATTTGTCAAAAAGTTTCACAATGAATGTGTATACATGTACCTAAATTACTTATATGTTTGAAAATAGTTGTAATCAATAATGATTACTGTTTTGTTTTTCTTATGATGCCCTACCACCCAGGCCTACCACCATATACACAGTGTCCCTAAAATATTAACTGTATTTTTGGCAAGCTTCAAAATAAGCAGCAGATCTGGACCAGGAGCCACACATTTGGAAAAAGCAGCTCCTGGTCTTGAGATTATCTAGTGAACCAGGAGGCTGTTTAAAAGAGCTAAGAGTCATTTAAATTTAAATTGTACCCATTAAATACAAAACTGCTTTAACTACCAGGCTCTATTTTAAAAAAAATGTAGAGTCTGGTTCATATGATTTTGGTGTGGACCAGGAGCCAAAATGTTATGACCATTGGAAAATGGCTCCTAGATGCCTGGTTATTTCGAAGCTTGATTGTTGGATCATATCCCGGATCATATACACAGTGTCCAAAAAAGAACTGTATTGCCAGTGGAAACTTTTTTTGGATATCTTCATCAAACATGAAGTAGAACATACTCTATGCAATAGCACAATCAAACAGCATGAGAAAAGTTTTTAAACTCTAGTATCCACATACATAAATGACAGCCAGTGGGAAATAAAATCACTGACCATCCAGGATTTGAACCTGTGACCTATACCGACTGAGCTAATGAGTCAGATGGAGAAGAGCAGTGATGTTATCTATAGGCCTTCAGTTCAATACCTGCCCTCTATCCAAGGAGCTTCATTCCAAAATCATATTCGAAAAAATAAAGTTAAACTATGTGCAAATTAATTAAATATGAGAAAGGTTTTTAATGCAAGCATAAGTATCCATACATGCATAAATGTCAGACAATGAAAAAAAAATCACTGACCATCCAGGATTTGAACCTGGGACCTTGGGATCACTGGACCGATGCTCTACCAACTGAGCCAATGAGTCAGAAGGAAAAGAGTGCTCAGTAATAAAAGAATAAAGCAGCTTTTAGGATATATTGGAGCGATTGCCGAATAGGGTGCAACTCTGCTAGTCTTATTACAAAACTACCCAACCCTAAACCATAACCCTAAACTAGGACTGGACACAAGTCTAGCAAGTTGCGCCCTATTCTGATTGTACCGATATACTTTTCAATTTTGAAAATGATTTGCTATGTTTTTGAAATATAAGAATTTTATGAGGGAGCGATTGCCGAATAGGGTGCAACTCTACCAGCTTTATTACAAGACTGCCCTACCCCAACCCTAAACCCTAACCCTAAACTCTGTAAACGAGGACTGGACTCAAGTCTAGCAAGTCCCCCCCCCCCCTATTCGGTAATTGTACCTTTATGAGAATATCTCATTTTCAATCTGTTCCAAAGATACAAATTGATGATTCGATGGTCTATCTGGAGTACCAACAACCACAGATCCTGGAACGTGCAACAACTGAGCATGAGGCATCAATTGTCATGATGTTGAATATAAAATTTATAGTTTGTGTGACTCTTAAAAATGAGGTGTAATTTGCAAATTGTTATAAATCAAGAATGGGAGCAGTCAAGTGTTGAGAAATAAAACAGCCCTATCACATACTTTTGTACACCCTGTATCACGTTTTGCCATGTTTGGTACAAACATACACATCTTGCACTGAACCATCATATTTTTAGTTTAATATTATTATGGAATTAATCTAATTACGGTATTAAAATGTTCTGAGAGTAGAAACTTTGATGAATAATCAATTAAGCAATACCTGTGCTGTGAGATAAGTGTTTTAAGTAAATAAGGCCCTTCACAATTGATTCCGAGTTTACTGTTCAAGATTTTTAAAATAGGATGAGGTGACTTTTAATCATTAATTATCTATTATTTTCTTTATTTAGCATTAGTTATCACAACCAATTATCAACCCGTTTTGACTGGAGCCGGCATTTAATTATTTTATTACTATGCTTATTTTTACACATAGTATAAGGCGCAGTTATGCTGTTGGTTTATTCATCATTATTGTTGATATGATTCATGCAAGTAAAAGTCATTAAAAGCAATTTTAAACTAAGGACAAAATGCAAAATATCAATAAAATAATTAAATATTTTGCAATTTGCAATTTTGGACACAGGCGTTTGCCCGGGGGCGTTTGACAGTTAACTAAGAATTGATTGTGAAGAGCCTAATCCAGTATGGCGTTATTTGGGGAGAGGGTGTCACACCCATGGTACAAAAACTTCCAACAAGTCATCACCCCGGCATGATAGTTTGAAAACCATGTAAAAGGTGCAACTGCACTCATCATTTGCTCATGGTAATCAGAGTGACTGAGTGACCATCCAGTGATTTTCCTGTCGAAGTCGATTATTAGGTAATCATGGGAAATGGGAAACGGCACACAAGTGGGAACTCTAGAAACCACATTTTTGTCTCCGACTGATAAGCATGATATAAGAATAGATATAAAGTGTGCCACACAGGAAAAAATGTTACATGAAAATTCCTTTTATAACCAATACAAATAGTTGTGCAAGTGAGGTCAAGGGCAGATTGTTGTTGACTAGCAACAGACTTACAAGTGTCAAGATTAATTGTGTTAATTTGGTGGTCAGTGTGGTGGTCAGAGGAGATAATTAGAAATAGTACACAAGTATATCCAGGGCAGGGTGCATTTCAGGTCCAAGGTTATTAAAGTCCTGGTGATCAATGAAGGGCATGTCAGGGTCAAGACTATCATCCATCCTCCTGTTTCCATACAAGATGTAAAATTATAATCAACTCTGCATCCCTGGTGTTCACATTAGGAGAGTCTGGTTATTATGTGTCTCCAATAACACTTGACATCTAGCATACTTTATTAATAAGGGGATCATCAATTGTCTAGCCCTTGGTCTCAGTCCAACCACAGATATATTGCCATTTGCCAAACAACCTGCTCTTGTTGTTTTACAACCTCACCCCTCTTCTAATGAGTTACATACAATGATCTTTTCCCAATACTCGTTTTATTTAGGCCTATATCGTGGGACTGTTCTGTAGTGAAAATAAAGGTTTGCTAGTCCGAAAAAATAAAGAAAAGACTATCGAAGAAGGGGGGGGGGTGGTAGTTTCCATGCATAGAAAAAAGTGACTGCTCTAATTGGAACATGACCCTGTGATGTGTGACCCACCATATATATCTAAACACATACACCATGTAGACCAGTAGACTCAACCTCTTTAATCCACATTTTTCCATTATATACAGTGGCGTGTCCAGGGGGGGCTTTGGGTGCTGAAGCCCCCCGCACTTTGTTAAAAATCATGTAAAATCAGCCGTTTTTTGGCGATTTCAGCCATCAAGCCCCCCGCATAAATCTGTAAAAGGGGCTGAGCCCCCCGCAGGAAAAGATCCTGGACACGCCGGTGATATAGCTGTTGGATCAGAACAGGATTGGTGGATTTTCCATGGTCAGAGGGATGATAAATTAAAATGGTCTACCCTATGAGAAGTCATTCTCCCTGTGGGCCTTTTTTGCAAACTTTTTAATAGCCCATTTTCGTCAAAGCTCCCCCCTAGAAATTTGCCTCTCCCCCCTGAAAAAGTCCTGGCTATGCCACTGACTACCCCAAGAACTACCCCCCCTTTGGACAGCAGTGGTAGCCAGGAGGGGAAAGATTTACAAAATAACCAATAAAATTAAATCCCATTTGGTCTTCTGTTGTTTTCATGAAGTCACTTAGTTATTTGACTTTCAGATGAAGACAATTGGCCAAAATGGATGTACATGTAATATTATTATTATTAAATTTATTAAAACTGTTTATTGACTCATAAAGTTAAGTACATGTATTTAAGTGTTGAAAAGTTAGTTCAGAGTATCATCCCAAATGCAAAACCTTTCACCATCAAAACTAATTAATCCACTCGAATTGTGAAACATATGTTTATTTAATTACGTTAAAATTCAGCTCCCCAGGAGTTGTCCCTTTAATCACATCACCGTGCGCAATCACTTGTTATGTTAATAATAGCTGAACGCTGATTGGTTACAAGTGATACCAAGGCCGCTAAATATAGCACTGACTGGAGTCGTGGTACGATGGTTTCCCAGTCTTATGCACACTGTTTGTGTACCAGATGAACAACTGGGAATACGCACGACACTGGTATCAGTGATTGCACCACAGCTGTGGTTGTTGTAAACTGTCTCTCAAGGCCTACGCACGTACCTTCGACGGCCTGCTCCTCCGTTTGACCGTCGAATGGCTACACCCAAGAGGATTGGGGACAGGCCTATCGTCTCAAATTCGTGATCTGCTTCAAGTGGTCTGATCTCGCCTGCCCCCAACGCACACACAAGTGCGTTCGGAACCTCACCCCCTACAAGGGTATAGTGGTGTAAAACTGAACTGGTATCGAACATTACCTTCAGTTTACAACCGGGTGGATCAGCGTACGGCTGAATGGCTCATGCTTGACGATCTGCAGACGCCAAAACATAGATAGAGACTTTTTTGCAACCACGAACTGAAAAACTTTTTAATCTTCTGGGTAGAGTAGTTTTTAATGAGCGAGCGAGATGGCCGACACTACTACGGATGTATTTGCCGACGCTTTGGATAGCTGTAGTGTGGCTCTTGCCATGGAGTATATCAATGATTTTGATCTTTTACCTCTGGAAGTAAAACAAGAGGATGATACAGAGCAGGGAGGAGAAGAGGAAGCGGCGGCTATTGTGCAGATGGCCACCTGTCACTTACTGCAGCAGCAACAGCAACCCCAGCTGATAATGCAGCACCAAGTCCGGGAGCAACGTCTAAGCAGCAGCAACTGCGGTAGCAGTACGGGATACCTGACTCCAATGGTTGAGTCCCCGTGCACTAGTCTACCCCTTCACCGAATCTTCCCTGTCATGATGTAGCGCCCAGTCCCGAGGAGCGCAAACCTGATCTAGAGGAACTCTATTGGCTTTCAAGTACAGTGAATATGGAAGGTTTGAATCTACATCTGATGTCCCCTGGCAGCGTGCCCAGTAGTGCAAGCGATGATCCAGGGGATGTATGGACTGATGATTCGCCTGATGGAACAGATGACTACAATGACTACCCTGATGATGATGATGATGAAGATGATGATGATGATGATGATCAATCGGATGCGCTGAGTGATGTTGCCCTGACAATTGACGACTGCACGGAAGATGGAAGTAACAGTTCAGAAATGTCAGGTGCTCCGCTCAACTCATCAGATGAACAACCAGACACTAAACGTACTAAAACTAAAAAGAACATCAACAAAATATTTACGGATCGTGAACTTGTTACAGTGAGCGTTAGAGAGCTCAATCGACGACTTCGCGGTTTTAAAAAGGAAGAAATTATGAGATTGAAACAAAAACGACGAACTTTGAAAAATCGTGGATACGCGCAAAGTTGTCGCACTAAACGGCTGCGTCAAAGATTGGATTTAGAACATGAACAATTGGCTTTGAGATCTGAACTTTCTCGGGTTAAATATGAACTTCAGCGTGTGCAGAAAGAGCGCGATCATTTCAAGAAACAACTGGAAGTAGCGATGCGACATCATGGAAGTTTACCGAGCAGTCCAACATCGCCAGAATTCTACATGTGAAGTGCAAGTATCAATCTTATGTATACGACAAAATATGACGACCAAGTTTGACCGACGTTTGTCTCAACCAAGCCACGGATTTTTCAAGGTTTACTTTTGTTTATTGCAAGAAATGTGTATCATTTTGTAATTTTCTATTCAAACATCACTGGAATTAGCCTAATTGCTTGCCATTTTTGTTGTGTAAATTTCCAATTTCTAAAGTTATATCATCCAAAAGTTACGAATCACATAACCACCACCACCCAAAAAGTGCAATTACTACAAGTTACGACATGCTGTCAAATTTGAGAAAATTCTGGAATTTGATCTTTGCGTTCCAGTTGAGTGAATAACTTCAGGGGATTCCCGATTGTTATCTATTGTCATTTTGTATTGGGTCAACAAGCAGCGATAAATAACTGGTTGCAGTATTATACATGTACCTGTACCGTGAAACTATAGACACGCCCCATAGTTGATGCACGGTTATACCACTTGTCCACTACCACAAATGTAAAGTATAATTATAGGCCCTATATACAATTTTTGTAGATTGTAAAAATTATTTTTTTATCATTAATACCTCCCCCAGCTGTTCTGGTTTTCATGTAAAACTATTAGTAGGATGACCTTTCCAATTTAAACAAAATTTATTTTTATACCAAATTGTTCAAATATCAAATCAAATAAGTTGTTTCAAAGTAAATATTTTTTGTTGGCCAGTTATTAAAAAATACCAAATGGAAATGCTGATGAATCGGGGCGATAATCTCCTGTTTGATAAAGTAATTTATTCAACCATTCTTCAATTCAACCATAATTCAATTTGCCATTTATGCAAGGTTACACTAAATTACAAAATGAGTGATTGCTACAAAATGTACTAATATATAGCATAGATTTATATCTCTGTTTATAGTGACATTAATGTATGAAACCATAGACGAAACTGAGCAATGTTGAAAAAAAATATGTTGCTCACTATAAATATTGAAATCCAAATTTTTATATGTGTCCACATGCTTGTGCATGATAGCAATGAAATATATATTTTATGTTGGGTATTGCACAACATTGAAATCATAAAATTTGAAAACTTCGAAAGAAAGGTAGTGGGTCCGAGTCTCATGCCCTTATTTTGCAGTTTGGTCGTGCGCCAGTGCATTATTTTAGTTCTGATATTACTCTAAAGAAGACTTTTTATGTTTGGCAAGTATTTAATGTAATAAAAGTCTACAGTCATATGCAATTGCCAAATTTTCTCAGTTTTCAGGGTGCTATATTAAATTTGCAGTTTTGCACCAGGCCGTGGTCATTTCCAAAGAGCAAAGGATAATATGTTGTAAAAATTTGCTTTTGAAAGAGATATCACAAGATGATGCACAAACTAATAAGTATCATGTAAAAAACAATGTGTGTAATCATAATTCTACTATATACATGAAGCAGTATTTAATAACTAGGCCTACATGGTGAAGCATATTGATTAGAAAAAATCCCAAATTGAACTTTCATGCTTGTAGCAATGTGCCAACCGCCCACATGTGTCAAATCCACAACATATGGCGCATATTCCAGTGATGTTTGTATATGATATAAAAAAATTTACGCAAACGGAAGTATTGCAAGGTGATAATTTCCTGAATTAGTATTGTATGTATATGCAACGTCGATATTATGTGAAGCTATGCCAACTATGTAAGTTTTATTTATTTTTTTAAAACAAAAGAATAAAAATAAAAACCTGAGATTTTCAATGAAGTTGCTAGATATAATTATGTTGAGCCAAGGAACATGTTATTCTGTATTTTGTTCCAAAAGAACTCATTTTTGTCCTACAAAGAGCATAAAATACTCCATATCTGTCATGAAGATATGATTTATTTGGTCCAATTTATAGACAAAATAAGACCTATTTGAATGTGATTTGTACTAATTTGCTAAATTACAGCATTATTTTTCCAACAAGTGTCTACATGTATATTATAACATGTCCTTGGTTTATCAAATTACTTGTATAAATGGCAGCTTCTTTGACCTCGGTTTTTATTATTTAATGGTGCTAACTACCTTTGTAACAATGGAATAGTCCACTAAAGAAGGACCTGTTGATATGGTACTCAATAAGTGAGAACTAGAGCGGTTCTCGACTTGCGCGGTTCTCGACGCAAAGCGTCGGCCGCAATGCCTCCACCTTGACGCGTATCATTTTAACTGGTGCAATTTCACTAGGAACTGGCCATCTCTAGATGACAGTGTAGGTTTTTAGAAAAAGTGTAACAAATGAAAGATCCTTGACCCATTTTGTCTCATGCCCATATGACAGTTTTAAGTTATTTGACCTCAGATGACTCCTGGGTGACCCCTGATGACCCCGAAAAGACCGTCCAAAAATGTGACTCTTAAATGTGGACTGTACCCACCAAGTCTCATGCCCATATGACAGTTTTAAGTTATTTGACCTCCGATGACCCCTGGGTGACCCCGGATGACCCCCAAAAGACCGTCCAAAAATTTGACTCTAAATGTTGACTGTACCCACCAAGTTTCATGCCCATATGACAGTTTTAAGTTATTTGACCTCAGATGACCCCTGGGTGACCCCGGATGACCCCAAAATGACCCTCAAAAATTTGGTTCTAAATGTTTACAGTACCCACCAAGTTTCATGCCCATACGACGTTTTTTGCCAATTTGACCTCAGATGACCCCTAGATGACCTTGGGTGACCTTGACCCACTAACCAAACCTACTGGAATTTGAAGACCGCCAATGACCATCCCTCCACCAAATTGCATCACTGTACATCTTATCAGTTCCGAGATATTGCACCCGCAAGCTCGGACGGACGGACGGACAGATGGACGGACGGACGGACAACCAGGAAACATAATACCTCCGGTGGAGGCATAAAAATAACAAAGATATTATAGGTCCAAATTTGCAGGGATCAGAGAACATAATAATAGTTATAGTTATACATGTAGTTTTCTATAATTCATAGGGTTCTTATTTAATTTCCCACCCTGTGATATCTTTTACATGCTGCTAGGTTGTCTTGATCTTAATTAACACATTTTCACTAATTATTTATGTTCTTTGTTCATCACAAACAAATGACAAAAATTATTCGGCTATTTCAGGTACTTCTAGTATTTCCCAACATGAGATAAACAAAAGTGTGTGCCAGTCACATAATTAATACACAATGCATGATTTGATGTTGTTTCATATGAAAAAAACTTGAACATTCCATTTAAGGGGGTACTACACCCCTGACCAATTTTGTGCCTATTTTTTAAATTTTTCTCAAAAATTATAGAGCATTGGTGACAAGTAAGATATGTACATTATAGGGGCAAGGACTACAACTACTGCACTGAAAATTCAGCAACTTAAGGCAAGTAGTTATTGATTTATAGATCAAATATTGGTTTTCCCTCATTTTTGGCTGTAACTCCACAACTGTTGTCTGTGCTGAAATACAATTTCCAGTGCAGTAGTTATAGTCCTTGCCCCTATAATATAGATATCTTACTTGTCATCAATGCTCTATAATTTTTGAGAAAAATGCCAAAATAGGCACAAAATTGGGCAGGGGTGTAGTACCCCCTTAAAAAAATAAAAGGGGTGGGGAGAAAGAGCAGCTCCCCATGTATGGGTATTGGGTAGATGTCTCATTTAAGACCACCCCCTCATGATATGATAATATCAAACCCTAATTAACATAACCCCTAACCCTAATTAACATGCCGTGATGGTCTAGTTTAAATGAGACATCTACCCAAGTATGTCCCTATCCTGCTATCAGATGACCCATGCTATATTACTGGTAGTACGCCACATTCCAGAAAAATACAGCACCAAGTCGTAGAGATTAAAAAAATCTCAACTTTTGCCAAATGATTTAAATACAGCTCAATCCTAATTATTTCGTTCAGCACTGCTAACTGGCAATAAAAGTAAAATTTCACTATTTGGCCAAATTTATAAATTAAGGGTCAAAATTTCAAAATCATGCTGTGACAATCAAGTCTTGCATGATGCCTAATTTCAATTTATGCATTCTAATTTTTGGAAAAGACTTGTTTCATTCTTAAAACCACTGCAATCATTTAATTAAAGTAACACAAAAAAGTGAAAATTTCGGCATATACTGAAGATTTTGAATGCTTAGACTTGTTCCAGTCTTTGAATTTTGTGACTTGATTGTCAGAAAACATGCTGAAAATTCATGTTTTTCACTTTAATTTCAAGAAATTAGTAAAATTGTTCATTCTTTACAAACCTCCAGTTTATAGTACTGAATAAACAAAATTTGGATTGAGCTGTTTCATTTGGCAGAACTTCATAATGGTTTTTTTTGTATTTTTCTGGAATGGGGAGTAGACTGCTAGAATGTATACTGAACTGAACTCTCTTTTTCTTAATTCTATGTTGATCTGACCATCTGAGACCAAAATATTGTAGCCTAATCTGGAGTTGATCCTTGACATACTGGTAGATTTATAAACAGCATCAAGACAAATCTCGTCTACAAACTTTCCGATTTCTGTGCATTTTGTGATTTAAAGGATATTTTTAACGCATTGTTCTTCATTTGGGGGAACAACTGCAAAATGAAAATATGTATGTTATGAGCCTTAAGATCTTTTATAAATGTAGGATTCTTTACAATCGGCTAGTATAGGAAAACCTAATTTATTACACTGTCTATGCTCTCATTCCACATTGTCTTAAATGACAAATTGAAAAAAAATTGAAAAATTGTTCATCTGATCTGAAAGAGAACTTATGGGACCAAAACTGTTGTTAATTACATTGTGATAATTATGTTATGCAATCATGTTCATGAAGAGCCTGGGTAAAGGTAGTACTACTACATACACTGTACAGTGTGTGTGTACCAAGTACATGTAAACACTTGTCGTAGTTACACTATGGACCACAATGGCCTCATCCCAATGGCATAGTTCAATAACCTCAATGAAACACTGGTAGTACAACATTGGACCTCAAGTTGCAGAGTATGAGTTTTTGTACCAAATTTTCAAAGGTCATTCAATTAATGTACATAAATGTATTGGGGTTAAAGAACTGTGCCCTGATATATGAGCATGTTGTGGATCCTAGTGTTAGTGTATAATGTACCAGTGTTCAAACCTTGCTTTTAGCAATTCTGAAAATGTGTTATAATGCAAACTTAAAAGGCTTTTTAATATTAAAAAGCTTGAAGTTGTTCAAAATATCAGTGTAATTTCAGCAAATTAACATAAATGGGATATTCCATTGTCTTAGGAAGGTGTTGGTATGATATAGGCTGATTATAACGGATATTGCCGGCCATGTCAGTTGTATTAACAACGGGTAACGTAACTAAAAAGGCTATGAAGATTCATAGTATTACGAAGAAAACAAGCAAGCAACTAAAAAACAAAAAAGAACATAAGTAAGAAGACAAAACAACCACTTATATATATTGAAAAAAAATACACATTTTGGTTCTTTGATATAGGGTACTCAAAGAACAAAATGGCAAAAAAAAATGAAATATCGAAAAAAAGTTATAAAAAAAACGCCATAAGTAAAGCTTAGTGTTTAAATGATCGGAGGACATTTATAACACGGCAGGTTACTTTGGTATCAACAATGTCAGAAGAAGAAGACTCAAGGACTATTGATAAAAAATATGTGGGTAGGCCTACATGTAGGAGAGAGGAAATTGTTATTGAAAAAAAACTTTAATTTGAGGTTTCTGTGCTCAGTTTTTTTTTAATCGTATCTGTTTAAAAAGTGTATTACGCCTAGATCTGTGTATAGAAATTATATTTTATTAAACAATATATTGGTGTATTTGAAGAGAGCATTATGATATTGCATTTGTATGGTACTATTTACCAAAAAAATTCTTTATTTGTACTACTATTATGATTTGCAGTTGCTGTAATTGCATTGTAAGCTGTGGGATATTGAAGGATGACACCGAACTGCGAAATTTAATAAATTCCACTCAGCACGTGCAAACCCTTTTTCACCTCTTTGAATACTATCATGAAATTGGCATCGCATTACACGCCTGCCTGATTAGAAAATTGGTTTTCCCCTCGACCCATTGAATTACATGTATGATTTGATTTGGAAGTTTTGTGTGGTATACTGTGACAGATCTCTGACCAAAGTCGGATGATTTTGCAACCAAGAGTGCCGCAAACTTCTGAATTTCCATATCGGTACTAAGCAAGTTACTATAGGCATATTCACGATCTGGTCCATGGCCATGGGGGCCAAAGGTGGCAAATTTGGAAATTGAGAAAAAGTTAAAAATATGGAGTAAAAAACATTTACAATACTTAAGAAATTAGACATTTCAAAATTTTAGAACTTAGTATGATACACCTTCATTGTTTTCAGTATATGACAGCCTAATGTTAGTACAATTATAGCAACTACATTTTCAACAAGAAATGTCTTTAAAAAAGACCATGCAGTGGATGAAGTTAATGTTTCATAATTTTACATTGACAAGTACTTGGAATGCTAGTAATTTTGTGTGTGTGGCACATGCACAACTAACCGGGTGGGAAATATCATTACCACCAATGACATACTAAGAAATTCTGAAGTATTTTCATGTTGAAAGTTTGCCTCCTTTGGCCCCAATGGAAAAGATCATGTCACATGACTAAATTGTCAAAATGGCCTACTTCGGTCTGAGTGGATCCGATCATGTCATCTTATACATGGCAGTAGTAGAACTTCCTATTTTCAAGAAAATTGCATGCAACACTTTTGAGTATTGTTGCCTATTTTCAGGAATTTGTATTACCTTTCAGATCACAGATACATTGTACAAGTTTGTTCAATCATTCAAGGTTGATTTGGTTCACCTCAAGTCCGGTACTAATGTCAATGATTTTCGGGGTTGCGCCAAACTTTAAGCCAGCGATTGATACTGTCTGGAATCTGTGCTGCTGCAACCAGCGAAATATGTCGCTAAGAAACTTACTTGAGGTTTACCTAAATATGTTTTGCACAACCAATGAAAACATAAATTTGAGGGAGTTTATGCTATTTCATAAAACATTCCAACTACGGTAACTTGTTCTGCAGACCTGTATGGTTATCCCAAGCATTGACTGCTTTTGATGAGTAGCACTTGTTCAGTGCGGCCTGTATGGGACCATTACAACCCCTCTCTGACATTACAAAATCCACCAGTCCTATAAGCGCCTCGTTGGCCGCTTCGCGTGCACCCCCCTCAAGGAACTAGAACTAGTTCTAATGATGAGTAAAGAGCTGTTCTTATCTTTAAACTATGGCTCTGAAGCTGTGCTGTATAAATTTTAAAAAAATGTGTATATTTGGTTCTTTGGGCATTATTTTGAAACTTTAGGCAAGCATGAATCTTTGTTCTAAAATTGCTGTTGCAATATATGTAATTATCAAAACTATGGGCTGGTTGTAAGACAGTGACTCAGTGTAACATTTCACTATGAATATGATATAACAGCTTTATTATATATGATAATATAGCCCCCCCCCCCTTCTAAAGCTTTATAAATGTGATAATATTTTCACTGCAGCTGTGCCTTAAACCCCCTGAGCACTACCTGTCGATCTAACATTGCCTGTGATTGGTCAATTTACATGATATCTTCACTTTGATCACCAATCAGAATGGAGCTTTGCAAATAATTCACCCCAATTTTTTTGTGTGGTGAAATTATTCTAACAATGTTGCTGATTGGTCCAATTGATTATGAAAACTTCTTTTTGGCCAATCGGCAGGTAGTTCTCATGGGGTTAACCATTGGTCTGTTTCCATACTGATGGACTATCAGAGTATTTATCTCTCATGGATGATTATGCATGAGCACCATGTGGCTTTGCACTGCAAAAACATGGTACAATATAATGTCGCCCTCAATGTGAGCTACAGAGTTTTCTTATAATTGGCTCCTTTCAGCCATTGATGGCGTTTTGGCTTGGCTAACTCAAATCAGGCCGGAATTAGTTAAGTGGAAAACAGAAAGCGAGGATGATTGTATAGCCTGGCTAAAACCGGAATTAGCTAATTCAAGCCCGATTTGAGTTAGCTCAGCCAAAATACCATCAATGGCTGGAAGGGGCCACTTAGAAGAAAACTCGATATCTTAGGGATGGTTCATCTGTATGATAACACTACAACACTGTATATCAAGTAGGACTATTTATGGTAGGTGGTACAAAGTATAACCAAATTTCTTTTGGTGCCACTGTCATCAGTACTCTTTGCATTCACCATCAAAGTGTTATATTATGTAATCTGATTATCACAATGTTAAGTCCTGAACCACAATCAAAATGATCACCATGTAGTATCATTTTCAAAAGTTTTGTGATCCAGTTACCAGGGAGTTTTGTAACCACTTTGCTGGTGAATTGCTTTGCATGTCAAAAATAAAGTACTAACTAATGAGATATGTTAAGTTTTAGAGATTATGTTCACCACTAAGACCCTGTTCACATCAGAAAATTTCTTCATTTGACGAAGATAAGTTAATCTTAATTAACTAATTTAGCATGCGTATACACATTACGCTGAACAAAGACATTGCGCTGTACACATTTCATGAAAATTAACGAAGCTCGAATGAAGCTATTAACACCCGGCTATTAAAGCTGGCGAAGGTCACTTGTCACATGATCACTTTCCTTCGTTGAACGAAGCGAGCGTACACATTGCAAAATTAGCTTCATCAAACGAAGTATGCCTTTGTCGAAACAACCTTTTTAGCTTCGTTGAGCGAAGCAATTTAAATCAAGCGTCAAAGGAAGAAAAGTGCATACATTAGGAAAAAACTATTTTTAATCTTCGTTCGAGGTTCGTCGAAAGAAGAAAATTTTCGAATGTGAACAGGGTCATACTTGGCTCATTATGAAGTAAGAAACAGGTACTAAGAATATTTATAACTGGAGCACAGAAACCACAGCTTATAAAGAGTGTAAATTCTATTTCAATTTTTGTGTGTTGAGAGAGTGTGCATGGATTTTATGTGCAGATCATGAAATCTGAACAATAAAAACAATCAGCATGCTGAAAAGAAAGAAACAGACTTGAGTGTTTTCATTTACTGTTATTAGGGTTTCCCAGTAAAAACTTTGAGATTTGAATAAAACGATGGGAGTACAATTCTATTTCTTGTGAAAATGTTACAATATTGCTTCGATTCATATCCCATAACAGCCCCACAACAAATTGTTCTAGAGTTATACTTAAGGGCTGGGGTATGAACGTTTGGACAGTATTTATTGTGGGACATTGGAGCATATGTGGGACATCAGACATATCGAATTGCATTCTGAATACGAAGAATGGCCTTCTGATATCAAATAGTTTTCATTTTTTGAAATTCACGATATAATACAAATTTTGTGACAAATTATTCAAATTTGAAATTTTCACATTTTTAATATATAACAGTCCTCGAAGTAAATTTTATAAATCTAATGATATATTCTTAAAGTATAGCTGGGAGGAAAAGCCGACGATCAATTGAAAATTTTGATCTTTCATATTGAAGATATGGATTTTTTCCCCAAAAGACCTAATTTTTTTGGTGTTTTGGGAAAAAATCCATATCTTCAATACGAAAGGTCAAAATTTTCAATTGATCGTTGGCTTTTCATCCCACCTACATACACTTTAAGTAAAAATCATCAGATTTATAAAGTTTACTTCGAGTACTGTTAAATATCAATTTTAATCATTTGTCATAAAATGTGTATTACATAGCGAATTTCAAAAATCAAAATTATTTGATATCAGAAGGACATTCTTCGTATTCAGAATGCAATTCGATATGTCTGATGTGCTCTAATGTCCCACAATAAATACTGTCCAAACGTTCCTACCCCATCCCTTAAGATTTCTGGAAAAAAAATCTATTTTGTTCAGTCATGTTTAGGCCAAATAAAAAAATAAACATGTTTCACGTCCCCTCCCGCTTCCTTTTTTGAGGTTTCCTGAAATATATTTTTATTTTTTGAAATTCACTTATAACTTTTCAAAAAATATGTCTAGGAAGTTGGGATGCTTTCTGTAGCCTTGTTAAGATACAAGAAACATTTTAGGAAGGTTTTGTGATCATTAGAGGGGGTGTAACTCTCAGAACAACAAATAAAAAAGGGCCTCTTCCTTTTTCCAGGCATTATTGTATGTACGCTAAAACAGCTCTAAGTATGGGTATTTACATCAATAAAAAGCCCCCTCTTCCTCCTTTTTTTTGAAAACCCGGACGTGAAACATGTTTTATTTTTTACTTGGCCTTATCTAAGTTAGACAATAAATCTGTATTTCTTTCGGATATTTATTTGGATTACACAAAACTCATGGTAACTTTTGCAGCCTTGGTCTGTAAAAAAAGTTCTTCATACAGTGGTTCACCGGCATAGCCAGGACTATTTCAGGGGGGAGGGGTCAAATTCTTACAGTCAAACATGGGCTAAAAGTAGTACAAAGAAAGGCCTAAAATTAAATATAAGGGCAACTAGTATCCCACAGGGGCAAGATTTCACGGGGAAGGGGGCCCCTTGGCTATGTCACTGCCCACATGTTGCAAGAAAGTATCTATATACTAGTAGTTCCCCTATCGGTAAACACCATCAGCATGATCAGCTGAATGTCTATATCCATATCTAAAACTCTAGACCCCATCAGTTGAACAGACCACCTGAACCAAGTTTTAGGAAGGGCATAGCTATGGGTAGGCCTATACTAGAAAACTAAGATCCTCTGACATGACCTCATTACACGTTAGGGACCGTTCATAAACACTTGCAAGGGGGTGCCTGATGCAAAAAAAATTTATCGCTAAAATTTTTCGGCCCCCCTTTACAGACCTCGAAAATTTCAGCCCCCCCTTTTTGACATGAAAATTACCGGTCAACCCCATAGAAAAGCATATAAACTCAATTTTGGTCATTTTTTCAGGCCCCCCTTAGGAGGGTCAAAAATGTTCAGCCCCCCCCTTTTGCATCAGGCCCCCTTACAAGTGTTCCGAAGTTTTAAAGCCATTTTCTATTTCAGGGGGCTTAATTTTATGGTTACACACTCTTAGAAATAAAAGTTCTAAAGTTGTCTTCTCAGGAGTATGGTTCCAAAACCGTCGAAAATGGCCCCAAGAGTGTGATACAGAACCGTTTTCGGTTCTTTAGAGAACCTTCCAAGGTTTCTCCAAAATCAAAACCTTTTTGAGAGGTTTAAGAGGGAGGGTTCTCCTGAGAGGACTAAAAAGGTTCTATTTCGAACCTTGATTTAACTATAAATATTGCAAGCAAACAAAACGTTTTAAAACAGTATAGTTCTGGTTTTTATTAAATACATTACTGTAATTTGCCATGTCTAATAATTTAACGACTCATTTGAGCACGATCCGCGCGCGCATCCCTCGTCTATGTGAGTGAAAGTAGCCCGGTTATTCATTCCCCCCCTTTTTTTCCCCTGATATAAACGGGGACGAGTCAAAAAGCAATGGTGCAGCTTTTATATAATAATATCAAAACAAGATTCAGCAGTAGATCGGGACCTATATCTATATTAGTGTGAGGGGCAAAGCCATTTGTCAATATTCGTGTCCCATTTTAAGGACATTTTACTCTTTGCCGTCCCCATTTTCTCCCTGAAAAAAATCCGTGGCCCTGGCTACGTCCCTGCAAAAATAGGCCTATATATGTCATTTACGGCACGATCATTATAATTTACTTAAATTATGCCTTAATATAAATTATTATTAATATCATGGCCAAATTAGTACGAAAAATGCTTTCCTTTAATTTGCGGTATAGGCACCAGCTGCCCCTGCCTGTCTAATATTTTGACACTTTTGCCGCCCTCAGTAACCATGAAAGTTTTCCCAATGCGTATTTTCTGTGGTTGCATATAATGAGGGCGCTGATCCGGTCAGAGTACTGGGCACTGGCCTTAAATTTGAGTAAAATAATGGGTACGGCCTACGCCTGGACAAGATTCGAACACCACTGTTTTTGCTTGCCAGTGTCTCTTAGCCCCAAGGGCACTCAACTTCGGAAGTGACAGGTATGTGCCTACCGGCATCGCGAAGTAGGGGCCTATCGGGTACAAAGCGTTATTTTAAAAAAAAAAAGGGGGGGTCATTGGGTACAAACAAAATAAAAAAGGGGATCATTGGGTATAATATTTTGAAAAAGGGAGTCATTGAGGACAAGATTTCAAAAAAGGGTCATCGGGTAGAAAATTATTTAAAAATGGAGAAAAATTTTGAAAGTTTCGGCATAATTTTGAAAAAATTCAGCAAAATGTGAAAGTTTCGGCATTATGTTTTGGCATTTTGCTATTCTGGAAAATCTAGAAAAAAGGGGGTCATTGGGTAGCCGCAACTATAAAGAAGGGGATCATCGGGTAGACATATGACTTTTTAAAAAAATGGGGTCATCGGGTTCAGTCGACTTCAAAAGAGGGGGCCTATTGACAGGCACATACCGTCACTTCCAAAGTTAAGTGCCCCCCCCCCCGGGCTCTTAGCACCTCCTGAACAACATCAAAAAACGAAGAGGACCTACTAGGGGGAATATGCCAATTTGCATAAAACACAAATGGCCGCTGTTAAATGGATGCAGGGCTTAAATTTGGATAAAGAAAAACACGGTAATATTGTATTCCTCTTGGCCCTAATTATTATGATTCAGAAAAAGTATAGTTTGACCCATCTCCGATGTAGGCCTACAGTTCTTGACTTATAGGCATAAAGGTCAAATGTCAAAGTTTGGTCTCCAGGGATAAAAAAATGCTCCGGACTTTGATCAAATCGGTCCCTAATTATTATGATTCAGAAAAAGTATAGTATGACCTAACTCCGATGTATATAAACTGCTCAAATAAAGAAAGTCCGCAGTCATGTAACTCGTCCTACTTCAAAACCTAATCTTGTTATGGCAATTTGATTGATACGGTCGTGTGCGGGATCTTGTTAGCTCTAATTTGATACCAAATTTACTACCAAACACTCAACATTAACAAGGATTGATACCAGTTTATGGCATTTGGTGCATTTTCAAAAGTTGCAAATCAAAACGATACACGCGGTCGAAATTGCTTAGCGTGGCAATGTGGTCAAGCTTGTTTGCCCACGATGAACCCATGTCGACTACCCACGGCCCTGCAAGGTGCTAACACTTCAAAGTGTTCATAGTTCTGGTCGCTAGGGTTCAAATCCCCGCACAGGCATGGAATCCTACGTAATATGTATCATGTTCGCTTCCATCTAGCGATCAATAACCTGAATAACCATTGTGTAATTCAATTCAATGCATAAGCTCATACACATGTGGTTCTTTGATGTCAATCGCATGCAATATAACCCGTGATCAATAATGAACGTTGGTCAAAAGACGAGCTTACTGAAGTGAAAAATTATGTACATGCAGATTCATCATTTATGCATATTGCCTTGAAAATCATAAAAAGCAACTGCTTGATCAACCCAAATGATTTTATTAGCGTTATTTCTAAACCAAATTTCAAAACCACAAAGTGTTTTACCTGACTTTTGACCCAGAAATGTATGAATTTGATGAGAAATTGTGATGAAAAATAATATTTTACAAGTCAGATTCAGAAAGAGAAAATCTCATTACACGCGTTAATTACATCACAATCCAAACATAGATGGTTAAGTTCATGGAGAATGTTACAAACTGTTATATCTTTTGCCATATTGTTTTTCTATAGGGAATAATGTTTTATCGGTAAAATCGGACATGAAAACCTATCAAAAACACAACAAAAACGTGCATCGCTATTTGTATGCATGAAACAAATGATAAGAATTGTACAAAAGTGACCTAACACTTATGAAGGCTGTATCTTGAGAAAGCGCATGGTCTGATGCTAGAATCTTGGCAAGGACACTCTGGTGAAATAAAGAAAAATATATGTGATTGATTTTGTGTGACTTTTGAGCGTTAAATGTTTAAAAATTTAAAAATGAACAAAATGCGAGCAACTATGATGTCATCAACATGACAATAATATTCATGATAAATAATTATTGCTCCCTAAAAAAGAAATGGTTAACAAATGGTTTGAATACATCGCACGACCTTATAGTAACTGTATCTAGAAATTTGTGCAAGTTACTTGTCAATTTTCGCCAGAAACGAGCTTTTTCTACGGTTACTGCCCAGCTCATTAGCGCGATATGGGATATTCTTTACCTCGAGTTTACTGCCCTCTGTTGACGACATGGCTTCGAACTCTTATCAACGCGATCTAAGAAGTGCAGGGCCGTGTACCCGAAGTGCGCGCTTTATTTAATTGTTAATTTAAAACGCATGGATTGTTACAGTGCTTTACTGATGAATACTAGGGCACGATGCGATCGATAGGACCTAGCGGTTGTTTCGGGCTATGTTAATGGTCGTACTCTGCCATTCACCTACAGATCCGCGTGCTCCGTTTTTAATTTGCAACATTTGAAAATGCACCAAATTTCATATACAGGTATCAATCTCTGTGAATTTAGAGTTTTGAGTAGCAAATTTGGTATCAAATTGGAGCTAACAAAATTCTGCACACGCCTTTATCAATCAAATTGTCATAACAAGATCAGGTTTCGATGTAGAACAGGTTACATGACTGCGGACTTTCTTTATTTGAGCAGTTTAGTTCTTGACTTATAGGCATAAAGGTCAAATGTCAAAGTTTGCTCCGGGAAATTGTTCCGCTTGGAACCGTGGCTTGGAAAAACATTTTAACCAAAGAATTGCCATATCTCAATTGTTTCGATACCGGGGGTGACTGAGGCGGCTACGGGATGGGCTTACGGGAACTTATTCACGAAGCTAAGGCAAAAGCTAGGTACAGAGCCGGATTTACCTTTTGGGGTGCTCTGGGCCACGTCAAAATTTGGAGGCCCTCAAACTGCACCGTGAGAAAGGTATGTGGAGTGGACTCAAGTGGCCAAATTTTGGTTTACGTATAAGGCCATATTTTGGCCCAAAACATGGTGTTTTCGGCCTACCATATTATAATAGATAGTGGCCAGCACATTTATAAAGGACTGGTTACTCACTACAATCTTCACTCTTAAACTGTGTTTTTCTGAATGTGCTGATCATGTTGATTGCTAGTCGGAAACTCCTGCGAAGCTATGGACATGGCATCTTACATACTCCATTCTATAACAGTCTGCCTAGTGCCTTGTGTGTTTTCTCTTCAATCATTTTGTTGAATGTAATTTTATGAATCAAATAGTTATGTGTCATTTTATTTATAATAAAGAAGTTATTAAATTAATAAAGTAAGACAATTTATTTATCTATAAGTGCATGTCAAATGGGGTACATTGTTCAATACTATAATGCATAAATTATGCCCATATTATAGCTAGGCCCTAAAAACTTTATTTTGCATCGGATTTTTCCGTTGAAAAGACAAAACTGATGTTTATGATAGCAACCATTTCATCAATAACATTTTGAGTCATTTTTATCCATAAAACGACACAGGATATGATAGATAACTACTTTCACATCAATATGGTCCATATGATCACAGATTGTTGAGAATCTGTGATATGATCCGGGATATGATGAAGATTTTGATTCTATAGATCTGTTATCAACATGATATCACGCTGTTCAGTGGTCAAGGAGTAAGGACCCCGGTCAAGGACACTGATATGACATCATAGGTGATGTCAGATTTTCTTCTGCTGACCATATGATGCTATATATATTCCAATACCACTAAAATATAATCTCTTGAGTAAACTGACCCCAAACCTGAAACAGGTACCAGCCCCGAATGGGCTGGCGAAAAGGAAGATGCAAAGAGCAATTTGCCGATAATTAGATAAATAGTTTTTCAAACATTTAACTTAGTTTCTCAAACTAAAACATCAAACTGAAAACTTAAGTTTATCTCGAATAAGTTCAGGACTGATGTCCCTTGGGGGGGGCATTCGCATATGAAAGAGACGTATTTCACCGGAGTCCAAGTTTAGGGCAGGGCGGCTTTACAGGGCGACCCCCCCATGATTTGCATAAAGGGAGAAAGAGGGAGGAGAGAGGAAAAGGGAGGGGGAGAGAAAGAGAGGAGGGAAAAAGAAAGGAACCATTCCCTCCCTGGCCATGCATGTCACAGGCAAAAGGGGTAGAACTCACCTTCGGAATCCCCCCCCCCCCGACTAACGCGGTTTTAAGGAATCGGGGAGCAACGTTTGCACAGTATTTTTGGTGGGACTTGATGTGCTATCAGACACATCAAATTGCATTCGCGATATAATACACATTTTATTGCAAGTTATTAAAAATCGTCATTTTTTATATTTAACAGTCCTCGAAGTAAACTTTATAAATCTAATGATATGTACTTAAAGACCTATTCAGTGATTTGCTGATCCGGGCGATCGTAAAAATCATCAAAATTAAGATTTTGGTACCTTTGTCATTGTCATAGATGTACATATATTATACGATTTCGACCGATGAACGATAACACCAAACGGAATACTTGACCATTTGATTATACGCTTGATAGCTAAAATCGCCGAAAAATGGCTGATTGTACATGATATTTAACAAAGTGCAGGGGGCTTAAGCCCCCCAAAGCACCCCCTGGATACGCCACTGTTTTGGATCTTTTCATATCTCTAAATGATAAATCCGAAGAAGGTATGACCCCCAGGTGACAGTGATATACCACAATATACTGCCCCATGGTTCAGCTATGATGCAGTAACCGCTCTAGTTATAGCAGGGCTAATCATTAGTAATCAAGCCATGTGGCAGCAAGTGCAGTGCATATGGTGGGACCCGGTACCGGGGGGGGCACATCAAAAACTTTTGGTGTGTATGTTCACTATGTTCCCCCGGAATTTTAAGGTGATGGTGGGTCTTTGTGAGCTGACTGGTACCGGTAAAATGGGGTCTTTTGGAGCTGCAAACAAGTAAAATGTGTACTTTTGGAGCTGCGAACAGTCAAAATCAAGGGTCTTTCTTGGCTTTCTGGTTGAAAGTCGCCTAAAAAACAGAAATGTGAGGAATAAGCAATTTTGCAGTCTTTTAGAGCTGAATTATCAAAATCAAGGGTCTTTCAGAGCTCTATTTTGGTAAAATTTAGGGGGTCTTTTGGACCTGCGAAACCCCAAAAGGGGGGTCTTTCTGGGGGGACATATCCGTATGGTCATGTGTTAAGTGCCACCCCTGGGTGGTGGGATGGGGCTATGGTCATGGGGAAGGGATAAGAGAGATATTGTCTGTGAATTTTGTTCATTTTGAACAATTCCAAGTAAAAACGAAGGTGATTTACTTACGTTTTTAGTGACGTTTCACCGCTACACTTGTGGCTTCATCAGACTGGCAACTCATCACATCTGACTGCTTGCTTTTATAGGCAACAGGATGCACCGTGGATAGAGGGCGCGATGAGTTGGTCAAAGATGTTGTTGAGTGCGTAGGCCCCCTCGTCCTTGTTTAGAGTGTCATGTCCTTTTCGGCGGATCCAGATGGCTTCTTTCAGCCATCTGGTGATCAATTGACAACATCAACAACATCTTTGACCAACTCATCACGCCCTCCACGGTGCATCCTGTTGCCTATAAAAGCAAGCAGTCAGATGTGATGAGTTGCCAGTCTGATGAAGCCACTAGTGTAGTGGTGAAATGTCACTAAAAGCGTGTCACCTTCGTTTTTACTTGGAATTGTACAAAATGAACAAAATTCACAGTTGATATCAACATTCCTAAAGAACTTATTAAAAAAAAAAAAAAAAAGCAGAGAGATATTGTTGGCTGTTCAAGCATCCATCCCCTTACCACATCTAGCTTCCCAAACTTAAAATCAATCACACACCAATCATTTTATGACAAAATAATACACACTCGGTTACATTTAATATTGTAAGTTGAAACCACGTAATGTTCTGATTTTATTTTTTATTCAAGCTACACATACTGTATATATTACATCCAGTTGTCTACTCACCTGCAGACCTGTGAAGAAAATCACATCCTGGAGATTCTATGAGCTATAGACCACTTGACATCATTGTTTATCAACAAAGGCGAGGGACTGGTCTATCGATATGCTTAAACGAACCGCTACACTGTTCAATTGCTTTCTTGTACTACTGTAAAAGTCAATATTTTCGCGAGAAGATATTTTTGTGATTTTGTCAATTGCGCGAGAATTAAATTTCGCAGTTTTGATATTGATACAATAGAAACCTAATACAAAAGGTTATTTTCGCAAGTTTATATTTTCGCGATTTTATGTCCACTCGCAAAAATTTCTACTTTTACAGAATATGAAACGTGGTGGGCAATTTAAAATGCATGTGCCCTGAGCAAACTACGATACATACACAATGGAAATTGCCATGATTTGCGCGCATGCATGTCAAGTGGTCTATAGACAAACCGTTTATAAATGACACATGCAATTGATATGATCTTGAGCATTCAGTTTTGGTCTTGAAAATCAACACAGAAAGGTATCATGATCTTAGCACCGGCCAGTGGCGGTGCCAGGGGAGGGCATGGGGCAAATGCCCCCCAGTAAAAACTCAAAATTACGAACTTTTACACTTTTTTGAGGCAATTTTGATTTTTGAGGTTGATTTTGCCCCCCTCTCCCCTGGATATCTGTGGGAATATATACCATATAGTATTTGTGGGTTGCAACAAATAGCAAGGCAAAACTGAGACACTTGTAATAAAGTTTGGGACCCGCTGGTCTATGATTACCACTCTTCAAGAAGTGGCCATAATTCTCATGATATTCAAGATCAAAACTGATGTTGACAAAATTGTCATTTGCAATTAAACATGCACATCATTAATAATAATGCCAAAGATAAAATTCTACTGAGATGATATTGGTAACTGTTTTTGAAGAATTCAACCTGTAGTTTTCCATTCACTGTATCCTCCCTCATTCAGTGCATCCATGTTCAGTGCAGTTGCAAATTGGGTATATAGCTGCTCCCCACTATCCCCCTCGAATATCTATACCGATGCAAGGCCTAATTTAATACTTTGTCTCAAAACCTAATGCGGAATGCAGTTTTTTCAGAGTTTTTTTTTACCCTCAATTTTTTCTGTGGGATGAGCTTTTTGACAAGAATGACCACCTTTTCATGAGGTTTCACTGTGGTCACGATTATTAGTGTGGTGGATTTGGAAAAAAATGAATAACGCGCAAAAAGCTGGCGATTTTACTTATGCTTTGAGACAAACTATTAAAATTAAGATTACTAAACTGGGTTGGTCACATGATGGCTAGGGACTTTGAAGGCCCAGTTCCCAATTCATTTTCTCCCATCCTACCCAGGGGCGGATCCAGGACTTTTCAATGGGGGGGGGGGGGGCAATATGCCGAGCGGCACCCACACAAAGTCAGGCACCGCTCTGCAAAAATTGGGGGGTGCCCCCTAAATCCGCCGGTGCCACCACACCCCATTCAACAAGAAACTAGTAACTTTCTTTCAATGCATCCAATGCATGGGACCAGGCTACTGTAAAAGTCAATATTTTCGCGAGAAGATATTTTCGCGATTTTGAAGATTTTGTCAATTGCGCGAGAATTAAATTTCGCGGTTTTGATATTGATACAATAGAAACCTAATGCAAAAGGTTTTTTCGCAAGTTTTTATTTTTGCGATTTTATTTCTACTTGTGATATTCGCGAAAATTAAAACCTCGTGAAAATTTCCACTTTTACAGTATCTATTTCTTGACCAACCCAAGTCAGTTGCCCAGTGTGCCACTCAAGTATGATAGTGTACACATGCGTGACCAAATTTATTTTAAACACCCCCAAACAAGTTTTACCCTATAACCAGCAAATTTAGCCCCTTAATAAGGTAATTTAATATAGAATTTACCCTCTAATGAATTTTTGGTTAGTAAAAATGCAACAAATGTACCCGTTTTGGACTCGTACCCTAAACAAGTTGTTCAGTTTCAGAAAACTACCCTTATTCTTGAATTCTTGAAAAATCAGTGCTTCTAAGACCCTAAATGAGTCATGCACGTAACTTGCCTTACCTAAAAATACCCACCTCTTTATACTTGTTTGTTGGTCACGCATGCGTACAGACCATGTGAGCACCCCCACCCTCCAGTTGCCAGATGATGGTATCAGACAGGCAAATTGCACACAATTTCAACTGAAGTCAGATCCTGTATCAAGATTTCAACTGCAGTAAACCTTTGTGAGCACCAAGGGATACACTTACCATTCAATTCCAGGAAATCTTGTATGAGCCATATTTTCACTCCGTATACGGTAATAGCGAGTAATATCAAAGTACCGGTACTTGTAGCATCATAATTAAATCTACATTGAAAATCACAAAGGTGTAGCCAAAAGTGAAAAAGGTATGGGACAGTGACTCTTATATAATAGATATTTTACGAAACATCTGGACAAAAATTGGTGATATTTAATTATTCATGACAAACAAAGCATTTTCTGGATTGAATCCCCTCAGACCAGGATAAAAACAGACCTTTTTTCCCTCAGATCAACAGGGTTGGCTACACCTTTGCTTACTAAGAACTATAAGGGACTGTTCAATATTTACGCTGTGGCGGAGGGGAAGTATTAATTTTGACAAAAAAATTGTGTTTCTCTTTGTGTCTGCTCAAAATAGTTGGATTACCCCTTTATTTTCCTCCTATTTCTTCATTTAAAACTTAATATCCCCCCTTCATGGTTCAGGTATAAATTAAGATTCCTCACTCAAGACTAAAAAAATGGATTCCCCCTTAAAGCTCCCACTCCCCCTGGTGTAAATATTAAACAGTCCCTAAAGTCGTAAGTCCTATGAAAAAACATGTCAAACTGTACAATACTTCACTAAACATGTTAGAAGTAGACTTCCTATCACATTCAAGAATAATATTATGTGTCAGTGGACATGATACATACTTAGCCCACATATTTTAATATTTTAATAAAAACATTTCTTCAACCTGGAAAAAAAATCAAATCCTCAAATGAAATAGTCTGTGACTCCAATTCGAAACGAGAGTTGGTATAACCCCGTAAACAGATAGTACATCGGTCTTCGAATCGAAAGAAAATAAATAATTTAATTTTTCCAGATAACATTGATGTACTTCCTTTTGCCCAAATCCAACACATGACACAAATATTTATAAGCAAAATGTTGTAAATGAGTATGCTCGATATTACCAACATCATGTTTCGAAGGTTACTGAAGTCATTTTGCGAATTCACACGAAGTTGCGATTTCATTACACTATGCTTGAAAAAATGCTATTTACACACAATCAATTATCCGACATCATACATTTCAACAAAAACTTTCCAACTTTCCAGTATGCAATGGTTTGCAACCTATGCATCGAGTTAATAACACTTTCATTAGTTTATATACAAACACATGGTTGGCAGATAAGAGTTGATCTTTACAGACCACTACATAAATATCCGACGACATGATTGAACAATAACGAAACGATAACTGTTGTAGTAGTAAGCACGCTGGCAATAACTTGTTTCATATCGACTATACATCTGAGTTAAAAATGGTTTAATTTTCTTTTTAAACAATTTTTCGATTACGAAATGATAACGACCTTGTAAGCAGGCTGGCGATAACCTATCAATGTCCACTATACACCTACATGCATGAAATTCACTAATTCGCCAATAACGTTTCTTTTAAAATAATATTACACATATATCAGGTAAGTAAAAAATACATAAAAATATTTAAATACATTCCTGTACTGTGCTTATTCAATTAAATTACCAGCTGAGCAGTGACATAAATCATAGGGTATATATTGGGTCAGGAAGCGATTGCTACACCCTCGAATAGTGAGCACAAAGCGTGCACGAGCTGCCATGAACCGGCCAGAAAGCATGCTACTGAGCCCGTATTGAAGGGAACAAGACATTCACATCACTGCTTAGTGATGTGAATGTTTTTAAGTTTTTGATAACTTCAGTGGAAAATGCTGGCACTGAATGACTACTGAAGTCAGCATTCATGACACCATGGCAGATTCCACTAATACTGTGGCTTGCAATTTGATTCAGGTTGTAGCTATCAAATTTTGCGTTGAAGATTGCATTGCACACTTTTATAAATGCTAAAGTATGCACTTGACATTGCTGTAATTTAAACAAAATTGAAGCTGTACGACTGAGCATTACTACTTTAACATCTAGAAGTCCTTATGCTTTCTTACATACTGGAAAAAGAACGACTTTGAAATAATGCATGCTGTTACTTACAAAATCATTTAAATATTTAAATAGCTGCTGAAAAAAAAGTATGAATCAATTACAAAGGTTAGACATTATACATATTGTATTTATTACAAGAGACATATATAATGTTAACATCATAGTAACACTTCGTTATTACTTTACATACAAGTGGAGAGTGTTACAAATAAGCCAACATTTTCAAACCCATTCGGTGCTTATGGGCAGTGGGCAATTTTTACACGCCTAAACTCAAGAGAATATAGCATATCTTGGGATTATTTCTATATAGTGTTACAAGGCGGCCAAATTTGGACCCTTGTGGCTGAAAACCTATGGGCCATCATCAATTTTCACAGAGAATTAGTCCGACGGTCCGTTTTATTTCTAAGGAGCATAGCATTTTTTGCGATGCAACCTCCATCGCTTATCAGAAAGGCAATCGCTGATATCTGATTGATAAGTATCTCGCACGCTGCAGCATCAAATCTCAAGCAGTTGACTCAAAGGCAACTTTGTCGCTATGTTGCTAGCAAAGCCGAATGCTAGTAGCGATGATTACAACGCTACCAACGTTTGATTATAGCACTTGTTGAATTGCACGGTGCGACTGCTAGTATGAAAATGCCTGAGCACTAATTGATAATGGGCAAATGAGGGAAAAGAACAAGATATACAAACACAGCACTTCGAGCCAAAGGAATACCAGCAATCATCATATTTTGGGTGCGCATAGTGAAGTCAACACTGCATAGCAACAATTTTGGCAAGTATGCAAACAAGCAGACATGTTCGCGTCTACGCTGATTTCCCCATGATAACGGCGCAGCAACCAAGCTAATGAGCGCATCTTCCTTTCCATATATGTGGCTTCATCTCCCGCTGTGTTAAGGGATGGGCACTCTGGTCTAGGTGATGTCTGTGTCACAAACCCCATACCCCCTCTGGCGATGGCCATGCGTGACCTTGCAATGTCCACCTTTAACCTTGCAATGCTCCACACTATCTTGCCCACTGACAGTTACCATATGTTCAACTTATTTGATAATAACACCTATGCAAACCCCACTACACTTGCTATATTTGCACCACTTACTTGATTGCAATATAAGCTTACATTTTAAATACACTGGCGAAGTTATGTAATAATCGGATTATCTACCATAGCAATATGTGAAAACAATTTTTGAATATACCGCGCTGCACTGGTACGTTCACACTGTACGTCTGCATTGCATTAAACCATATCACGCTGATCACTCGCACCTGTAAGATTAGTATCTTACAGGTGATGAGTGTAACCTGCTTGTAGTGCATTGTGATGTACTCTAAATTGTAATCCGATTTATTACGTCACTTCGCCAGCGTATTGCAAACAAATTTAGCATGTTGTACCCTTTGTGATCGAGAATGGTGAACTTTACTTCCATAGCAAGAGCTGCAAAGTGAGGACAGATTACTATGCAGCAGGTTGAAAAAAAAATCACTTTTCACTTATACCCATTATTTCAAATTTGTTTTCAACTGTCTCAAGTAATATGGACACAAACCTAGTGTAAATCCCCTCTCTTGTGGTATCCACCACATGTTTCTGTTCATCCAAGCCACATGTCTCTCTAATTAATTAGAGGTTAATGACTGCGCATCAGTTGTTTTGAGGGTATTGTGAAATATCTAAACATTGTGCTTTGGAACCGAGGAATATCCCGAGGCGCAGCCCCGAGGGATATTCTGAGGTCCAATGTTTAGATATTTCACAATACCTGAAAAAAAAGCGCAGTGATTTATAGTGTGCTACACACAGGCACAACGCCCAGACGTTGATCCACAAACCTCAGCACTTTTTACAGGTGATGCAAAGTCATTAACCTCATTCATAACCGTCACTTTTTACTTTTTTAATTCAAATTTTGTCACAATTTCTTCTTTTAAATTTGAAAACAGAACACAATCTTTTGTTTTCTCTGTCAAAAATCGAATAGCCTATGAAGGAAATGCCGCTAGCAGCCGATCACACTAGCGCATAATCAAGCGACGTCCAAATACAGTGACAAGTGTCCGCGTAAATTGTTTGAATGCATACACGTCACATGGCGTGCCAGCGTGGTCATTGTAAAGAGTATTTTTAGCTATGTAACGAGACACAGTTTACTCTGGAGTCCATTCGCAAAGTTACCTTTGTCTGAAGACCTCCACTTCATTCACTTATACAGATTGTCAAATTTGACCAGCTGTTGCCCAGTTCTCAAAATTGAAATGTTATGTATTGCATTAGCAGTATCAACCCAAACGTTGAACTGACAATAAGCATTTACACTCCTGCAAAAAAACATACTATCAATTCAATGTGCAGTATTACAGCGTATTTATCACAATATTGTGTACTAACTAACATCACACAAAATGTTGACAACATGGTATAAAATTGCTATAATACAAACGATACAATATGAGGTGTGTGTAGTCAGAATCTGAAAGCACACACCGCCTTATTCATTTTGTAGTAAATGGGTTTGCTGGGGAAAAGCATTACTTCACAAATTGACTCGTTTGGAGAAGTTCATGATTTGTTAAAAACATACCCTCATAATATACTGCCGACAACTTACAATTGCGGTACTTTCTACTTACTGACCAAAATGAGTGTAGGCTAACATGATATACTGTCATATGAGTAGGCCAACACAATCTTATTATTATCAAGTCATTAACAGAAGAACCATTTTGACATGGAAATATTATTTCATTTACCATACACACTGTTCCCATTAAATGTACATTCCAAGTACTTACAAGTCTTACAAGTGTTCAAATTCAACAGAACAATTCATCAGGTTCATCTGAGTGGTTGCGTTAGTTCAATAGCTTCCATTTATTGGATTAATAACATGACATCTTGCAGGCCTACATTCAGGAAAGAGCACCTGGTCAAATGTTCTTTGTAGGGTTCCAATGCCAGCCAGATGAATCTTGCTCGACTATAGAAGACTGATAATTCTGCTTGTAATGTGACCTTTGAATTCTTCAATGGGACGGACCTTCTTATATTATTGTTGACAATGATTTTTACACAAGCTGACATTTTTAAAGGGGCTAAACTAACAAGAAGAGGTAAAATGCTTTAACAATTACGATTATGCATCTTTAATTTTAACAAACAAACATTTTCTTACCTGAATACAGACATTATTATTAAAATCTTATTTTTGCACTCCTATGCAAGGGCAACTAAATTTATAGCAGGTATTGTTTAACATGATATTACATTGACACTGAATCTTTTTTTTATAATCTACTTCAGAGAATGCCTCCACATATTGTGGGAAGCAGTTGCTGCACTACACCCAACAACCTGAATTATTCCTATCTTCTACATTCGATTAATTAGATCATCTATCCTTACATGGAATTATGGGTAATATTTTACAAGGAATTATGGGTAAACCAATTTAATAAGTAGGCCTCCATATCTTGGGGCTCCACCAGGTTGCTGCTGCTGCTGCTGCTGCATCATCTGCTGCATGTAACCTTGTGGCGTCATACCAGGGGGTGCCTGCTGTCGTTGCTGCTGCTGTTGCTGGTACGCAGCATGTGCCTGCATGTGCGCTTGCATGAGCGCATTGTGTTGAGCTGCAGCTGCATGGTACTGAGCATACTGCGCTTGCTGAGCCTGTATGGTCTGCTGTGCAGCCATGTTGGGTGGCGCTTGACCTGCCGAGGCTGGTGGTGATTGTGCAGGCTGCGTCGGAAGGCTTACCGTCACTTGCGCGATGTTACGCAGAAGGTTTGGCCCACTCTGAATCAAATTATCCAAAGCTTTCTTCACATTCGGGTTGTCAAAATTGATATTACCACTGGTTACTGCTGGTGGAAGTGGCGGACGAGGACCACGGGCGGCCGGGCCACCTGGTGCTGAAGCAGGTGGTGGGGGTGGCTGGTGACTGATTGCCTGGACGTTTGATGGTGCAGGTGGTCTTGCTCGATGCATCGGGCCCATCTGTGGATGCACAGGACCAATCTGTGGCTGCACAGGGCCAATCGATGGTGGCGGATCTTTCTTCATCATAGGTGGTTGGTCATTATCACGCTGCATTGCATCTCGCTGCATCGCATCTCGCTGCATCGCATCTCGATTGGCTGAAGGAGGAGTGATGGCAGCGGACATCTTGGTCTGAGGACCAGGGCCAGGGCTCGGTGAAGCCTCTCCACCAGGACGAATCATGCTCAAGATCTTGGCTTGTATCTGTGCATTTGGATTCTTTGGTGGGCCACCTGGTGGTTGTCCTGCACCTGTGAACAAAATAGCCCAAACATGCATGAATAACAGGGGAATAGCAATGTGTATTGCAATAAAATGAACGAAATGACTTGTTAATGATAGTAATTATTTCTACTGATGATGATATTGAACAAACCAAATGGGCTATTCCAGCTGAAATCCATACACCCCTTATAGAAGACACAACCTTTATCTCCCACACAGGGGGTGTAGATTTCAAATGGAATCACCCATTCAGGTTCCCCCCTTTTAAAATTTAAGATTAAGGTCATATTCTTCCATAGGGTGCATGGATTTCAAGGTATAGCCCTATGTAGCCAAATTTGGCATTTTAAAAGCATTTCATTTCATAATGCATAATATAGATTATCACATGAAAAAGTAAAACTGATTATACATGTACTTCCTTACACCCACAATTGATTTTGAAATTATTCTTTAAAGTCAATTTCATATGCATTGTGAATTTTCCTATTTTTACACATCAATCGATACTTACTATGCCTGACTTTGCTACTGGTTATGTTGACACACAAAAATATAGAAACATCTTTATGTTGAGACCTTGTGTTTGTGGGTATTTGTGAGGATTAAAGTTTGATGCTGGCCCTCACGGTTCAAAAACAAGTTCACAGGTAACATTTCGCTCCGATCTTTGTAGTTTACTTTCATTTTGCTAAAATGGCTTGTGGCATGACCTGCTCCGATTTTTATCTGCATTTTCTTACTCACAATCACTCACACACTAAAAAACACTTAACAATGCAAAATAAGTTATAAAAACAGAAAGCACAGAACAAAACAAGAAATAGAACACATCGCATCTCCTGCAAGCTAGCAACACTCAAGTTAACCACATAATTAGTATTTTTAAATTGCAAATTTAAAAATCTTGTTTAGCTTGTACTTTGTCAATTTGGTGAAAATGTAGTCACGTCCAACTCAAAATATAGCTTTGACTGAGGTTAACTTGGGAAACAACCAGAAGCATAAAAGTCCATCTCAAACTAAACCCAAGTGTAATACATGTAGAACGTAAAAAATGCATTACTTTCTTTGATTTTTTCCCCTGAAATTTTCTCAATAGTGAAATTCAACTGTTTAATGTCAAGTGAAATTTTGCTGAGTTAAAATTGAACGGACAATAAAACACTTGCATACAGGCTCACAAATTCAGCGAGAATCTGAGAATCCGGAACTGATTTGAGTAAATCATAAGAGATTTTCGCAGATTTTTTGAGCCTACACGCTAAGTAAATAGGGGAGAATTCTCGTAAAATATTGTCGCCAGGTGAAACAAAATTCTACATCTGGCATTTATTCATCTGAAACCACACTCACCGATATCCTCATCAGAGTCCAAGTCCATATCAACCTCTTTACGACCTCCATTGTTGCTAGGATACCCAGCACTGCTACCGCCAACACCGGTAGGACCACGACTGTCAGCACTCCTACCAAAATCTGGTTGAATGGGATGGCAAAATCCAATGGGTTATATGTACCACATAACCCTTGAACATGCACACACTCGCACACAATCACCACGCACCCACAGACACATACATATACACATGGCATTGATTTATATAAATGTTCATTTTCACATTTAAAATCAATACAATGACATAATCAAAGGTGGGTGGTCAGATTTTTTCAAATTCTGTTTTCTATCTTGCATTGAAGTTTACCATCAAAACAAGCCATTTCCAAATTTTGAATTGTATTGCTCCTGCAGTTTTGATACAAGAAGCAAAAGTGTATAACACTGCCCAATACGATAGTTCATACTTTTGTTGGTGGTCACACCATCTAAATGATTCGGGTATTAAAATTAACTTGGTAATAAGAAAAATATGAGCTTTCTTCTGATACCAAAATCTCAGTTTTGATAAAGAAAACTGTGGGATGAGGCTGTCGATCTGGTCACACACCTTTATTATAAATATGAGACACAATCTGGTCCTTGGAGGCCAAAGGAGGCATTTTTGAAATGAAATTTTTTTATGATGTCCATTTTCTTAAGTATTTTTTTAGTCCATATTTTTGCCTTTATCTCAATTTCACATTTGCCGCCTTTGGCCTCCATGGACCAGATCATGTCATATATAAATACACTCTTCACTGTTATATGATCTTGCATAATTTGACTTCTCATTAAAAATTCCTATAGATTTGTGGTGGAACTTGAAGAGACAGCATAATTCATCATGTTATAAGACAATTAAAAATCATGATAGGAACTGTATAATATATGTTGCAGTCACTTGATATCAGGATTGTTTTTCTGTGATTTTTAAAATTAAAATCAATTAAAAATTGGATCCAATGTCATCCAAACAAGTCAATTGAAAAAAGTCTCTTATAAAGGGGGTAAGTCCTCAACGGTGATAATTAAGTCAGATGCAGTACTGTGAGAGCAGCAAACTGCTAGAGGAGTAGCCAGTTATACTACATGAGCAGATGGCATATGCAGTACATCACTGCACTGCATCTTATTATGTAGATAGAAGGTACTGCATTTGAATGCAGCAAATTACGTATGCAATTTTTGAAGTCATAAAATTGGTTAAATTCCACTAATGTACCCAGTACAGCTGTTCCTCAATTACATTTTAAAGTA
Organism: Amphiura filiformis; assembly: GCF_039555335.1. NCBI lineage: Eukaryota > Metazoa > Echinodermata > Ophiuroidea > Amphilepidida > Amphiuridae > Amphiura > Amphiura filiformis. Next base: position 14,110,599 of record NC_092643.1, on the reverse strand, counting down.
TGAATTTTACAATATTTGTAATGTAATTCAAGGCTACATTTAAAATGACACAATTGGACACAAATAACACATACATGCTGTTAAAAGGAAACAATACAATCCTAGTTAGTGGAAAACTGATCAATAGACGATGAGACACAACAGTTCACAAAATATTTAAAAAATGGACGGATAAATAAGAGTGGGTGAAGGAATAGATACACATGGACATAGATGAGCAGTGGCCAGAGTATCTTCAGGGGTATCGTTACAGTGGGAGCAGTCACTTATTCAACAGAAAAAAAAGTGTTTTACATGTCACTATTATAAATTTGCTCCCTAATTCAGACATATGTACCTCAAATACCAGAGCTACTGATCTCAAGCTTTGCTGTATACAAATTGTTGTGTATTACACACACACACCACACAAACATTTTATATGCCCATCCACACCCCTCATCCACACATCATTAGCACACAAACACCCCCACACACATAAATACCTCAGCAAGCATGAACACATCAATATCAAAAAAAGTATTAGTTATAGTGGCATCATGAGGCACATAATGTGCAAAGTGCAACTTTTGCAAAGGTTATTGCAGAAAATTTATTTTGCAGCATTTAAAGTGGGTTGAAGCCTGTATATATGGTTGATTGATTTGCATGGGTTTTAATGCTAGTGCATGTAAAATACATGCATCCTACATCTTTAGTCTACATTCTAAAATCAATGACAATGTAGTAATAAGTATATGTGCATTTTCAACGCACTGTCGGTAAAACCCACACAAAAATTGCCTATTCAAGACTAGCATCTTTTCGCAGACCCACCTGACATAGTAAGGTTGATGTAATTGTGCATAACGAATATTTATTAAAGACTATTTGAAAGAAAGATTTTTGCAAAGATGAAACTATTCATGCCTTGACTGTAGCGGACAGATAATATTGGTCTTTGCTCAGAATTTATAACAAGAACTGTCTTTAAAAAAGCCAACGCCATGGATGAAGATCATATGTATCATAATTTTGCATTGATAAGTGCTTGGAATGATGTATAGAACTTGAAGGAAAGTTACAAAGATGAAATTCTTTATGCCATAACTGCAGCAGAAACACTGGGATAAGTGGTTGCTTTTCATGCACAGAGAATTAATGAGATGAACGAAATAGGGATCTGGATGTGACTCACTCGCTATATATCCTCACTCACACAATCTCATACATATACACACCACAATGGGAAAACACACTGAGCAAGCCATGCCACATAACCATTACATTAGTTTTGGTCATCAGATTCATCACACATTTTCAGCATCATATATAATGAGTGCCTCTCTTTGGATATGGTCAGACATAGTAGCAGCAATGAGTTTGCAAAAAATAAAGAACTGCAATTTTTTAAACCTCAACATTTTTTTCTCTGATTCTACCTACCTGTTTGATATAAATAACGAGTTATTTTTTTTCAATCTTTACAATTTGATGGAAAACTGGGTACACAATACACATATATGTAAACTGCGTGATTGTCAAACTTAAGGATTTGCGAATATAGATTTTTATTTACGAACGCGAATCTGGCTATTTACCTGTGGGTTTAGCTGCCGGATTGCCACCTTGATCACGAATCATCCTCTGACGAAGCTCTTGCAGGAACTCAATCACTCGTGCCAACTCATCAATCGTAAGCTGCTTGCCGTCAGCAAGCAAATTGAGCAATTGGGGAATGGTTAACTCAACACCTGCAGCGCCCGGCGAAGAGAAAGAACCTGGGCCCCCAGCTGCAGGGGGTGGGCCACCTTGTCGAGGGGGAGGCGATACCGGTGGTACTGCTGCTCGAGATTGCCCAACGGGGCCAGGTGGTGGCGGCAAACCGCTTTTATCTCGTAGGTTTTGCATGTAGCGATCAAAGTTACGACCAATGAGGCTCATAGCATCTTCGAGGGGCATGTTTCTGTGTTCTGGTTGAGCGGAAGAGAGAAAGGTCAAAAAAGGTCATGTGTTAATGGATGCAATGGAAAAGCCATGCAACAATTTGTTCTCAATAATTATTACATAAAACAAAAACACCTTTTTAATACTTACAAAGTTTATGACCACACCTAATCTGATGAAAACCCTTCCTTGCATTCCAATAAGTGGAATACTCAGGGCTTTTTGAATAACTACCACTTTCTAGAAACACTGTACGGTGTAATTTCAAGAAATATGATCAAATATCTATTCCAATCCTTCCAATAGTTACAAATTTACGAACAATGAGTCTTATTAAGCCAGTCCAATAACAAGTAAAGTGTTGTAAAGAATAGCTTGTCTTAATATGATGAGATACATGAATTGTGACGCAATGTAACAGTTTCTGAAGTATGACGCGTTGTTCTTGTTTATAATGGATGCAAACGCAAATTTAGTGGGACACACACTGGATATCAAACTGCAAAGAATATAACCGTATACATGGACAAATACCATGCAAACAGCAGACACACAAAATACAACTTCATTGATATAGACCCAGAAGTGATGACGCGATTGAATCATAAGATGAATTTGATTCTATGACATCACACATATACAGAGACCCGATTTAAATTTACATATCTTGTTTTCATTCAGTAAGTACAAGTTGCAAAGTTTGCGAGATATCATAGTTTGTACAGTTGCTATGTATTTTCGAAACGTACCACAAATTTGTTTTTCTTATTCTTCAATTTCCATCGCAAAACGAAGGTATGGAAACGAATCGACCATTCAAATTTGTATTGCTATGTGCAGATGGATACACCCATAACCTTTTTAATCCAACAGTCAACGATTGTTACTTTGTTTAAAAACTGATGCAAATTTCTTTTCCTTCGAACGAAATACATGACACGAATCGAAATTGAGCGATTTAAAGCGACATCATATGTAAAATGACGATTTAGAATTTAAATTGTACATTTGTATTTTGCCTTTGTACTTGAAAGAAATTTTAAAAGCGAAACCGAAGCGAAAACCCAAGATTAATAACTAAATTGAAGCTCATTGCGACGTGAAACGATTGAAGTGTGATTTCATACAAACGAATATATTCAGCGACAGGTTTTTCTGCCAGGCGATTCCTGATTTATGGTTAACAAGCGTATTAAAACTCGAACTGTGAGACATATGCAGTTCTAGATTTCGACACTAGGCAAATTAATAGCAATTAGCATAACAAATTATTAACACATTAACATTAAGACTCCAACAAACCTTTCAAGTTTACATTCTCAACTTTAATGTAAAAGTGAATTATTATGTGTATATGTTTTATTAAAATTTTAGCTTTTATGAACGATTAAGAGAAATGAGATCAGTTTACAATACATATTATCATCAATATGTTTACTTTTCATTCACAAGATTTTATTAAGACTTAGGCCTAAGGTTTCGGTTGCATATCAGTTATATATCCAACACTGCCGTTTTCCAAATGCCTGATTTGCCTTATATTTATTCTTTGATGACGTATTCCTTGCATTCTGCTTCTAACGCTGCCGAGCCGATTCCTAGTCTCATTCTGCTAAATGCGATCAATTCTTCTTCAATTGGGTTGGTCTATTTGAAATCTATAAACCCCCTAGAAAGACACTACCTTTATCTCCCACACTGGGAGTGTAGATTTCAAATTGAATCACCCATTCAGGTAACCCCATTTGAAACTCACACGGCCTGTGTGGAAGATTAAGGTCATGTCTTCCATAAAAGGTGTATGGATTTCAACTGAACGGCCCATTCTGGAACTTGTGTTTCAAAAGTGTATCACAGTGGTATCAGGAATCAATTAATACACTACAAACAACTTTCCGAAAGGCAACTGCATAAATGTCAAGTCTTCGAAAGTCACAGGAAATGGCCGACACCTTATGACAATGAAAATTATAACCCAACTATATTTGTATGGGGTCAAGGCCCATTCATTCTTGAAAATTTTAATCATATTGTTCATTAGTTGATCCATTGACATTTTCATCAAATTAGCGCAATAAAATTCCACTTACTTGCAGGTGTTTTGCCAAAAATCACATTTGCATTGAAATAACAAGATGTGTACAGCTGATATTAACTGTTGCTTAGCAACAAGGCTGTAAGCTCTACACAGATTGCTACTCCAACTTAATATTATGATCAAGAGAATTGTGACTTGTTAAAATACCAGTATACAAGTGGAATTGTATTGTATTTCAACAATAACGGATTCAAAATAAATTTAAAATCCTAGAGTGTCTCTGAAATGATAAACTTACAGCGAATTAAATCACGCAAAACTGATATCTAATAATAGTGGCAATTTTGCAGCACACTTTCGTTCACCGCCAGAAAGAAGATCCTTTTTTTATGACAGACGTTTTGCAACAACCATGTTTGCAGGAGACAATTCATCCAAACTTGTTACACATTTGTAGGCGATAATTCCACGGAATTTGTTAAATATAGCGATGCAAATGTAGCAGAAAGATACAATTTATTTACCAAAATATACTGCTGCTATTTATGCGATTTAATAATAAAGCATTTAATGGCCATCTATCTAGACAACCTATTCCAAGGTGCAAACATTGAACAATTAAATAACGATACGCTATGTGCGATAATTTATGTCCCTAAAAAACATGTATACGATTTCGACCGATGAACGACAACACCAAACGGAATACTTGACCATTTGATTATTCAGAAAATGTGATGAATTGAAAGAGAACGCAGGCATTACGATACAACTACATGTATTTCTATTAATTTCAGATGGAAATTGAACCATACTTTACGATACCTAGCATGGGTGAGTCTCCTTGCTATGTTCCGATCAAATGAGTAGTTATGATCAATAAATCACTTGCGTATTTTCCTACACGTATGAACTTTCTTTCATTACTCGACATTTGGTTATGTATGTTTCAACAATACAACGTTTTTGTAAGACATCATTACAAGTAAATTTTAAATTGTATTAAAAATATTTAACTTATTTTACCTGCAAATTAAGAAACACAAATCAAATTATACATTCTGAGAAACATTCGCTCATTAGGACACTGTACAGACAATTACATGTTAATATGTGTACTATGTTGGGCTGATAAACTTGATGCCATTCACATGAGCCAAGTTGGCACATAGCTGAAGCCACATTTTTATCATTCACACATTCCCCATGCACACACAAAGTATCTGATCATCGCTATTACATTTTTTCTTTTATCTTGCAATCATAACACACAACTCTCATAAATCACATTTAGACAATTTTCCACATCAAACAAGGAAACAAACTTGTAATCAAAGTACACACAATTTAAGTTGCAAAGGAAAATAAATAAAACAGCATGACTCTTGCTCTTGCTTTATTTCCCTTACTGTCTAGAAGTCACACCTTTCTAACATCATTATAAGTCACCTAATAAATTTCACTTGATTTGACCAACTTTTCGTCATTTACATAATAATTATTCATAAGTTACTTATAATTGATAAGTTACTTATTCATAAGTTACTTATAAGTTACTCTTGCTCTTTCATTTCCCTTACTGTCTAGAAGTGACACCTTTCTAACATCATTATAAGTCACCTAATAAATTTCACTTGATTTGACCAACTTTTCGTCATTTACGTAATAATTATTCATAAGTTACTTATAATTTTGAATAACAGACTATTGTTTTATTCGAAGTCCAGAGGCCCATTTCACAAAAACTTGGGACTGACTTTTAATAAGGCTTATTAACATACAAACTGTGCACCAGGGGATTAAGTATTGCATTTAATGGCTAGCAGTAGAAGGACTATCACCTGCAAATCCATTACTAAAGTCATGCTGTCTTATTTATTTCCTGTCACCAATCATGTTTCTGTACCACTCACCTTGCGGTGTGCCATGGAGGATGTTGACGGTGACGGATTTGTGCACCTCATGTTGACTTGTAATCACAATGGCATACAGCACACCACGGCGCGACACATCATCCAATGCAGTGGATAACTGCATCTCAGAGTTCAGGTAGATGATACCCACTTGTACTTGAAGCACTCTGATGCGTCGTTGCACGTTTTCAGCATATTCCCTGCGAATGTAAACAAAATTGTGACTTGCATGTACTATTATAGACACTATCAACCATCCAGTGGGTGTTACAATATGTCATGACAAACTGGAAAAAAAGTAGAAAAATTCACAAGGTTGACGCTAAAAAACACCAGACGTTCGGCTTGGAAATACAAGCTACTTTTTGCTGATCTGGTACAAGTGTCTTTAAAATCAACTGGCAGTAATGTGGCAAAATTGTACAATCAGCCAAGTTCCAATCATCCCTTTTCAGACATTATGCGCTAGGTAAACTCTTTCATTGTACGGTACACATTATATTGTACACAATTGTCACCATAAACACAAGAATCCTACATTTTATTTTCTATTGGCAGAAATGACAGTGTCCTAGTGCTAATTTCAAACCCTGCTAAAAACAACTTCAGAACTTGGTTTCTTGCAACTGTCCCATATGACTTGGTAACCAAACAGTTTTCCTTTGAATTGTTGATAGAAAATGTATTTCTTAACAAAACAAGTCAGATCCGCGAGAGGTTGGCTTGGGACAGCAGGGCCTAGATTTTGATGAGCATCACAGAAACGATTCTTGTAATTGATTCTCGTAAGATTCGGTTGTGAGAATCATCTTCTCTCATTGTATCATACAGTAAGTGCAGTGACTATGATGGATTTAGATTCTCTAAAACCAAGACGAAATCTAGGCCCTGGACAGCATTTCTTTCATCACTTCATTTACTGACACTTCATTTACTGACACTCCATTCAAACATAAATTGCTAAACTTACTTAACTTCACAATCTTGGCAATACCATTGGGGCTTATGGCTATTAGATTCTTATAACATAGATCAATTACAATCCGAAAAAAAATATAACATACGCTTCCTTACCTTTGGGCCTTATTGACGACAATGATCTCGCAATCGATAGGTCCATCAAGACTTGGGTCAGGACCTGGGGGAGGTGGTCCACGTCTGTCCAATGGATCTCGCATATCTCTGTCACGGGGCGCACCCCTGTCTCTGTCGTAAGGATCACGATCACGATCAAATGGGTCACGGTCACGCCTACAGAAAAAGTATAAATGCTCTTAATTTCTAAAATGGAGAGTATGATGTGTGTGACAACTTTTACAAAAACTTAGTCATATTGTAGCATTTGCTGAGGACGACGCCCTCAATATTTTTCAAAATTCTGTTATTTTATACGATTGTTATTGCACTTTATTAAACTAACATACCCTGCAAAAATTAAGACTTTCGGTGCTGTAGTTTTGTCAAAATTCGAGATTTTGAATAAAATGCATGAACCATTGTTTTATTATTACAATAGAAATATTAGTTGAACGTGTACACAATGTTCACAACACAGTACGTACACAGCGTGTGGGATGGTACACACACATCAAAGGCCTGTGACGTAACAAAACCGATGGAGTGACACGCACTGGCAGTTGTCCGGCTCAAAATTAAAATGGTCATAAGGGTTATACATTAGCATTAAAATTATGGATGGGGAGTAGTGCCAGTGAAGTTACTCCATAACCACACCTGAATCTTAGTTTCATAATTACCTGTACGGATCATCTCTCTCCCTAGACACAATATCCCTTTCTCTGTCCCTCAAATAGGGATCATCCCTATCTCTTGGATCATCTCGTCTATATGGATCATCCCTCGGTGGAGGCAGCCTGTCCCTATCATATGGGTCCAAATCTCTTGGGTCGCGACGTAGCGGTGAACGACGGTCATCCAAATACCTGTCTCGCCTGAGATGATAAAGATGGAGAGGGTAAAGATTGAACTTATCAGCATGTTTTAATACTCAGTCAGATGTGAACAATTATTTATCACGTGACGTAAGATGACTGTAACTGGATCAATCCGGATTGTACATTTGTAACTTACCATATGTGACCATCCAGCACAACTGAGCCCTGAAGTCGCCAATCATCATTTTTGAGATATTCAACCAAAATATTCTGCTTGAAATTAGCTTTAAAATGATGTATTTCCAGGTTCAAATCCAATAAGTTAGAATAGGCTTTGTCCACGCAATGTAGCCATTATGACAACCAAGCTTGCTCACACCATGCTCAAACGAAAGGATATTGTTGCATTTTGGTTACTTTTTTATTGAAAAATCTTGGGGTGGGATGGAGCATTTATTAGAGGGGGAGCATTTGTTACAGACAATACAGGAACAACCAGACACATCTGTAAAGACTAATATTTCTTTGGCCATTTGCCAAACAAAAGGTATTTAAAATTGCCATGAAACTTATCATAAAACACTCCAAAAAGGCAGATAAGATTTGATAAAAGCTGAACCTAACGACCCATCATCAATGATAGTAAAAGTCTGGAGTTTGGCCGAGGACTGCTCAGTGAACTGAAAAATTATAATACACGGCTGTCAACTCTCAATGTATTTGATGTGAGTCTCACACATTTGGGCACTTTCTCATGCCAAGGTAATAAATTTCACTCATCATCCTACCTCCCCCATTTTTTTTTTTTTTTATTTTTGTCCCGGTACAACCCTGTTCGACAAAATCTTATGTTGAGAGCCCTGACAACATCATGGAGGAGATGGCGATCTAACTGATTTGGATACACTGCTGCTTACGGTACTTGGGTAATAAAGGTCACTAACAAATCAACCTAATAACAATTGACAAATCTTATACAAATCATGCATACATATAACCTTATTCGATAGTGCCCCTCCCCAAATTAGTGATCCCTGGGAACTTTTTTAACTTGTACTGCCCTTTCTGCTTGTTGGCAAAGGGGAAGGAAAGAAGGAAGGAAGGACAAAAAGAAAGAAGAGAGAGAAGCTGTTTTGTTCTATCCGTGCTTTAAACCACAGACCCTCGGGCGCGGCGGAGGATAAAGACCAGGGATAGCAACCATGAGTACTTGTGCTGCCCGGCCAGTGGTTTTTTTGTGTGTGTATATGTGTGCTTGGATGATTGTGCAACCGGATCATGTGGGATGCTTGTGCTTGCAATCACTTTATGCTGTAGCCTGAAGGAAGATTAGGGTTCAAGTTTGTTTCTGTTTCTGTAGAGATACTACACAACACTCCCAAGTTGGAGCCAGACGTATAGGGTATGTGCGCATGCGGTTTGCTTCTTAGTCTTAAGTTTGTTCGGCTTATACATGTAATAGGCAAACATTATTTGTTAGTTTGTTACTGCGCACAGCAATTAAGTCCCAACTTAAACTTGTGTAAGTACACTTGTGTAAGTTCACATAAGATTGTGCCAGTCACACATTACGCAACACGCAACTAGCATAAGTGCTGTGCCCAACTGTGTACATGCAATTCTATATCAAAACACAATGTTATGAGTCTAATTTTTTTGCCTAAGCCGAACAAACTATAGAGTATATCTCGATGAAGGGAAAGAAGAGGTTTCTTAACCCTAATGCCCTTTCTGCTTTTTGGCAAAAGGGAAGGAAAGAAGTAAAAAATAGGATGAAGAGAAAAGTTATTTTCCTTTGGTCCAGTTTTGAACCACAGAAACCTCAAGTGTGGAGGACAAGATTTGGGATAGCATGGCAAGTGTTTACGCTGCTCAGCCAGCGATTTCGCGTGTACATGCGCTTCAGAGACTGTCTTTTGGATTTTGCAGGAGAGCGTTAAATAGCTCTTCTGGAGCCTTCAAGGAGAGCTGTTTAGAGCATTTACAATAGAATGTAAGGAAAAAATGGTCAACTAAGGAGGGCTAAAAATCACTCTCCTATATCAGATTTAAGGTGAGCAGTAGAGAGCGATTGCTCTTGCTCTACTCAAAAGGCAGTCCCTGGCGCTTGCAGGCGTTCTGTGCTGTATGTAGCCTTTTTGTAGTCTGAAGGAAGGGTTAAGTGCCATAGTTTTCAAAGCACTTTTAGCATGAAAATGGGTAAAAATGCTAGTTGAAATCACAACAATCATAAGCTGTGACAGTGAACATGTTGAATGCTTGTCAGAACCATTTCACTGATATTGAAAACAGTAACTAGTTCACCTGTTTGGTAAATCCCAAAAGCCTTTGTGTTTTTAACCCTGCATATATGTCACGCTGATGTGCTAATCCTTAGCGACCATCGTTACCGCACATGGTGAACTGTGCAATAATAGTGTGTGCATCACTGTGACGTATTTAAGATTAAATCGCAAAATCTTTTGGGGTTAAACGAAAAGATCAATTTTACATCATAACACTATGGGATTGCTTATTTCCATGCATAATGTATTGGGTTAAGGCTATCCAATTCTGCAATGGTCCGTATCATTATAAAATATTTAATATAAGGAACAAGAAAACAAAGAACAATATCATGCATCCATTCCACACTCAAACAATAATACATGTAAAACATCAGAGTTTTCTCAGAATTTACCCTTCTTATATAATATTTATTTCAATTTGGAAAATTGCCTGGAAGTTACAAACAGTCCAAAAATAATCTAATGAGGCCTAAGGAATCCCAGCCAATGCAAAACATGGGAACAATTAAGAGTACTCGTGCTTTGTTTACCCGATTCTAAATGTATAATGGGAGTGCACATATCTCCTCAATGCTGATTCTCTCTTAATCACACTGCAGGAAGATGCACATCTCGATCACCATATATGTTTACAACAGACGTGCATGTTTCTTCTACCTCATTACAAGCTAGGGGAATGTGCAAGTTGCTAACTTTTTTTCTAGACATTTGTGCATTTTGGCCATCAACAAGGCACATGCTAAAACAATATGATAATCACTTGTTTGATGTGTTGGGCCATATTCTGTGGGTATACCACACCTTGTGTACAATGAAACTTATTTCTCTCATAGGCAAATCAGGCAATATAGATGTGGAAAGGGCCTTGCCTACACTATAGCAACACTGGGGTTTAAAATCCCAACCATATTAATGATCATAATCCTGTACCACTCTAGTGTCAGAAAGATCATCAGAGATGTCCTATGTCTATAATTACAACAAATTTGATAAACATGAGAAAAACTCTGATGAATTCCATCAATCATTCTTACGTTTTTGAAAACTCTGTACTGGATGATGCACTATAGAAGCAAAGTGAGACACATTTTGCATGAGATATTTATATATATGCAAATGCTTTGATTGTAGACAAAATATATCTGAATCTACATTTACATTCACATTGAAGCAGTGATGTAGGTCTCCAGACCTTTTCTGCGGCCCTCCGTCATTGAAGTCTCGGTCATGGTCTCGAGCACGATGCCTACAGACACCTTGCAGTTGTTTTATTGCTGTCACATGGCTTTATATATATTTACCTCTGCCACACAATAAAATGTGTCTAATGTGACATCACAGATGACATATTCCCTAAAAATATTAGTTAACCCACAGCATAAAAGTGCATTTTTGCCAATAGCCAAAGTCGAGATTACATTTGCAAAAGTCATTTATTAAAACTTCAAACAAATATTTAATCTTCACAGGTCATTGTTTGGTCTCTGTCTCTGAACTTCAAGGTCTCTGTCTCAAGGTACCGCTCTTGGTCTCGGAGGTGATAGTCTCAGTCTCGCATAATTTGGAAGTCTCGACTACATCACTGCATTAAAATGTGCCCTGCCAACACACTTGTAAGCCATGGAGAAGGACACTCTGACATGTATACTACACCTCCAGTTTGGTACATGTAGTGACATAGGTGCGTATTAAGCCTGATCACAGTATCAAATTGCACATGCTAACCTAATCCAGCTGAGCGTTACTATGTCACATGTGTACAATTTGGCTGTTTGTTGATACCCTTGTGATGCAACCTTGTAAAAGCCCTGGCATCACTATACCAAGCTCGAGGTGAAACCAAATAGACCAATATGGATTCCTATTTGTGTCTCTACGGATAAGAGTATCTTCAGTGCAATGAATACCCAGCAAACTAAACATATTCAAACATTTTTAAAATGAGTGCAGAAAGGTTGCCAGAGAACATTTAAATATTGGGTAAATACATAGACGTTATAAAATAACAGTTTCAAAACTTTTTAAATGTTGCCATAAAATGTTTGCACCTAAAATTATTCAATTGTTTACAAATATTTTGTGAAAACTATTTTATAATCAGTTTGTCAACATTACCAAACATTTTGGGAGCATTTTTTAAAATACAAGTTTTTAAATCATTTTATGATCTTATAACCCAACATATAAACATGATTTAAACGTTCTGACAAAATTTGCAACAAATGACTGCCAATATACAAATTATACACACACATATATAGTAAAGATCTTTTCAACAAAATGCACAAGTGCAGTTACAGTAATCTATATTTCCCAGCAAAATTCCTTCCCACTCACCGATGCACACACTCTGTTTTTATCGCATTAAAAGATTTGAGGTCACGTAATACTACACAGCGTATTCAATGAATGATGTGCGGATATTTCATGATGCGATTCAATTAGCCAATCAAAACCCTACAAACGTATTTGGCTTATTCCATGAAGTTGGGGCACATTACAAATTGGGAGAATTTTATAGTATAAATGCAGTTTAATATTTCTTATATGAACCTTTTCTCCTCAGTTGATATTTTCTAAATAGAAATAGTCCCAAACAAAAATGTTTGGTAGACTCATAACCGGTGCGATCTTACCTTTCCGATGTTGATTAAGATACTTCTTGCATCGATCCCGAGATGCGGAAAAAACCAATAGTCATTTTGTCCCACATAAATGAATAAATAACAAAAACCCCGATCCCCGAGTGGACTCACCCATCCGGTGACGTCACACGATAATCATCCCTTATCCGACTTGGGCAGCCCCTACTCGGCCAAACTTGTAGGGGCGGCGGGGTCGGGATAATCAACATCGGAAAGGTAAGATCGCACGGTTATGAGTCTACCAAACATTTTGTTTGGGACTAGACTCAGTACACCGGTCGATCTTACCGTTTCCGATGTTGATTAAGATACTTCTTGCATCAACATCTGAAAGATCGATCTAGCAAGTAACCGACGGATGGAGGTACAAGATTGGCCAGCATCTGATAAGGATCGGGAGTGGGTAGCATGGTAATCGCGAGGTCAAACTATTTCCCCCCCTCACGGCCGGATACAGAAAGACTACGTGAACCCACAAAAACCCCATGAAATGAAAGTGCACTGGTTAAGAATAGAAACACTGGTTCTTACCATGTTGGAATTCTGATTGTCCATAAAACACCTGATACCCAACCACCATGTTATCTCCCAAGAACAGCCCTGGTGAACTTATCGCCTGGTCGTTGGTTTACGTTTTTGTAGTAAACCGTGGAAAAGGACGACGGGTTCTTCCAGGACACAGCCTGACAAATCTCTTCAATGGGGACCCCCTATGGTAGGCCCACGATGATGAGATAGATCTGGTTGAGTGGGCCTTGGGGCGGCGTCTTTTGCCGCCCGAGTCCACCAACACCTGGACCAGCCACCGTGCCAGAGTCTGCTTAGCGGCTGGACCGTGCGGTTCTGCGTGGGTGATAAATAAGCGGTCATGAGCCCCTCTTAAGGTTTGTGTTCGGCCAAGGTAGTGCTGTAGCGCCTCACCGGGCACCACAACCTGTCTTCGGCTATTGTGAACCCTGCCCAATACTGGGTAGGAAGAGGGCGAGTGTCGGAATGTACTTCGCTCATTTTTGCAAGGAAATCCGGCGAAGAAACAGCGTCGCTCCGTTGTTAGTAACACGGAGGCTGACTTGAGACTGCGTGCAACTCCGAGCAGCGCCGTCCGAAGCCAACGCCAGAAGAAAGGCCGCCTTAAGAGTGGCGTATTTAAGGGTCGCTTTTGACAGGGGGCTCAAAGGGGACCCATAATATACTCCAAGACTGTGTTGAGGTCCCATGGAGGACCACCTTCCTTTCGGTGGCGCTCGTTGAACATACCGTCGAGAAGAAGACTTAGGGACCCATCTGAATTGATAGTCGACCCGTCTTCAAATCACCGATGAATCGAGAGAATGGCTGACTTGTAGTTGGCTATCGTTGCCTGCTGAAGTCCTGACCTGAACTTTTCTGTCAGAAAATCTGCCACTAGAGGCACAGGGGCTCTAGTGGGAGATGTATTCTCTCATCGCACCATGCGTAGTAGGAGCCAAGCGCTGACTATACGCACGGAGGGTAGACTCTCGTCTACCCCGGCGATGAGAGAAGCAGCTTCTGATGAAAAGCCTCCCTCCGCCGCACGTTGAGTGATAAGGGCCATGCAGCTAACTGCAGGTGCTCTAGTGGTAGACTTGGTACCTCTCCTCCGGGCATCCGGAGTAGATTTGGTAACTCTGGGAGTACTCGCGGCTGTGCCGCTAGTAGATCCACCATCGGTCGAAACCACAGGTGTTTCGGCCAGAACGGTGCTATCAGAATGCCGTTGCAATCCTCCCTCCCGATCTTGGTCACCACCCTTGCGAGCAGTGAGATCGGGGAAAGCGTAAGCAGTCATTCCTCCCAGTCTCTACGGACAGAGCGCCCACGGCGAATGCCTGTGGGTCTGCGACCCTCGAGCAGTACACCGGCAGCTGATGATTTCGATGAGATGCGAACAAATCTATCGAGGGTGGTACATCACCCGAAGATCGTCTGGGCGACCTGCGGAGCAAGGGACCATTCTGTAGGTCCCGACACCTTTCCTCGTGACAGATCGTCCGCGAGGATGTTGGTGACTCCGCTATGTGCATCGCTCTCAGCGTAATCTGCCTGGCCTTGCACCACCCTATCAGGCGTAGTGCGTGCAGGCACAACCGTGGTGACCTGGTGACCCCTTGTCTGTTGAGGTAGGCCACCACGGTTGTGTTGTCTGTTTGGACAACGATATGAGATCCCACGATCACCTTCTCGAAATGCTGGAGAGTTCTCTCCACTGCCCAAAGTTCGAGAAGGTTGATATGGAACTCCGTCTCCGTGGCCGACCATAGGCCGAGACTGAGTCCCGTGGATGTGGCCCCCCAGCCCAGCTTTGACGCGTCGGTCGTCACTACGTGGACCACCGCTGGTGCAGGAAACCTGACACCTTGAGTCAAATTGGGCTGATGGGTCCACCACCAGAGTTCTCTCGCGCGATCTCCGACATCGGAACGCGAGGGATATTGGGTGACGACTGGGCCTGTAAAAGGCTAGAAGGTGTAGTTGTATAGGCCTCATGTGAAAGCGGCAGTGCAGTGCGAGGTCTACCATACTGGCCATAAGGCCCAAAACCTTCATCCATGCCACAGCGGGTGCCCCTCTGACTCGGCCAAGAGTCGGGCACACCTCGCCATGTTCGTCACCCTCTCGGGTGAGGCGCCGCGATCCCTCCTTGAGGTTGATCTGGGCCCCTAAGAATAGTGGTGTCTGCGTCGGGACCAAATTGGATTTCTTGGCGTTGATCAGAAATCCCAGGTCCCGCACCGTACGGACTACTAACTCCACGAGACACTGTGTCTCCAGCGGGGTGCGTCCGTAAATGAACCAATCGTCCAGGTAGCAACACATGACTCCCCTGCGCTTCAGGTACGCTGCCACCGCCCTGACCAGGAGTGTAAACACTCTGGGGGAGGTGGACAAGCCGAATGGCAGGCATCGAAACTGGTAAGTTT
The DNA here is from genome assembly GCF_039555335.1 of Amphiura filiformis. Lineage (NCBI taxonomy): Eukaryota > Metazoa > Echinodermata > Ophiuroidea > Amphilepidida > Amphiuridae > Amphiura > Amphiura filiformis. The sequence continues at coordinate 14,094,952 of NC_092643.1, read as the reverse complement.
GACCCTGTACCTTGAAGCGTAGAAACCTCTGATCTTGAGGTGCGATCGGAACATGCAGATATGCGTCCGAGAGATCTAGCGATGCCGCCCACATACCCTTGATGGGGCAGGCTAGCACCGAAGCGAGAGTCTCCATTCTGAACCTCTTGGGCCTGATGAACTCGTTCAATGGCTTGAGGTTCAGAATGGCCTCAATCGCCGGTCTTCTTTGGAGCCAGAAAAAGTGCTCCAAAACCCCTTGGTGAAAGGGGGTAGACCGGGACAATCGCTTGCTTCGTGAGAAGCTGAGTGACCTCTGACAGTAGTGCCCGACGCTGGGGGCCGTCTGGCGGCACTACCGTGGACCTCTGAATCGTGCGGGCGCACGAGGGGTGGCTGGTAAATTCCAGCCTGTAACCCCACTGACCACTGACAATACCCAGGCGCCGGTGAGATGGCATGCCATCTCTGGGCGTAATGCATCAGCGGCCGCCCACAGGGGAATCCCTGTGGAAGTCCAAACCTGCCGGCATGGACTGTCGACCGCCGTGCCCTCAGGACCGATCTGGTTTGCCACCCTTAGAAGAACGGCTCTTCTTAGGGGGCTTGCCATCTGATACAGCACTACTCTTGCGCTTCCCAGTTTTTTGGGAGGTGCTGGAGTAGCCTCGGCTCGGGTGTAGTCTGTGGTGCTGGCGTCCTGCTGAAGCGGAGCTGGCGCTGAAGAACGCTTAGAAGACTTCTTCTTCGCCTTACTGCCCTTCCCCTTGGTCAGGGCAGCCTCTGACTTCTTCAGAGTGCTCTCATTGGTGGCCTTCTTTGCCCGGTCCTCTACCGTAGCGCAAAAGGCCTGTCAAAGAGTAGCCCCTGTCCCACCGAGTCTGACTTCTTCATTGCTTCAGCAAAGTCGGACCATAAGTTGACTGGAGGGACAGACAGGCATTCTCCGGCGGCGAGATGACATCCTATGGGCTAGGCCCATAGAACTCTCGTTGAGGTTAGCTGTTAGCACCGCTAACAGATTAACCTCATGGAAGAGTTTCGGCGTTGCCCGTGGTCGGTCGCTACCTTCCTACCGAGGTGCTCGGCAAGCGTGGTAGCGGCGCTAGAGACTCTGATAAGCGGCGTGCTCGCTTATCGATGAGCTTTAGCTCCTCCTCCCACTGGGGAGAAGCGACCCGTGCGCCTTGGCGCTAGCGGCAGGCGCTTGGCAACGCGTCTGGATCCATGTCAGGGACCCTGAGGTAGGTTTAAGTAGTCCTCCTGCGAAACACGCGGTGGAAGCGTGCAAGCACGCGGCGTCGAAGCTCCAGCGAGCCTGACAGCCCTCTGAAACCTACCCTTGAGGTCCGCCGGGAATGCAAGTGCGAGGCGACCCTTGTGTGGACGCGCTAGCTGGGCATCCTACTGAAAAGATGCCCTGGTCCTCCTGAACGGACTCCTCCTGAGAGAAAGCCAGGCCCAAACCTTGGGCCACACGGCTCATCACCTCAGCGGTGTCCGCAGGCAGACCATTGCTAGCGAGTTCCTCACGGGGAAGCGGGGGAAGGATACCTGAAGCTACCTGCACAGCCTCATCAGACTGTGAGTCGCTACTGGCTTCATCTTCCGACGCCTTTCCCTCACCTTCAGACTCTGACTCACTCTCTGATGAGGAAGAGATCTGACGACGGGCATCTGAAGGTGGACAGGGAGGTGTCGCCACCGTGTGGCTAGCCCACTGAACACCAGCAGAAGAGGGAGTGCTCCCGCCAGACCCCGAGATGCTAGCCATAGCACCCCGGGATCCATGACGCTCTCGCTGCTGTCACCTAGCCATAGCAGCGTGCGGCCTACCCTGAGCTGTATCAGGGTTAGCCACTCGCCGCCCAGCCTGGGTAACAGCTGGTGGTACTGCTTGCCCATCGCTGGCGGCACTTGCCACGGTGCTAGACCGTGGAAGAAACCACTCTGCGGCGGATACCACGGGTCATACGCTGTCGGTAGCTTACCCGGAAAGGATCCGCCACCAGGGAAACCCCATGGAGCGGCGGTACCCGGCCCGCCCCCCCCCCCCCCCCTGTTGCCACAGAGACTGTGGCACCCAGGACGAGTACTGCGGTACCTGCGTGGTTGTAGCGTAGGTGCCCGGTAGGGCTCCCGGCTGCGTACCACTGTACCCATGCCTCTGGCGTTCCCCGCTAGAGGATCAAGCCGTGTGTATGGGTACCCGCTATACTGGCTGTCCCTTGGCTAGAAGGAGCTTGCCTAGTATCACGGGTAGCTGGCGTGTATACCCCGATCAGTCACCTCGCTACCTGAATAGGCAGTATCAATCAATGGAGCCATGCTCCGCTGAATAGATAGTGATCGATCATAAGAGGGTAATCGACCCATTGACTGTAATGGATCACCCACGCTCTGCTGGCTCTCGAGGACATAAGTGGGTTGTTGATCAGCCAGGCTGTTCAAACTACCTACCCTAACCTCTTGAGCCTCGCCCAAGGTCGCTGTGTGTGGCGGACCACTCACGGCAGCTATGGGCGGCGTGCATAGTGGCTACCACTGAAGTCGAGCCGTAGCTCGTCTCGGTAGCTGCCACCGTTTGCACTTGGGTCGCTGTCCCGTGAGAGACTGCGAGCCCAACCAATATAGCCGCTAGCCAGTCCCGGAGGACAGCCGGCAGCCATTCAAGGCCCAGGGCATCACTCGGCGGTCCCGCCATGGAGCGCTGCCGTGTGACAACCCCAGGTGGTTCTGCTAAGACTGCGCCCACAGCGTTAGCCCGGTATCGTCTCTGCTAAACCCATGCGCGTTTTCATTACGACCCTTGCGGGAACGAAAGAGCGTGCTGCGTGCGTGGATCAACCCAGGCAAGCCCGGGTTCCACTGGCACGCTGCGTGCTACAGACCGCCGAGGCAAGCCCGGAGGTCCGTTCGCACGCTGTATGCTAGATTCAACCCAGGCAAGCCGGGGTACCCTTGGCATACTGTCTGTCGCCGGCTACTTCGCGGGTGCTAGACCCGCTCGTTCGCCAGCAATAGACGGGTGTCCACCTGCAAGAAACTCGCTAGAGATCTCACTGGTAGACTGGTACTCGCCTGTTAGGGCAAGTACCGCCCTGCTGCCTGCTACTAGCTTAGGCGTTATGTCAGTGCTTTCGCTGGCTGCTAGGCCTTCGGGCTCGCTAGCAGTCCCGGAGGGTCCGCCTGCTTGCCGGGACCGGAGCCCCAGAGGTTACCTTAGCGTGGCCCTTGCCGTCGGCGCTAGTACCATATCAATCTTACCTGTAGGCTTCTGTTTCTTGGTCTTCGTTTTCTGTCTGTGTCGAAGACCCAAACGAGCGCTACTTTCTAAATCCTCGAAGTGAATATCCGATAAGCCTATGCAAAAAGAAGCACACTTATTCGATTTAGAGCAATCCCTGTGGGTGTAGCAGAGTGGATGCGGGTCCCACTCTGCCACAAGGGAAGGGCATGATTGACAAGGCCTGGACATTGTAGTAATCGGGGGCGTATAGCACTACCCCGAACACAAGCTCAAGCCCAATAAACAGCCCCACACGCACAGTGGCTGTCGCTGATGTAGTGGTATGATATAAAAATATATGTACAAAGGGATGAAAAACTGAAAACCTTTTGCTATAGATTTGTCAGGCTGGTCCCTTCGGAAACCCCCCGAACTCTTAGCAGTAACTCGTCATCAGGCAGCGTACTGAAAGATATAACGATAGAGCACACCATAAACATAGCGATAATCACTCACCATACATGTATACACAGTACTGTACAAACATCTATTTAACTTACTAGTCTGCTATAGTTGTTTTACGTGAGAACAAAAATAAAATGGCGTCCTAAGGCGGCCATTTTGGCGATGTGTCCCGTATCTGACGGAAACACTCATACAAGCTAAGTTTTTGGATCGTTTTTGTCACTTTTCTAGCGAAAAAATGTCGCGTCAAAACTATCTCCCTAGCGCACTATACTGGTTGGTTTTTACCTCAGGTGTAACAAACAAACTGTATATCTCTAAATCCTTTGGTTCGTAATGATACTTAGCGTTGGTAAAGAAAAATCCACACGTCTATCTCATCTAGAAACCAAGGAGGATAAGGGATGATTATCGTGTGTGACGTCACCGGATGGGTGAGTCCACTCGGGGGATCGGGGGGTTTTTGTTATTTATTCATTTATGTGGGACAAAATGACTATTGGTTTTTTCCGCATCTCGGGATCGATGCAAGAAGTATCTTAATCAACATCGGAAAGCGGTAAGATCGACCGTGTACTGAGTCTGAAGTTTTACTTTCATGTAAAAGTTACTTGAAAATTGTACCTATTATATTTTTTATTTTTATGGGCCATTAAGTGGTTGGTGTCCAGCACTTTTTAGGGAAAAAAAAGCGTGACATAGAAAAAAGCAAGTATGCGGAATACAAATAATTTCAATTGTAACATCAAACAGTCACAGTTTTACATAATATTACATGAATTAATGTTGGTAGTAACTAAAAAGTACATTTAAACAAAACAGAAACCAGTCAATTAAAATTTATGGGATGTCAAAAATGAGCTTCCCGATGCTACACGCGGTGTCCAGAAAAATAAGTGTAGCATCGGTATTTACAGCTCACCCACAGCACATACTTGTATCATTCAAATCAATTTGTTTTGTGTTTTTATTGATGTAAACATGTTTATAGGAAATTTGACCAGCATTTGTGCCTAAGCTCTCAGTCGTTTTAAAATTTCATGAGAAAATGTCACTGTGGTGTCCACGTGTAGCATCGGGAGATTTCAAACCATTATACTTGCTTACAGCAAGGTCAGTACACATACTGACATGAATGGACTTATTTTAAGATGTGACTGGGTAGGGGTTTTCAAGGAACTTGATTTGAGGAGCTGCCATTTTACCAAAGAGTAAATATTTTGAAAAAATGGTGCGGTGTCCATGTAGCATCGGGATGTAGCATCGTGATCAAAGTATAGCATTGGGAAGCAAACAGTTAAAATTTATGTAATTTCTTCTTATATTTTGAAACTAGATGACAAACAACTAAACATATTAACTTTTGAGGGCAGGCAAACATTGTAAAATATTTATGTGTTCAATACAAATGTTTATGCACTATCAGACACGGTGTCCATGTAGCATCGGTACACAGTTTTGTCAGTTTTATGTATTCACCAGTTTTTTAAGTCCTTGTTTTATTTTTTCTACAACTTTTAATGTCTGTAGGCCCAAATGTAATTTTATAAATAACTTTACAACAAAGTATGATTACTTCTTGTGCAAAACTCACAATCCTACCGATTCTACAGGACACGGTGTCCAAGTAGCATCGGTAGAATTATGTTGAATTTTTGCAACAAAGGCAAGTTTTTTTTTTACTTCTAGTTTCAAAATAAACTACCAGCTGTGAATCTAATGCTTTCTGAACCATCCTAGGTAGCTGCAAATATATTCCTTGTGAATTTTAGATACAAAAAGAAATCAAACATAATTTTGAATAGATTTACCTGTCATCCTTCATTTTTGATGCCTCATAACTTTTGTTTCTGATTTAAGATAGTGTAATTGGTAATATTATGCGAATTTGCCATGGTAGGACATCATAAAAAAGGATTTTATTAAGACATGTCATGGACAGTATGTTTAAAATAGAGAGAGCTAGTATAAAATGGTGTCCATGTAGCATCGTGATATTTGCCTTGACTGCTGAACAACAAACCACTACCACAGAAATTCTGTACTTTCCAATGTAAAAAGATCACTTTTTTTTTGAAGTATGATAGTTGAAGTAACTAAAACACACATTACATTTAGAATTAAGTCATTTTGAAATTTTGACCCTTATGTCACACTTTGTGCCCCAACTTCATGGAGTTAGCCATTTACATAACAGCCCTACACATGCCAAAAAGCAAACTCTGATACTAAGTTGAAATTTTACTGGAAAATTTAAATGTTGCAAAAAATATACATGCTGCATAGCAGTTGATACTTTGGTTTTTGTTGAATGTTTTCTTGCTGATAAAGGTTTAGCTTAGTATATTGTGGCGATCAATATAGCCAAAATAGGGATGCTAGTCAGAAAAAGTAGGTCTTCAGCAGTTAATATTATTATGCTTTCGAAGTTACTAGCGTATCTGTATATGAATAGAACATTTGTTAGATTAATATTATTATGCTTTCGAAGTTACTAGCGTATCTGTATATGAATAGAACATTTGTTAGATAATTTTTTTTCCATTAAATATTTCCAGTCACATAATGTCCCAATTAACGAGACAACGGTGACAGACTACTACAGACCATTCGCAACCAGTCAAAGTCCCTGTGTTTTCTATGCTGTGGATTCTTGCATATTCACAAGGGCCGATAGCAGGGGTCGAAATAAGCGGTAGCCCGATAGCCATGACTATTAAATTTTCTGTCAGGCTATTAGATTTTATCTCCATGTAGCCCGTCGGGCTATTGATACTTGCTGCTGTGTTTAAGCTTCATGCCTGATAATTGACAAGAGCCCGATATTTAAGGCCCGGCAAAAACGTGATCTTGCATTTCACGCCGTGATTCTCCTCTCGCTATTAACCAACTATCTCACTTTTTAAAAAAGTTTCCAAGCAGTGCACTTAATACTATAAAAATGTTGCTTTATGCCATAAAATTTCGCCGAATTCCATTAAAATGCAGTTCAGACTTCGCCAAAGTGCAGAATTCAACAGCATTGCAAGCACATGGTCGAGTGAAAAAGTCATGCTTTACTCAATAAAACTGACATTTCATTTCAAATGTCATTATATTTATTGAATTACTGGAATATTTTGACTATAAAACATAATTCAAGGTCAAATTTTTGTCACTTTTTTCTTCGATACTGGCTGGCCATCGGCAAGTTTATTTACATGTAAACATTGTTTTGAACAATACAGGGCAGCAAATTTTTGGATTTTTTTTTTTTTCGCATTTTCAGGTGTTTTTTTTCTGGGAAAATCTCGCTTTTAAAAATTTTGGATCTCGTTTTTTACCGGGGCCTACCGATATTGAAAGGGCTATTGAATTTTCGCCAGGGCTATCAGAAAAAATGTCTAGATAGCCCAGATGGCTATCAGGAAATGGTCCCTTATTTCTACCTCTGCGTTAGTTTCATTGTGCCGTGTCTAACAATCACGCCAGCGTTGCATGCCTTCGCGTATACGAGACGGAGCTTTGTGTATCTATGCGTTTACGTGAAAGACCGTAAAACTACCCGGGACGTGCGTAGCAGTTTCGCCTGTCGCATATCATGGAACAATCGGCCCTCATTATCGGGTGATGCTGAGACCGACTGTATGGAGTATGTCTGTTATTTCTTTCGTCCATGCAGACAACATACCCATTCATCTGTATACAGAGGCCATCCATAGTCAGGGCTCAACTATTTTCTGGGGTGTGAAATCCTATGCTGTGAACTTTGCCTTTTTCAGTGCAATTTGATTTGATCCGTTCAATTCTCGCTATTCGCAATAAGGGCGCCGCCAGCGGTTTGCGATGTAATCGATGTATCATGGGAAAATCGTGATGTACCATGGGAAAAGGTCGACATCAAGTCCGCGCAATCTGAATATTACCATGCTATTACATAGGAACACGTGACAATATTTTTAGTTTGTCAATATAACGGTATTACACGCAAATCGATAGAGAAAAAATTAATTGTGCACATTTCAAATCACATTATTAAGTATTATTGAGTATCGATTCGCGTGTAACACCTTTATTTTGACAAACTAAAAAATGTTGTCACGTGTTCCTATGTAATAGCATGGTAATATTCGTATTGCGCGGACTTGGATGTCGACCTTTTCCCATGATACATCACGATTACATCGCAAACCGCTGGCGGCGCCCTTATTGCGAATAGCGAGAATTTGATTTGATCCATTCAATTTGATTTGATCCGTTCAATTTGAATATTCCTGAGTAATTCACATTTTACAATGTATCATAGATTACGTTCCGCCATTTCGCTCACAATAAAATGGACAGGATTGATTACACAATGTAGACTCAAGTATTTTCTGTAATTAACGCCACAGAGACGTTGCATTTTCCAAGAGGGACGTTATTAACAAATATCATTTCCATTAAAAACATCCATAGTGCGTCTCGTCTTAAGATGAGAGTAACGCCATGTTGGATGTTGCAGTGGCAGTTTCGAATCTGCATAAATGCAGTTGCGTTGCCAGTAAATGCAGATAAATCGCTCTGCTATGTGTGTGTATACGCCCAGTGGGATTTGGTTAGCGCACACAATTCAAATCTGCAACTGCATAATCCAACATGGCGTTCCTCTCAACTTAAGATGACACAGACTATAGCACATACATGTACCATCTGGTCGTCAGCTGTGGTGCTCCACTCACATGAAGGGATTTCTACAAATGATGTAAACACAGCCAATAACAATGGACGCACACATGTTTAGAGTTGCAAAAACACATGCACCAATCACTGGGCCCTTGCCATAATGACAATTTTACATACCTTAACACATCGTCCCTGTGGTATGGATCTCTGAACCTATCTTCATAGCGATCTCTGAGAGGTGATCTGTCTCGTCCTCTTGGTGGCGGTGGTCCATCGCGATCAAAAGGAGGTCTCTCGCGATCATAGGGAGGGAAACGATCTCTGTCTCTATCCAAATCCCTGTAATATTTATATCAAGCAAATCAGTGTGGGATTGTGGTTATTAAGTATGCCGCACAGCATGCTTCAGTTGCTGTTTCTATCAATCAAGAGCTTCAAAGATTTTGATTTTTGGACAATCAGAACTGATAATAACAATGATGTTTTTATTTTCAATTGTTTTTTATTTGATTAGATCCATTGATCCATTGGCACCAGGTGGTCTGTGGAAGAAGCTAAAGTTGCTACCAAGGACTGGGCCATATGGAAGTTTCTACGTCAGGCAGCAGGTGCAGAAATGCATGATGCTGTCTGGTAGGTAGGTAGGTAGGTAGGTAGATCCAAGAAAGCCTCTTATGAAACTTATTTCAGTTGACTCCATTTGAACACCAGGACAGATTGGAACCAGGGTTCGAATCTCAGTGAAGCCACCAAGGCCATTGCCAGGCCCTTTTCAGTTTTAGCCTTGGTGCCCCAGATCGTTGTCAACATCAAGGCATTGTTCACCACTTGTTGGCCTTGGTCTTTGCCCAGTGGCTTTGAAAATGATATTGGTAATAATAATAATAATAATAATAATAATAAAACTGCTCTTTTTTAAATTAACAATTTTGCCATTAACCCCCAAAACTTACCTCAATCTGTCTTTATCCCTGTCGTCAAATCGGCCTCCCGGGCCACCTTTATCCCTATCATCAAATCGACCACCGGGGCCACCTTTGTCTCTGTCATCAAAACGACCACCAGGTCCACCTTTGTCTCTGTCATCAAAGCGGCCACCAGGGCCACCCCCACAAAGCGGTTGTCTCGGTCATCAAAACGGCCCCACCTGGTCCTCCTTTATTGCCTTTATTACCAGATCCCCTTTCATGTTTGGCAAAACTGCAATCTATGGAGATTTAAACACAAGTTATTGTGAGAGATATTATTGAGCAGGTGTATTTGCACTGATTCTTCATAAGGAGAGCCAAAGACTGGAACCTTCTTTAAACAGATCCAGGCTGCTCACAGTACCTTGTGCAATGCCTGCATTGAAGGACCTGCAGTACTAGTGTCCATTAGCAAGCTTATTAACCCAGGGTCAGAATTTTGTTTCACAGTGCGAGAATGAATCTTGATTCTTGCAGAATAAATTTGCGGGAATCATTTGATTCTCGCAAATCAACTTCTGTGTAAACTACAAACGTTTGCAGGAATCAACTTTGATTAACTAATATTTTCTTATTAATAGATGTTCGTATTATAATAACGGTGGATCATTTCTGCGCTCATCCACTGTCGGAGTTGATGCGCTCGGAAGTGAATTATTTTCTTATTTTATTAATAAAATGCAATATGCATGCGTATAATAACTAATATTTTCTTATTATATAAAAATAATATGCATGCTTATAATAACTAAACTCCGAGAAGTTAATTGCTATTAGTATAACCGAATTGACAGCAAAAAATATATTTTCTTATTATAATAACGGTGCCTCATTTCTGCGCTCAAGCAGAACATCCACTGTTGGAGTAACTGCGCTCGGAAGTAAAATAATAGATTTTCTTATTAGGCCTATTATTTCTTATTAATAAATATACATGCGTATAATAACTAGTATTAGGCCTATTATAATAACTATAACTCCAAATTGACAGCAAAATAATGCATTTTCTTAATGAAATTACGGCGGATCATTGCTGCGCTCGGCAGCAGAACATCCACTGTTGGAGTAACTGCGCTCGGAAGCAATATAATACATTTTCTTATTATAATACTGGTGGAATATTTCTGCGCTCGGGAGGGGGGGGGCGCAGAACCTCCACTGTTGGAGTAACTGCGCTCGGAAGTAAAATAATAGATTTTCTTATTAGGCCTATTATTTCTTATTAATAAATATACATGCGTATAATAACTAGTACTATTAGGCCTATTATAATAACTATAACTCCAAATTGACAGCAAAATAATGCATTTTCTTATTGAAATTACGGCGGATCATTGCTGCGCTCGGTGCAGAAAATCCACTGTCGGAGCTTCTGCGCCGGAAGTCAAATAAATTATTTTCTTATTTTCTTAATAAAATACAATATGCATGCGTATAATAACTAATATTTTCTTATTATATTAATAAAAAATAATCAAAATAATAGATTTTCTTATTATAATAACGGTGGATCATTGCTGCGCTCGGGCGCAGAACATCCACTGTCGGAGTTGATTCGCCCGGGCGCAGTCCCTTATATGTAACGGTGGATCATTGCTGCGCTCGGGCGCAGAAAATCCACTACCGGAGCTTCTGCGCTCGGAAGTCAAATAAATTATTTTATTGTTTTATTAATAAAACACAATATGCATGCGTATAATAACTAATATTTTCTTATTAATAGATGTTCGTATTATAATAACGGTGGATCATTTCTGCGCTCATCCACTGTCGGAGTTGATGCGCTCGGAAGTGAATTATTTTCTTATTTTATTAATAAAATGCAATATGCATGCGTATAATAACTAATATTTTCTTATTATATAAAAATAATATGCATGCTTATAATAACTAAACTCCGAGAAGTTAATTGCTATTAGTATAACCGAATTGACAGCAAAAAATATATTTTCTTATTATAATAACGGTGCCTCATTTCTGCGCTCGGGCGCAGAACATCCACTGTTGGAGTAACTGCGCTCGGAAGTAAAATAATAGATTTTCTTATTAGGCCTATTATTTCTTATTAATAAATATACATGCGTATAATAACTAGTATTAGGCCTATTATAATAACTATAACTCCAAATTGACAGCAAAATAATGCATTTTCTTAATGAAATTACGGCGGATCATTGCTGCGCTCGGGCGCAGAACATCCACTGTTGGAGTAACTGCGCTCGGAAGCAATATAATACATTTTCTTATTATAATACTGGTGGAATATTTCTGCGCTCGGGAGGGGGGGGGCGCAGAACATCCACTGTTGGAGTAACTGCGCTCGGAAGTAAAATAATAGATTTTCTTATTAGGCCTATTATTTCTTATTAATAAATATACATGCGTATAATAACTAGTACTATTAGGCCTATTATAATAACTATAACTCCAAATTGACAGCAAAATAATGCATTTTCTTATTGAAATTACGGCGGATCATTGCTGCGCTCGGGTGCAGAAAATCCACTGTCGGAGCTTCTGCGCTCGGAAGTCAAATAAATTATTTTCTTATTTTCTTAATAAAATACAATATGCATGCGTATAATAACTAATATTTTCTTATTATATTAATAAAAATAATCAAAATAATAGATTTTCTTATTATAATAACGGTGGATCATTGCTGCGCTCGGGCGCAGAACATCCACTGTCGGAGTTGATGCGCCCGGGCGCAGTCCCTTATATGTAACGGTCACAGAATTAGTAACTGCGCTCGGAAGTAAAAAAAAAAAAAGAGTCTAGAGTCTAATATAATATAATATGTTTTTTCTCATTTTACGTTTATTAAGTTAGGCGGGCAGCCTAACTTATTTCTTTCTTGCCATTTCTTCTTTCTTTCTCACAATTTGCTACTACTTCCACATCCTTGATCGGATTTCGACCAAACTCAGTCACAAGCAGTATTGGGTAGCTGGCTACAAAAGTTATGGGTTGTTTAATGTCAGAGGTCATCCAAGGGGTCACAGGGGTAAAAAAGTTCATTTTAACCGAAAATGCTCCGATTGAGCTGAAATTTAAATGCAATGATCCTTATGACATTCTAAACATGTTTGAAATATTTTAAAATTTATTTAAGGTCATTAAGGGGTCATAAAGGGGTCAAAGGTCAAGTTTTTCAAAATGCTCCAATTGAGCTGAAATTTAAATGCAAAGATTCATATGACATTGTAAACATTTTAAAAATATTTTAAAATTCATTTAAGGTCATAAAGGGGTCAAAGATCAAGTTTTTCAAAATGCTCCAATTGAGCTGAAATTTAAATGCAATGATCCTTATCACATTCTAAACATGTTAAAAAAGATTTTAAAATTCATTTAAGGTCATTAAGGGACAATAAAGGGGTCAAAGGTCAAGTTTTCAAAATGCTTCAATTGAGCTGAAATTTAAATGTAATGATCCTTATGACATTCTTAACATGTTTTAAATATTTTAAAATTCGTTTAAGGTCATTAAGGGGGTCATACAGAGGTCAAAGGTCAAGTTTTCAAAATGATCAAGGTATATTAATACGGCAATTAATGAAACATTCTTATAAAATTAATACTATCCAGCAATAGCTGCTTGATCAGATCGTCACAGTCATCCGCCTAACTTACCTCGTGCCCTTGCAAAGGGCACAGTTGCTCTAGTTTTCTGTTTTCTTTCATCCACATTCTTTTCTTCTTTTGTCTTTTTTTTCTTTCCTTTTTTTCCGTTCACGTTTCCTTGTCGGTACTTTTCATGTAACCGCAATTGCTCTCTCAGATAATTCCTATTCAAATATAATTCTGATTGACACATGACCACTTGCCTTTGTTAGTCAACAGATAAGTAGGTGGATTCCCATACATGCGGAGGGGGTCCAAAAATTAGCATAAGCGAAGATCAATGTCAATTTTAAATCCACGGCAGAGGATAATTTATGGGCCGTCATTTTGTGGTTAGAGATTAAAGGAACCGATAAACGTGGTTTCATGTCGCCGACTCGCCGGCAGCTAGGCTACACCAAGGCCTACGATATATCAGGATATATAGACGAATAAGGAAATCACAAACGCTATTTTCTTATTATGTTAATAAAATATAATATGCATGCGTATAATAACTTAATTCCGAGAAGTTTATTGCTATTAGTATATTTATTTTATTTATTCATTGGAACATACACTTTTGTATCAGTGGCACACGCCTAACCAGCGATGCGTTCAAAAACAACAAATATACATTATATATAAACAAGAAACAAAATTATAACACAATTGAATATAGTCCTACATACAAAATTATGGCCTTAGTACAAAAATTAAGGGGTACTACACCCTCGATAAATTTGTGTCTATTTTTGCATTTTTCTCACAAACTAATAACACACTGGTAACAAAATTAATGTATATTATAGGGGCAAGGAATCCAATTACTACACCGCTTGTCTTGAGTCATTGAAATTTCAGTGTAATAATTGGATTCCTTGCCCCAATAATATACATAACTTTTTTTACCAGTGTGTTATTATTTTTGAGAAAAATGCAAAATAGTCAAAATTTACCACAGGTGTAGTACCCCTTAAAGGAAAAGAAATTAAGAAATTGCCTGTCTCTGAACCCAAGTTGACTTGAAATGGGTCCTTGTCAGGAAGAAACTGCTGGATCATTTCTGCGCTCGGGCGCAGAACATCCACTGTCGGAGTTGATGCGCCCGGGCGCAGTCCCTTATATGTAACGGTGGATCATTACTGCGCTCGGGCGCAGAAAATCCACTGTCGGAGTTGATAATAATAATAATAATAATAAGACATTTATTAAAAGCGCACTAATACACACAAAGCGGCCTCTATGCGCTGAATACATAATACACATAATAATGAAAATAATACAGCATTTATAAAAATTACAATATTTAGGCGACGAAAAAAGAAAACCCTGTTCTACGGGCCCGACCGACCCAGATTTTGAACAAATTGGGAAAAAATCTTTTTTTTTTTTTGTATTTTCTCAAATTGCAAATTATTTACAAATTTTAGTGATATTTTTGGATAATTTCCAACAACAAAAAAAAAAAGAAAAAAAAAAGAAAAAGGCCGACCGACCGACCCTACTTGAAAGGTCCGTCCGCCCGTAGAACAGGGTTTCTTTTTTTTTCGTTGCGATTTTATCGGTTCCTTTTATCTATTAACCACAAAATAACGCGCATAATTATCCCCATTGACATTGTTCTGAATGTTTTGTGTGCCGTGGATTAAAATTGACATTGATCTTCGGTTATGCTAATTTTTAGACCCCCTCCGCTTGTTTGGGAATCCGATGGATTTAATACACCTACTTAAAAAGGCCGAATTGCAAGTGGTCATGTGTCAATCAGAATTATATTTGAATAGGAGTTATTTGCGGTTACATGAAAAGTACCGACAAGGAAGCGTGAACGGAAAAAAAGATGAAGAAAAAAGAATGAAGAAGAAAGAAAACAGTAAAGAAATGAAACTTGTAAAAAATTGCTTATATTCTTTGTAATTATTATTATAGTTATATTATTATAATTATTATTGGTATTATAGTTGTCCTATATTTTGTGCAATGAGATGAGATAAACTATGAAACTCCGTTTAGTGGATTCTCACTTTGACAACACACTTTTTTTTAAAGCGGCCTGGAATGTTCTTGACAATTATATTAGGAATAAACATGACAAAAAACCTCGAATACACACCAATATATTTGGAACAAGAAAAGCAATATATAATTATTGTAATGATAATGTCAATACATTCGGAGTTATAGTAATTATACGCATGCCTATATATTATTTTGTTTTATTATAATCTGAGCTTCCAAACGCAGCAACTCCGACAGTGGATGGTCTGCGCCCGAGCGCAGCAATGATCCACAGGGTTGCCAAAACTTTTTAGCCCAAGTCGCGGGTATAGAGGGTATTCATTACTACGTCATTGGTGTGATTGCTCATGCATACAATTCCTCCACATAGGCTGTTTAGCTTATTCATGAAAGTGGCCTCTTGACATGATATAACAGTAACCTTTATGTCATTAGTGAGGCCCACTTACAATGTTCAACACAAAGTGAACAATGCTATAACTTGGAGGACAAACAAACGAACACCGCCAAATTCGACTGACGTGTGTACAACGCGGGAAGCTATGGGGAAATTGAAGACTCGCTCTCTGATCATGCATGTGTTTATGGTTCGGTTAGCGGTTACTTAGCAACTCTCGTTCCGCTTGGGTTTATTGCATACACTCTATTAGCCATGAAATGTCGCCCAAATAGCCAAAAAAATCGCCCAAAATTTTAAAGTCGATTTAGGGGGTTCTACACCCCCGTTTTATTTTGAATTTTTTGGAAAATGCTGAAATAAATTCGAGAAAACAACAAAAACTGAAAAACTGGAAAAAAAATTAAATGAAAAAAAAGTTGAAGAAACATTTAAAGTCGATTTGAGGGGGTTCTATACCCCCCCTTTATTTGGGAATTTTTGGGAAAAGCTGAAATAAATTATAAAAAACTAACAAAAAATGAAAAAAGTTATTAAAAAAAAAAGAAATTAAAAGATGGCTCAGGGGGTACGTTCTACACCCCTTTCTTTCTATTTTTTAATGCTGAAAAAACTAACAAAAACTGATTTTTTGTTATAGGCCTAGGCCTACTGTAAAAAAAATTTATTTGTGAATTTTTGTGGAAATATATAAACTAACAATATTGAAAGAAAAAAAATTTTAAACTGCAAATTGAAATAATGAAAAACTAACAAACATTTTCAAAAATGTAAGAAAAAAATTAACTGCAAGGAAAATAAAATATTAACTTTTGACGGGGTTCTGCACTATCTTTTTAATTTTTGGGAAATGCTGAAACAAATTACAAACAAACGAACAAAAATTATTTTAAAAAATGCCAGGAAAACAAACAAATTAATTAATAGACATGCCATTCACTGCAATGGGGATAGGCCTACAAATATTTGCCTTCAGCTGAGTGATAACAACATGTGCATGTACTATTTTTAATCAAATTCAAAACGGCCGGTTTTTTTATCATCATGCCGTTTTAAAAGAAAATGTGCGGTAGGTGTTTAAACATTTTTATTTCAAAAGAACTGCCGCCAACGAAAAAAACACCAAAAACTTATGTTGAAGTAGACTGAACTTGGCACCCCGCTGACACTAAGAAGCTACTTCAGTCGAAAGTCGTCTTAAACCACTTGTGAGTATTTAGATGGGAATATTCTAAGGATAATCCTCCAGCTCAAGTGGTCTTTAGCAACAACATGTGATGCGATTTACCAGCCCCCTCCCTGTGCGTGCCATTGTCATGGGAAGCACACTGACCACAGAGTGTTTTGTAACTTTTGTTTATTGAATTAGTTGTTTGGTGCTTTTGTTGAATGACCATCGGAAAGAATTGGCAATCATGATCAAAAAGTTTTGAAGTCGGCTTTGTCACAAATCGCCCAACATTTAATACATTTCGCGGGTGAGATTTTCAAAGTAGCCCAAATGTCGCGAAATCGCGGGAGCACTTTCTTTGTCGCGGACGGAAGTTGAAAATCGCCCAATTGGGCGCCGAAATCGCGGGTTTGGCAACCCTGATGATCCACCGTTACAACTGCGCCCATCAGGCGCAGCAACTCCGGCAGTGGATTCTCTGCGCTCGAGCGCAATAATGATCAACTGATATTATAATATTAAGAAAATATGTAATTTTATTTCCGAGCGCAGTTATTTCCAAAAAAAAAAAAAAAAAAAAAAAAAATGGCCGACCCTACTTGAAAGGTCCGTCCGCCCGTAGAACAGGGTTTCTTTTTTCGCCTTATCGGATCCTTTTATCTATTAACCAAAAAATGACACCTACTTATCTGGTGACTAACAAAGGCGAATTGCAAGTGGACATGTGTCAATCAGAATTATATTTGAATAGGAATTATTTGCGGTTACATGAGAAGTACCGACAAGGAAACGTGAACGAAAAAAAAAGATGAAGAAAAAAGAATGAAGAAGAAAGAAAACAGGAAACTTGTTAAGACCAATAGACCTAATAGTGATAAACTTCTCCGTAGCGCTAATATAATAAGTTTTATTATAATCTGAGCTTGCGAGCGCATTATATAGACCTAATAGTAAATATCAATAAACTTCTCGGAGTTATAGTTATTATTATACGCATGCATAGGCCTAATAGTAATAAACTTCTCCGTGAGAGCTATTACAATAAAAAATATATTATTAATATAATAAGAAAATAATTTATTTAGCTTCCGAGCGCATCAACTCCGACAGTGGATTCTTTGCGCTCGAACGCATCAATGATCCACCGTTATTTTAATAAGAAAATCCATTATTTTGCTTTCGGCGCAGACCTAATAGTAAATATCAATAAACTTCTCGGAGTTATAGTTATTATTATACGCATGCATAGGCCTAATAGAAATAATAAGAAAATACTTTATTTTGCTTCCGAGCGCATCAACTCCGACAGTGGATTCTCTGCGCTCGAGCGCAGAAATGATCCACCGTTATTTTAATAAGAAAATCCATTATTATCGCAGTTACTCCAACAGTGGATGTTCTGCGCCCGAGCGCAGCCATCATCCACCGTTACATATAAGGGACTGCGCCCGGGCGCATCAACTCCAACAGTGGATATTCTGCGCCCGAGCGCAGCAATGATCCACCGTTATTATAATAAGAAAATCTATTATTTTGCTGTCAATTCGGTTATACTATAGCAATAAACTTCTCGGAGTTTAGTTATTATACGCATGCATAATTATATTTTATTAATAAAATAAGAAAATAATTTATTTGACTTCCAAGCGCAGAAGCTCCGACAGTGGATTTTCTGCGCCCGAGCGCAGCAATGATCCGCCGTAATTTCAATAAGAAAATGTATTATTTTGCTTTCAATTTGGAGTTATAATAGGCCTAATACTAGTTATTATACGCATGTATATTTATTAATATAGGCCTAATAAGAAAATGTATTATTTTGCTTCCGAAAGCATCAACTCCGACAGTGGATGTTCTGCGCCCCCCGAGCGCAGAAATGATCCACCGTTATTTTAATAAGAAAATCCATTATTTTGCTTCCGAAAGCAGTTACTCCAACAGTGGATGTTCTGCGCCGAGCGCAGCAATGATCCACCGTTATTATAATAAGAAAATCTATTATTTTGCTGTCAATTCGGTTATACTATAGCAATAAACTTCTCGGAGTTTAGTTATTATACGCATGCATAATTATATTTTATTAATAAAATAAGAAAATAATATTTGACTTCCGAGCGCAGAAGCTCCGACAGTGGATTTTCTGCGCCCGAGCGCAGCAATGATCCGCCGTAATTTCAATAAGAAAATGTATTATTTTGCTTTCAATTTGGAGTTATAATAGGCCCAATACTAGTTATTATACGCATGTATATTTATTAATATAGGCCTAATAAGAAAATGTATTATTTTGCTTCCGGCGCATCAACTCCGACAGTGGATGTTCTGCGCCCCCCGAGCGCAGATATGTTCCACCGTTATTATAATAAGAAAATGTATTATATTGCTTCCGAGCGCAGTTACTCCAACAGTGGATGTTCTGCGCCCGAGCGCAGCAATGGTCCACCGTTACATATAAGGGACTGCGCCGGGCGCATCAACTCCGACAGTGGATGTTCTGCGCCCGGCGCAGCAATGATCCACCGTTATTATAATACGAAAATCTATTATTTTACTTCCGAGCGCAGCAACTCCGACAGTGGATTCTCTGCGCCCGCGCGCAGCAATGATCCACCGTTACATATAAGGGACTGCGCCCGGGCGCAGCAACTCCGACAGTGGATGTTCTGCGCCCGAGCGCAGAAATGATCCACCGTTATTATAATACGAAAATCTATTATTTTACTTCCGGCGCAGCAACTCCGACAGTGGATGTTCTGCGCCCGGCGCAGCAATGATCCACCGTTACATATAAGGGACTGCGCCCGGGCGCAGCAACTCCAACAGTGGATGTTCTGCGCCCGAGCGCAGAAATGATCCACCGTTATTATAATAAGAAAATCTATTATTTTGCTTCCGGCGCAGCAACTCCGACAGTGGATTCTCTGCGCCTCGAAGCGCAGAACATCCACTACCGGAAGTTCTGCGGAGGGGCGCAGGAGCTCCACTGGTGGATGACGTACATAACTCATTCTTCAGCTAATGAGATGTACATGATTCAATCTGCCAATCTGAAACCCACTTTCATAAAACAAGCAGTGGCATATAGGGGGCAAAGGGGGCAGCTTCCCCCTCCCCATGAGAAGTCTTTGTCCCCCCCCCCCCTTAAAGTTGCCTTGCCCCCCCCCCTTTGCCCACCCTCTGAAAAAGTGCTGGCTATGCCACTGTAAACAAGTGCTGTACTTCTCTCCAAGTGATGAGTAAGTGTTTGATGAAAAATTAAAAATAATTTTCACAACATGTTGCACTGGTCACTTCAACATTTAGCCATTAGTTTCACTTTTGTTGTTTGTTCAAAGCTCGCCCATTCACTCGGTCGGACATCCGGGAACATTGTCCCCTTCGTCCCCTTTGCACAAGCACGCACATAGCATTAGCAACCAGCTCGAGAAAAGGGAACTGCACATGCGCACACTGGTTTTACAAGGCTATTTCTCCTTTGTGACATCAGCCCGACCAAGAGAACACAATGTGTTGAAACTTGATGGTGCGACATTGCATAAATAAATAAATGATTTGACTGATCTTTTTATCCTCCACATAATGTACTTACCAGTGGTGTAGCCAGGGGGACAAGGAGGGGGCAGTTGCCCTCCTCTGAGAAGTCTTGCCCCCAGCCCCCACTGTGAGAGGCCTTTTTGTAATTTTTAGCTCATTTTTGTCAGAATTTTCCCCCTTGCCCCCCTTTGAAAAAAGTCCTGACTACGCCACTAGTTCTTACCTATTTCTGACCCCTTGAAATTTGAGCCTTTTTCTCCTTTAATAGCTGACAAGGCATCTTCTGTGTTCTTGAACTGTACAAATGCAAATCCTCTGTGTAGTGATACCTCTGTGGATAGTAACACAGAATTAAGTTATATGACAAATATTTACTAAATACAAAATCTCTTAGAATGCAACCTGCATGTTTCCAAAGCATAGAAAAAATATTTATTTGTTGACTTTTAAGGGGTACTACACCCCTGGCAAATTTTGTGCCTATTTTTGTATTTTTCTCAAACAATATAGCACATCGGTGAAAAGTAAGATATGTATATTATAGGGGCAAGGACTACAACTACTGTACTGAAAATTCAGCAACTTAAAGCAAGTAGTTATTGATTTATTGATCAAATATTGGTTTTCCCTCATTTTTGACTGTAACTCCACAACTGTTGTCTGTGCTGAAATAAATTTTCTAGTGCAGTAGTTGTAGTCCTTGCCCCTATCTTACTTTTCCCCAATGCGCTATAATTTTTTAGAAAAATGCCAAAATAGGCACAAAATTAAGCAGGGGTGTAGTACCCCCTTAACTGGCACAACTGTTTTGATCGTGGTTCCATTGACTTTGTGTGGCAGCACTTTCTAATGCCGAAAAAGCATAAACCCTTCAGACTGTTGCGTGATAGACACCCATAATAAAGGATGGAACGTTGGGATGTTTCTCACTAGTTTTGAATTTCCACTGGTGTTACAATTAAGGGGGTACTACACCCTGCCCAATTTTGTACCTATTTTTGCATTTTTCTCAAAAATTATAGCACATTGGTGACAAGTAAGATATGTATATTCAGCACAGACAATGTTAACAGTTGTGAAGTTACATGTACATGTACAGTCAAAAATGAGGGAAAACCAATATTTGATCAATAAACAATAACTACTTGCCTTGAGCTGAATTTTCAGTGCAGTAGTTGTAGTCCTTGCCCCTATATCTTACATGTCACCAATGCGCCAACATTTTTGAGAAAAATGCAAAAATAGGCACAAAATTGGTCAGGGGTGTAGTACCCCCATAAGGATCCTGTGAACTTTTCAACAGTGAATAATTGCACCTTGTAAGTAAATGTTTCCTGTGATTTGATTTTACTTTTTTATTTATTAATATCCCACTGCAAGGGAATGTTTTAATTAAACATGAAAGGTGTATGTCAGACCATGGTCAGACTTATGCACAGGAAATGCTAATAAGGACTGCTAATTAAGGGCATACTACACCCATATACTGGTTTGATTGGTCTAAATAAATATTTTTTCATTTATAGCTAGGCGATATATGCACGGATCATGTGAAATAAAAAAAAATATGAAAAAAAGAAGAAAAAAAGTGCTTTTAAACAATTGTAGTAAGTCATTTTAGCCCTATATATATTTTGTTTACTGTATCCTAGTTACTCAGATGCGTGTTTCATAACAAACCATGATTTATTCTATTCAGCATGTTCAAGTAGGGTACATGAATAGAATACATTAAATCCTTTGTTATACTCTCTATAGAAAATCTAGTGGTGCATGCAAAATATATAAACACTTACACAATGGATGTATAGTCATTAGTCAATAATATTATAATGTGTTGTTAGGAGAAGAAAAGGCTATTAGGTCACCGTATGTCAGGTTATAGGTCAATTGGTTCAGGTCAAATTTAAGCATCAATTTTGAATACACATGTGAGAGTTTGTGATATCATAATGAGGAATAATTTTGATATTCTGTCTTTAACTGGATATATATCGAGAAGTGCAAGGTGGATATGGTCGCATGTCACAAATAGGTCACC
The DNA here is from genome assembly GCF_039555335.1 of Amphiura filiformis. Lineage (NCBI taxonomy): Eukaryota > Metazoa > Echinodermata > Ophiuroidea > Amphilepidida > Amphiuridae > Amphiura > Amphiura filiformis. The sequence continues at coordinate 14,072,896 of NC_092643.1, read as the reverse complement.
CAAAAATGGGGGAGCCGTAACATGAAAATGCTTTCTTCACACTTCAAGTTTGGTTTATTCTAAAAGTATAGTACCTATTGTGGAAAGTTTGGTGTCATTTTGTAGATAATTATGTTCTTTATCAAATACAAAAAAACCCAAGTCAATTGGACAACTACTTAGAGATTTATACTTCAATATGTAAGATGTGTCAATGGGGGAGCCGGGGCAGGGGAGCTGGGGCGGGGGAGCCCCATAGGGTTGTACACAAAATTGTGAAAATATGGCAAACTTCAAACCTTTGTATCTTAAAAGGTACAACTAGCATGGACCACAAATTGCACACATATCATCCTGGATTGTAGATCTACCTCATAGTAGATCAACTGTAACAAAAGATGTAACTAATTAATTGCCTAATTAAATGCTAATTAAGACACTTTTTCCTATATGTTACTGTACAAAGTGTGCACGTAATGCTCTGACATTTCTAAATGGCCTAACTTTGGCCCGAATCATCCTGCTTATTCAAGTACACATATTTTTAAGGAAATTTGATGAGGAATTCAATTATGCTATTAGTTTTAGTGCCAGAAATGGAGGAAAAAGTTTTGATTGATAAATGTCATAAAAATTGTAAAATTATTTTACAATTTATGACCACCCTGTATGTTTAACACAAGGGATACCAAACTCTTTCTTGCTAATTTGTTTGATGGGCCCATGAAATGTCTTTCTGAATCCATATTTATTTTGAGCTATACATAGCTTTCAGAAAAGAAAAATATGGGGTTCACTGTGACAAGAAAGCTGCTAATTTTGTTGATGTTCCACCCTGTATATTTCTTACCCACCCTGTATTATGATGTTATATTTTGTTGATTTGGCATCCTTGTAATATAAGCTTTCCAGAAATATATACTTATAATGGTCTAAAATGTATTTATTAAAAGTTGTGTTGAAGTGAATCACAATTGGTGATATTTTCCTCATTTTACAGTATGTTACACAAAAGATGACCAATTCATGACATGCGACCATATACTAATATACCTTGGGATGTAAATGGTGAGTACAATTTAGAATGCCTAGTTGAGACGGATTTCACAAATAAATATAAAATAGTTACCAAAATCACAAACGTTAAGCTTACGGAAAACTACCCAATATGGTGGTATAGGTGACAAGAAATACCATTTTTTTCAACATTGCTGTAATATGGTTGTGGTAACCTGTTACCTGTGGCTTAATTAAGTTTCAGTGAAATAATGTCGCAAGTTAAAAATACAAAATATAGCTCAACATTGAAAATAGAAGCATTTTAACCAGTTCCTTTTTTGATAGTTGTGGAGCACCAAGTTCATGAAGTCATAAAAGAAATCAGGAACCACTTATTCCCATTTTACATGTATATATCAACTTTATTTCCCTAACGTGTTAGCAACACATATCCAAAATTTTAACGAAATCCGTTGATAGTAAGCTTTCCAAAATGAAGTGAATTTAAATCATCAGTGATGTACCACCTTTTGGCTTCTACTTTTAAAAGCATGTAAGCTACGTTGATACCGATGCCACCAATAAAGCGAGAAGATTTGCCCTTCATTTTGCATACCACTTTGTCCAATTTTTTTTTTGTAATTTCTTCACAAAATGCAAAAAATGCAAAAAAAAAATCAATGGGTGTAGTACCCCCTTAAGCTTTTGCAATGTTCAAAAAACATTGACCACTGGCCAAGCCTCTAGAAAATGTTCTGCTTTCTGGTAACTTGATGACAAGTGCTGGTCCAGCCGGGGTCCAGGGCCCGCTTAAGGGCCCTGTATGCTCTCAGGGTTTAGATGCTCTCTGGTGCAATGTGAGCCTAATTATTTTGGAACAGTTTTATATACAAATTTATACCATTTTTCATAAAAACACAACTTAAATTTCTAAGTATTACTGTCAAATTGTCAAATCTCAAAAATTTCAATTGACTGCCTGCCACCCGAGGCCAAGTCCTGATCGGTATGGTACATTGTAGATCAGCAGGTGAGGTGATTTCCCCCTATCCCAAACTGATCTGAATGAATTTTAACATGAAAACAATATTTGCTGCTAGTTCATTGCAGGGGAAAACAGTGATGGGCCGCATGGGCGTACAGTGTTCGATTTAGAGGGGTTTTACATGCACAAATGCATGTAACTTTGGCTCTGTGCATGTAGAATTTTGCCTGTGCATGCAAAATTTTGTGTTATTCAGCCCATTTTGAGTTGTGCATGTAAATTTTATTTTCTAAATCGAACCCTGTGGGCGTAGCCGGTATCACTTTGATACACAATTTTGGAAATGTGTAGGCTACAGCAATTTATGCCACAGACATATACAATGAACTGTGCAAATGCAACAAAAATCAAGTAGTGCAAGGCTAAGCTGATAAATGCTACGCATAAAAAATGTCTTACGTCCAACGCTGGGGGAAACCTACTATTGGTAAACATTGTAAATATGCTGTAGACAAACTTATACGTAAGGTGGAAAAAAAATCAGGATCTGCATATATGTGACCTACCTATTACTGGTCCGTATTTGGCAAATCTTTCTACTACCTCTGGTTTGGAAAGAAAATCTGTGGGAAGATTGCCAACAAATATGCGGCACTTGAACATGGGATTTTTTGGTGCTCCTCCATCACTTCCTGGTCCTTTATCACCCATTGCCACCATCTGTTTTACACCTGTATTGGGTTTGATTTAATTCTGCAGAAACAAAACACACAAAAAGTTCAATAGTAAATATTTTTTTGCCCAGAAAAAGTGTAAACTAGAATTTTGTGGTTCTCGACCTGTGCGGTTCTCGACGCAAAGCGTCGGCAGCAATGCAAATTGACGCCCATCATTTTAACCAGTGCAATTTCACTTGACCCCAAAATGACCTTCACATTAAGGTGACTGTTCCCACCAAATTTCATGAAACTGCAGCAGTCTATGGCGATTTGACCCCAGATGACCCCAAAATTACCTTGACATTTTTGGCTTGTTTCAGTAGTCATCCCCACAAAATTTCATGGACCTGCGACAATCTATGGCAATTTGACCTTGGATGACCTTGGATGACCCCAAAATGACCTTGATATTTTTGCCTTGTTTCAGTGGTCATCCCCACAAACTTTAATGAACCTGCGACAATTCATGGCAATTTGACCTTGGATGACCCCAAAATGACCTTGACATATGGCCATTTGACCCCGGATGACCCCAAATGACCTCACAATGACCTTGCAATTATGCAAATTTTGCGCTGAAAAGCAAATCAGGTCAAGAACCTCTGGCTGTGCTACTCTCCGCCAAGTTTCATCACTGTAACTCGTACAGATCTCCAGATAATCTGTGCACAAGGTTATTTTGATTGATATGCATAAATTATGCAAATTGGGTACTTAATTACCATATTTTGCGACAAAAACCTGCTAAAATTTGGAGACCCCAAATTGCCGCCCCTCCACCTAATTGCATCACTATACGCCTTACCAGTTCCGAGAAATTGCACTCACAAGCTCGGACGGACGGACAGATGGACAGACGGACGGACGGACAGACGAACAACCAGGAAACATACAAATGTAATACCTCCGGTGGAGGCATAAAAATATGATCAAAATGCCGTTTTGACAATTTTAGACCCCTGCTCATAGATTACTTCACTTCAATACAACAGCAGCATCGCTTTATTCTTACGTACAATACTTCATACAATCGAATAGTATTTGAGGGTTTTTCACATTTGAAAAAATCTTTGGAAAAAAAATATTACCGGTACCGTATTAAACAAAAAAAAAATGCATTTGGCATTTGGTTTTTCAGAGTTGGAGAGCTTTAAAATGAGACATTCAAGATGGCTGCTTGGCCCTGCTGAAAACAAAATGAAAATCTGTGGTTCCGTTCCGTTTTTTTTGGCATCAAACAAAAAAAATTTCGATGACTGAAGATACTCAAATTTCATTTTACATGTAGCTGTAATTTTGGTTATAATTTTTTGTTGGACATATGGTATATTTTATCTGACTTAGCTGGAAGCTTATTTCAAGTGGTCATGATGGATTTTACTTTCGGAGGATCCAGTTTTTCAATGGAGATGGACAATGTCAATATGCACGAGGATTTTTTACCAAATTTTACAAAAATTTCACCGATCCTAGCTACGCACACGATTCATCAATTCTGTGCACGTGATGTCATGCAGTCAGTGTGTGGGGCAGTGCTAGGAAATTATGAAGTTTGATTGTGCAGGCTCTTCAACTGATTCATTAAACAGTAAAATTAAGTATTTCTTGCCCAAACTGGCATGACTGGAAACATGCGCGTTGGCGTTGCGTCCATGTACTAGCCGTGGCGATCCTGACTTTTAGACCATCCGCGCTATATAGGGCTGAAATATTACTATTTCATCAAGGTTTAATATTCTAACAAGCTTAAGGTTAGCCGAGAGTTTTTCATGCGCTTGATATCAGCGGGGTGTAAGTTCATAACAGAAACAGCCATGCAGAAAATGAACAAGCGTGTACCCTGGGACGTAGGCCTACTTACAATAGAATATCGATCCACGGTCAAGACATGAAACTTGGCTTAGCTCGTGCCCGGAGCTCCGAGTTGGTGGTGGTGGTGGGGGGGGTGTCATGAGGGGCAGGGGTAGCGCTTGAACTAAACACTCCAGTGTCCGCAGGGACCCCCGAACTTGCAGAAAATTAAAAAGTAGGGGGTCCGGAGTAGAGTTTGGTGAGTCCGAGTTGCACAAATGCAGCATAAATAGTAAATGTATGTCTGCAATAGAGCTAGACTGAAAAACTGGGGGTCTGCAGGGACCCCTGAACTTGCAGAAAATTTAAAAACAGGGGGTCCGAACTCTATTTTGGTGGGTCCGGGACCCCAAAAAGCAACTTAGCGCTACCCTAGATATTGAGGGGCGGCATGCCGGGTCGGATGCCGGGGGGCACAAGCCGTTTTCGGCAATTTTCATAAGGATTTTATAAATTTTAAAATTGATTGGGGGCACTTCGTCAAGGTACGCCATGGAAAATGTATTGATTTTGAATTTATAGCCTTGATATCTTTGATGAAATAAATCAATGCTGCTATTCCCCTGATTACAATGTAATAGGGTATACAACAATAACATCAACAACAATATCAAAAAGCAATTATTTGCAAATCGAATTTGGGAAGAATATTCAACAAGACAGACTTAGCAGGCCTACAAATTTCTGAATTATTTAAAGTGAAAAACAATCAATCATGATTCACTGCAGTCAGCGAATCAATCAAATAAAACTAAAAAGAAAGGAGCAAGAAAGAATAAAGAAATAGTGAAAAAGAGAAAGAAAGAGAGAGAAAGAGAGAGAGAAAGAAAAAGAACGAAAAAGAAAAGAAGAAAGAAAGAAAGAAAGAAAGAAATGAAAAAAAAAAAAAAAAAGAAAAGGAGAAAGAAAAGAGGAAAGAAAGGAAGTAAAAATGAGAAAAGAGAGAAAAAAAAAAGGAAATTCGCCACATGGGGACTCGAACCCACAAAAAAGGTTCATAACAGATTCCCAGTCTAACGTTCTATCCACTCGGCCATACATCAGCTTACACAATTACTTGTTCTCGAAGCGCATATAACTATAATTTGATGCAATTACTTGATTACAATCGCGTCCGCACAATGGCTCTTAGAATAAACATGCATGTCGGCGCTGAAATTTGAACGAACTGATGGAGGAAAAACCTAGTTTTTTGCAATACTAGCTTCAATTTGGAATGAAAATCAAATGGGATAGCAGTTGGCAGAATGTTGAGAAATAATGTAGGTATTCAGATGTCTAAATTAACGTCCCGTAATCAAGATATCGATAATTTCACAAAACAGTTTTTTCTCAGACAAGATTCTCGAAAATGTTCCCCAAAAGCGGGCTTTTAAAATTTAATCGGTACTGTATTTGGTTCTTCCCCATGGCAACATTATTTCTTTAATCGATTTGTAGTACAATACAAAAAAGAAGAAAACAATCACTCGGCGCGGTTTTATACGAGGCGCACATTTGAAAAAAACATCATGGAACGTGTTTTTGATCTTGTGAACATGGTGCGTAAAACGGCTTTTAACGAAGGATTTTCAAATTTATTCTAAAAATTTGTATAAACACACAAGAAAAATGTTAAGCTACATCCAATGCACCAACATTTCACTTGCTGCGATATTTAATTACTGAGAAAACTCTGTTTTAGAGAACAACTTTATACGTCTTTTATACGTTTTTTATACGTTTCTTTGTATACCTTAAACTAAAAGTTTCATCTAAGGAGTCAATCTTTAAACTATTAAGCAAAAATATCCAACAAGCTAAAAACGATTTTTTACCCGTTTTTTAACAAGCTAAAACCAATTTTTGAAAAGAAGCTTAAAACATCAATTTTTCATCGTAAAAATCATCTAAAAAATCTTAAAAAATACAATGACCTACGGTACCTAATATTACTCTATGTTTTCGATGATATCCAAGAAGCTAAAATATTGTGAAAGAGGGCAGGGCTTTGAGTAATGAGGGAAATTACGGGGTGAAATTACATCACGTTTTTCGAGAAATTCGCCATCTTGAATAAATGCAGAATTGCTACACGCGGTAAAACGCGCTTGAAAATGCATGATACGCTAGCGTAAATTACTGTCAAACGAAGCGTACATTTAGCGCTTGTGCTACGTGAAAACTTCGAGCTGGCATCACCGGTTTTGTTACCAGCTCTTTTACGTCAAAAATAGCTATAAAAACATGCATTTTGGAACAAAATAAAGCTTGTTCGATGAAATAAAAGGTATGTTTGTACAGAGTACAGTTGAAAACATGTTAAAAATGATCATGTTTAACCTTGTTGCGAAAGTTTAATATGATAAATTTGTAATTTGTACCTTAGGGGGCCTATATAGCTCGGGTGGTCTAAAAGTCAGGATCGCCCTAGGTAGCATTTTTCATGAAATTTTGAAGTTGATTAAAACCTTTTCTTTTTACATTATTACTATAGATAATTGAAATAGCTTTAAAATGAGGGGTCAACCACCTCTGTAGGACCAGGAATACCAAAGTTATGGGGGAAAAAGGGTCGTCCAAAATCCACCTGTTTCGTTCCTCTTTCTGTATCTACTTTTTGTGACCATATACCACTGTATTACATGTAAAGTATACTAGTGTAATGTGTGTAACTTAGGTTTACATTAATAATGTTTTTCCCTGTTATATTGTTTTTATAGCCTTTATAGGACAGCTTCTTTAAAATGGTCGGAAGTCGGAATGTTGCCGAGACCGATGTTAACCCAACCACGCCCATTTGACCGCACCCAAAAAGCACCCAAATCATGCAAAAAACACCCAAATTACATGAAAAAGCACCCAAATTGAGTAATTTGGGTGTTTTTTAAGGATTTTCTGCATTACCAATGCACCCAAATGTGGGATTTTGGGTGATTTTACTAGTAGTAGTACTGCAAGACAACAAACAGGACATCATTCATCTGCTACTCCAACTTCAGTTGCCATTATTTAGTTATAAAAAGCACCCAAAATAGCCTCTTTGGGTGTTTTTTACTGGTATAATTGAACAAAAGCACCCAAATGTATCAATTTGGGTGTTATTCAAAGAACTAGCTTCGTCCAGCTACTTATTTTGCATGCTTAGGATCAAATAGTGTGGGAATTAAGGAAAAACAACCAATCTGGGTTCTAATTTGGGTGCTTTTTATTGGTAGACCTGTACTAACAGGCTGAACTAAGGCTACAAAACAGCCTAGATTTGGCATTTGTAAAATATATGTTCTATCAATAAAACTGCAATCACAACAGGAATATTATTTTATGTTTATTATAAAATTCATAACATTATTTGTACCTGTACTTTCTATTCAATGGTAAATTTCTAGTTTTTTAAAATCATTATCTTGCACTCTCTTTTCAATTCTTTTTAGCTCTTGAAAAAGTGAGTCAAGTTGGGAAATGCTTAGAAAGCTGTAGTGCTGCATTCTTCCAAGTTCTTCCAAGAGAATTTTGCTGCTGCTGCTGTGCAAATGCTGTAAACAGATTTTTAAAAAATAGAGAAAAGATTAAAATATTATTAGGCCCTTCGCACTTCAGTTTAAAAGGGACAAGGTGACTTTAATTATTAATTATTAATTATCTTTTATTTTCTTTATTTAGTTTGAACTATTACAAGCAACTATTGACTCGTTTTGACAAGAGCAGGCATTTATTATTTCACAACAATATTTGATTTTAAAGTGAAGGTGGAGTTGTAATCTTTGTTCATTCATCATTATCGTTGATTATTATTAAAGTCAGAAAATGGCAAGTAGAAGTAGTTGCAAGTTATTTTCAAGGAGAAAATTAGAAATAAAAATAAAATAATTGATTTCCATTTTGGACCCAGTCGGAAAACAGGAAACTAATAATCAAGTGCGAAGGGCCTTATTTGTACCCAATCAAATCAAATCATATTGATTTCAAAATATACAAAATGTAACCGATTTCGAATTATATTATTGCAATTGCAAATTAATTAAATCTGCAAAGTCTTATGCTGTAAAAGAGGGAAAATCTCATCAGAAGTTCAGAACTGACCTAAGTTTGCTGTTGTTAATAACAAGGCTGCTGCTGCTGATGCTATTCAATCATGCTGTTGTAAACACAATGAGAAACAATAAATGAATAAATATTATGATTATTTGGCTGTCGTCTTGTCAATTAATGTTGTCTGTGCTGATTTACCTAATTTATGGCTCGACCACCCCCTCCGAATCTGGACCCACGTACCCACTAGTCACGTCTACCAGAGGCGTAGCATCATAGGGGCAGGGGGGTGCCCCAATCGATTGCAAAATTTGCCTTGTGCCCTCCCCAATCATGGTCGGTGCCCCCCATATGATGACCCATGCTACACCACTAACGGCTACCTGATTAGTGATTACCCACTCAAGAACTGTATTCCAGGGGCCACCCCAATTGAACACCCAAACAACCCTATCACCCTAACCATTCAACTCCAATTCCATAATAACACACCACCCAAAAGCCATAATGATGGAAAAATTTGATAAAAAATGTTTCAAGAGCCCAAATAAACACACCAAATCCTCCATCACCGGGTCATCGTAACTCCGTTCCCACTACATCTCCATCTGGCTTGGCCAATCAGCCATACCGGTAAACAATATGACAACTCCCCCCCATTGGGGTAGCATGATGATCATTGCCTCCCCCCTTATCAATTTATTTAAATTATTAATCTGGACTGGTTGAAAATTGTAACAAAATCATTGCCGGCTCGCCAAACAAGTTCAGTTGGCTCCGAATCTAATGACACCCACTACATCGCATGACCCCCTCCCCCACCACTGACCTCCCCCATCACCCCTCCCCATCACCACCCCTCCCCCCCCCATTGTGGTAGCATGATAATCATTGCCCCCCCACAAATTTTTTTTTTTGAATCTGGTTGAAAATTGCAACAAAATCATTGCCGGCTCCGCAAACAAGTGCAGTTGGCTCCGTCAAATCTAATGACACCCACTACGTCACATGACCCCCTCCCCCACCACCCACCTACCCCCCCCATCACCCCACCCCATTTAATTTCAATTCAGTTCTATGACCATTCCCAATCAATTCATGTACGTGTATTTCAATGGGCCAGGGCCTACATGCATTTCAATGGGGGAATTCACACGTGCATACAGATACACACACTGACAGAGAGCATAAGCTTCCTCAAATATCAAGATAAGAATATCACATTTCCTGATTTTTTTTTTTTATAATTTCAAGTAAATATTTCAATTACTCATATAAAAATACCAATATTCATGCTCTACAGTAACCCATTATGCTTGAAATTAAGGCAGTAAAAACCTCCCGAACGTACTACAAAGCCACGCCAACAACCGGGTAATTCCCGCAGTATCTGGCTAAAAATGACCCAAAATGGCGCAGTGATGGCATTTTATTTAAAAATTTTATTAAAAAATCGGCGAACCTAAAAAGCGTTACGGTGAGGGCACGTTCTAGCTAGAAACATATCAGAGAATTCAAAATCAAATCCTCGTGGATCGCAAATGTAACCCCTGGATCGCAAAACGGCCTAAAGTTAGGAAAGTATGCAAAAATTCACTCACCTTCGCAGTCCTTCAACTTCAGCCAGCCGTAATTTCTGCATCGATCGCCCCACGAGAGTCGGGTAACTTTATTCAGGTCCGTAAATATTTCATCTTCAATGATTCAGCCTATCTATTAGTCTCCAGCACATGCATCCTCATTAAAAACACGATGTAGTACCCTATGGCGATTCCGTGAATTTTCCATTTAAAATGGCCGCCGGTGAAGCACGCACGAGGTCACAAGGCGTAACGTAAATAATGATCACCAAAATAGCGCCCTCTATAATTAGCGATATGAATAATGCTACCCTAGGCTAGCCGTCGCGTAGCGTGTACACACATGCGCAATAATAATAATAATAAAAGACGCGTATGCTTTCTTCTGTACCGCGCTATGTATGTTTTATCGCGGAGCCACTAGCGTTTGATTATAGTGTTCCAGTTAAAAAATACTTAATTTTATTGTAGACATTGATTAGATACTCAGATAGTACAGTACAGACAGTACTACAGACATGCAGATGAGTGAGATTTAGCCCTAGAACTCTGGCCATAGTATTCGTTTTTTACTTCTACTAGGGCCAGAGGCACTTACATTGAAAAATTTGTTGGAGATGCTTGAACGATCCAGTACAAAAAATGACAGCATTTCAATGCTTGATCGAACCAGTACAAATGTGTGTCAGGTCACTAATTAACATGATAAAACCCACTTGAGAACACACAATCGCCGGTCATTTCTAAAGATGCATTTATACTCAATCGCTTTTGCAGAAACCTGAATCGCACGCATGATCAGTGTACTAAATCGCCGTCGTACTTGCCTGCTGAGCATGCGCAAGATTCGCTGTTTTTCAAAAGCGACACGTAGGCCTATATTGACACCCTCTGTCGGTCAACGTTCTCTAAAATTGTACACATAATTTGTGTAGTTAGCGACAATGATTCAGTCTGATGATGAGTAACCCATGGGTATAAACACAGCTTTACACAATGACTAATTTACATGGGCACAAAAGACCGTGTTCATGTACAGTTACTCAGCCAAACATGGCAGAGTAGGTCCCGGATCTTCGTACATGTTCCTATCTCCTCAACGTTAATACCTTTCCAACAAGGAAAGAGATACGAAAGGCGAACGTCTAGTGAGATTCAGCAAGTGAATTTTGTACTACATGTACATGACTGGTGGTCTGATTCCCGGGTCTGATTCGGTCTCATGTGACTGTGAGCATACGCCCGTAGTAGTGAACTTACCCTAGCAATGTTAGTTTTGTGGTGTTATCTAGGTGTAGCTTTATTGAAATTACGTGACTGAAAGTCACCACCGATTCATAACTTCCAAAAAAGTCGGCATATAATTTCTCCTCCTCGCGTGGTCCAAGCATGCAAAACTGCAGCAATTCGCAAAACAATGAACACATTTAGTAATCTTCCACTTCAGTCGCTGTGAAATACAAAATAAGCGACTGGATGAGGAATCGTATCAAGACCAAAAGTACGTTACATCTCATTGGTTTATTTGTCAGATTGTCAAAATGTAAGCCAATGAAATTTGTTATAACTTACAAGTATTTCACCGAGCCCTGTGCGACTCTTACAAGCCCCGTGTGTGAGAGAGAGCGAGAGAGAAAAAAAAAACATGCATGTATCCGTGTTGCGACGACTGGGACGATCAGTGAAAACATTCATTTGCTCACCCATTTTTTGATACTGTTTCTATAATAAAATACATTTTAATATTGCACCTAGAAGTAGAATATGAAAATGTCGTTAGAGCAAGCACAGACTGAAGGTAGGAATTCCCTGCTGCAATCAGATCACGTTTATTTTTTAGTAAGCTTAAACTTAAAGTTAAACATGTTAAACATGACATGTTAAAAACATGTTAAAAATTAAATTAAATTAAAGGCAAGCATAACAATTAAAACATGCAAATTACTAAAGATTAGCTCATGAGCTCATGCATGCTTTAGTTATTAATCATCTCTATTAGGCCAAAAAAAATAATTGTTTGTTTGTCCTCCACAGCTTTGAAAGAGGACGTGCGGGCGGATTTTTTTTTTTTTTTTTTCGGATTTGGCATATTTCTGGACCTTGCTAGAGCTAAATGCTACAATCATTCACGGTGTCTTAAAAAAGAACCCAACATTTTGTTTCTTATGCAGTTAAAGTTATAATTTGTGTTCATGTCATAGTCTTTTAATGATTTGGTGGGCTTTTTTTATTTTCAACCATGAAAGATCTTAGCATTTAGCTCTAGCTAGGTCCAGAGATACTCCAAATCTGGAAAAAAAATTGAATTTTACTTATTTTTATTAAAAAAAAAAAATTGAAAAAAAAAAAATATTGGTCAGGCCTTCATCTGAGGAGCGGGCGGTGGAGGACAAACAAACAACTTTTTTTTTTTGGCCTTATCTTTTGCAAAATTCCTTTGTACTGGCTGACTGATTGCGTAAAATTGTGACTGTGCCTGTGTGACTGTGTCACGCGATGCTACGCAGATTTATTGGCAAATGAGTAGGTATGCCAGGCAAACACATTTGCTACATGTAGTCAGCCAAATTCGCCGAAAATGTCAATGCATTTTTACATAGAAATTTAAAACAACTGGCCGAAGAAGGAAACCTACATAAATAAGTTTTCTATACTTCACTTGACCTATACCTGATGTCATGTACCAATACCTTGTGTATTGGTACATGATTCGGCGGGTATACTTCAGCAATAGCGAATAAGTGGTCGTTTTTACTCTTTTCAAAGCGTCACATGTAAACCAAATACAGCCCCGAAATGGTCTACTTTTAGCGTGCCTTAACTCCGAAACAGTTTAGTCAAAGTTAAAATGCTATCTCCAACCCTTTGCTTACCTTGGGCGAATTTGCAGTATTTTCCGCTAGCTCCGTGTTGAAAAATGTCCGGTACTTGCCCGGTACAAACATAGAAATGGCCACATTTGCTTCAGTCCTGGTATGAATATTTCTTCCGTAATCCAATGGTTCCAACGTGGGCATCACGATGATAGTCTCCTACACAACCAGATTGTGTCGGCCTGGCTTCGTCGATCCTAAAAGTGAGGACAGCGTGAGCTCTTACCTGCGTAAAAGTCTGTTCGACAAAGGCAATAAGGATGATTGACAGCGCCGTTCATTGGGCGGAGCCATTATATTAACGTCATGACAGCAGACAGGTTGCGCTGTTCTCTGACCTTGACTGTTAAATCACGTAGACATACCGTGACCTGGGTACACGATACAAAGCTGGGGGATGCGACTGCGCCGCCATTTTGACACACGGTATCTACTCTTCAGAAAAATTACTTTTGGTGACGTTTTATATCAAACAATTTTCGATAACGGATTTCTACTAGGATTTCAATTTTTTATTAATGAAGGTGCATGTAGTTTTGAGGAATAACACGGGATGTTTCGAGTTTTATTTCAACTGGTAGTGTAGGAAGGTGAGTGAATTCGTGAATGAGGCCGGGGATTGAGGTTTCGTTGTTTCAACGATCCGATAGTAGGATCTAAACGTAGGCTAAAATGTCTAATGACGCCATGTTTACATGAAAACATTAGCTGTTGCGAGGTCAGTGTCGTTGAATTAGTTACCTAAATTCCTTTCAGGATATTCTGATTTCACTTATTTATGATGTGTACGAAAATTCACCATATAAACTCAAAAGTGTTAATGCAAGCTGTTATTGCTGACAATAGAAACATTGTTGCAAAGTCATTAAAAACAGGTAGGCCTATGTATTACAGACGTACTTTGGCCGAAACGAGATACAGGCCAGTTAGGCAGTCTACACTTGACCCAAATATATGATTTTTTATGGTGATAAGACACTCGCTCATGGAATTTTTAGAGGGATTTTGATAGCAGTTCCATTAAAAAAACCTGCTATCATAATGAGACAAAAGATCTAGAAACACCCCCGAAATGCCGTTTTGGGGAATTTTGCTAGCTGAATCTTTTTGACATTGTTTGATGAAAGTCAATCTTTGACAAGATGTAAGTGTAACTTTGCTACGGAAAGTGCTATGAAAAAAAGGGTTTTCAGTTTTGGCTTTGTTTACTCAAGGGCTTTAATTTGATATATAAAATGATGCAGTTTGATGGCAAATTTGAATTCACCTAGCATATAGGCCTACCTAAAATGAGGTGCTGATGTGATGATTGATGAATGTGTTTCAACTACAACTAATCGGCATGACGGACGTCTTTTGGTCTTCATAGTTCATGAATCATGTTTATGCCTTATATATAACTCATGAAATGCACCAAAATAAAAACTGCAAAGGAATTTTGCAAAAATATTTTTATTTGAAATAAGTCAACCATGCAACTTATTACGATAATATTTTGCAGATTTCCATTACAAATATGATATAATTTTTTCCATGCGTCATGCGATCCTTTGCGCTGATGTCGCATGTAGGCCTATATGGAAAGTGTTGGATTGGGGCGATTAGAAGGAGGTCATACCCTGTGTGCAAATTAAGCATAAAAATCAGGTTTAATATCCGGCGGATGACCAGGTCATGAAATCTGGTCATCCGCCAGAGTTTTTGGTAATCCGTATATCTGCCAAAATTGGGATTTAATAAAATATCATAACTACTTATAAGCAATGGCTGAAATTAAGTGGGAGACAGGAGCTGTTTGGCCCCAGAAACTCTGAAATGACCCCTGGAGTGACGGTTCCATCTCAAATTTAGTTGACCAATGACCAGGGGACACTTTTCTCACAAAACTGGCCCCCTGGATAGTGAACCAAAAATATCAAATTTATACAAGCAAATAGTGCTTATTTAACTCATCCAGCACATCTTTATTTTTATTGGCCCCTTGGTAATTGGAAATGGCCACTGGTTCTTCCAAATCTTGGTGAACCAGGGGCCACTTTTTTTGCCAAAGTGGCCCCTGATTCAAGCTCTCTTATTTTCACCCTTGCTAATAAGTACCGGTGCTCAAAATAAAAGAAAAGACACAAATCAATACAAAATCCAGTGTCATAAGATTCTAAAATCTAAGTTTTTGGCTGATGTCAAAGCCTCATCATCATCATTACAGACGTCACTATTGCGCCCACAAAGCTACAGTACTAGTTTGGACTAGCCGTGGCGATCCTGACTTTTAGACCATCCGCGCTATATAGGGCTGAAATATTACTATTTCATCAAGGTTTAATATTCTAACAAGCTTAAGGTTAGCCGAGAGTTTTTCATGCGCTTGATATCAGAGGCGACGTTCATAACAGAAACAGCCATGCAGAAAATGAACAAGCGTGCGGGACGTGAGGCCTACTTACAATAGAATATCGATCCACGGTCAAGACATGAAACTTGGCTTAGCTCGTGCCCGGAGCTCCGAGTTGGTGGTGGTGGTGGGGGGGTGTCATGTCATTTTGCAAAATTCCTTTGTACTGGCTGACTGATTGCGTAAAATTGTGACTGTGCCTGTGTGACTGTGTCACGCGATGCTACGCAGATTTATTGGCAAATGAGTAGGTATGCCAGGCAAACACATTTGCTACATGTAGTCAGCCAAATTACCGAAAATGTCAATGCATTTTACATAGAAATTTAAAACAACTGGCCGAAGAAGGAAACCTACATAAATAAGTTTTCTATACTTCACTTGACCTATACCTGATGTCATGTACCAATACCTTGTGTATTGGTACATGATTCAGCAGTATACTTCAGCAATAGCGAATAAGTGGTCGATTTTTTACTCTTTTCAAAAGCGTCACATGTAAACCAAATACAGCCCCCGAAATGGTCTACTTTTAGCGTGCCTTAACTCCGAAACAGTTTAGTCAAAGTTAAAAATGCTATCTCCAACCCTTTGCTTACCTTGGACGAATTTGCAGTATTTTCCGCTAGCTCCGTGTTGAAAAATGTCGGTACTTGCCCGGTACAAACATAGAAATGGCCACATTTGCTTCAGTCCTGGTATGAATATTTCTTCCGTAATCCAATGGTTCCAACGTGGGCATCACGATGATAGTCTCCTACACAACCAGATTGTGTCGGCCTGGCGCTTCGTCGATCCTAAAAGTGAGGACAGCGTGAGCTCTTACCTGCGTAAAAGTCTGTTCGACAAAGGCAATAAGGATGATTGACAGCGCCGTTCATTGGCGGAGCCATTATATTAACGTCATGACAGCAGACAGGTTGCGCTGTTCTCTGACCTTGACTGTTCGTCACGTAGACATACCGTGACCTGGGTATACGTACAAAGCTGGGGGGATGCGACTGCGGCCGCCATTTTGACACACGGTATCTACTCTTCAGAAAAATTACTTTTGGTGACGTTTTATATCAAACAATTTTCGATAACGGATTTCTACTAGGATTTCAATTTTTTATTAATGAAGGTGCATGTAGTTTTGAGGAATAACACGGGATGTTTCGAGTTTTATTTCAACTGGTAGTGTAGGAAGGTGAGTGAATTCGTGAATGAGGCGGGATTGAGGTTTCGTTGTTTCAACGATCCGATAGTAGGATCTGAAACGTAGGCTAAAATGTCTAATGACGCCATGTTTACATGAAAACATTAGCTGTTGCGAGGTCAGTGTCGTTGAATTCGTTACCTAAATTCCTTTCAGGATATTCTGATTTCACTTATTTATGATGTGTACGAAAATTCACCATATAAACTCAAAAGTGTTAATGCAAGCTGTTATTGCTGACAATAGAAACATTGTTGCAAAGTCATTAAAAAAGGTAGGCCTATGTATTACAGGCGTACTTTGGCGAAGCGAGATACAGGCCAGTTAGGCAGTCTACACTTGACCCAAATATATGATTTTTTATGGTGATAAGACACTCGCTCATGGAATTTTTAGAGGATTTTGATAGCAGTTCCATTAAAAAACCTGCTATCATAATGAGACAAAAGATCTAGAAACACCCCCGAAATGCCGTTTTGGGGAATTTTGCTAGCTGAATCTTTTTGACATTGTTTGATGAAAGTCAATCTTTGACAAGATGTAAGTGTAACTTTGCTACGGAAAGTGCTATGAAAAAAGGGTTTTCAGTTTTGGCTTTGTTTACTCAAGGGCTTTAATTTGATATATAAAATGATGCAGTTTGATGGCAAATTTGAATTCACCTAGCATATAGGCCTACCTAAAATGAGGTGCTGATGTGATGATTGATGAATGTGTTTCAACTACAACTAATCGGCATGACCGGACGTCTTTTGGTCTTCATAGTTCATGAATCATGTTTATGCCTTATATATAACTCATGAAATGCACCAAAATAGAAACTGCAAAGGAATTTTGCAAAAATATTTTTATTTGAAATAAGTCAACCATGCAACTTATTACGATAATATTTTGCAGATTTCCATTACAAATATGATATAATTTTTTCCATGCGTCATGCGATCCTTTGCGCTGATGTCGCATGTAGGCCTATATGGAAAGTGTTGGATTGGGGCGATTAGAAGGAGGTCATACCCTGTGTGCAAATTAAGCATAAAAATCAGGTTTAATATCCGGCGGATGACCAGGTCATGAAATCTGGTCATCCGCCAGAGTTTTTGGTAATCCGTATATCTGCCAAAATTGGGATTTAATAAAATATCATAACTACTTATAAGCAATGGCTGAAATTAAGTGGGAGACAGGAGCTGTTTGGCCCCAGAAACTCTGAAATGACCCCTGGAGGGACGGTTCCATCTCAAATTTAGTTGACCAATGACCAGGGACACTTTTTCTCACAAAACTGGCCCCCTGGATAGTGAACCAAAAATATCAAATTTATACAAGCAAATAGTGCTTATTTAACTCATCCAGCACATCTTTATTTTTATTGGCCCCTTGGTAATTGGAAATGGCCACTGGTTCTTCCAAATCTTGGTGAAACCAGGGGCCACTTGAACCAGGGGCCACTTTTTTTGCCAAAGTGGCCCCTGATTAAAGCTCTCTTATTTTCACCCTTGCTAATAAGTACCGGTACTCAAAATAAAAGAAAAGACACAAATCAATACAAAATCCAGTGTCATAAGATTCTAAAATCTAAGTTTTTGGCTGATGTCAAAGCCTCATCATCATCATTACAGACGTCACTATTGCGCCCACAAAGCTACAGTACTAGTTTGGACTGAAAGAAGGCCACACAGCGCACACTCTAGCCCTAACTAATAATGTGGGGATGTGGTGGTTTTAAACTTTAAAGCTTTGAGGAGTAGGCCTACGAAGACTAGCAATGTGATTTTTCGTAAGCTTTTAAATAAAATATCGGGACTAAATCATTTTTATACTGCATGAAGGTTAAAAAAATGTGGGTGTCCGACGGATAACCTGCAGTGAATTTCTGGTTATCCGTCGGCAAATCTTGGTGTCGGGACTACCGGATTACCACTTCATTTGTACACTGGTCATACCCTAACCCTAACAATGCTAACACTAAGTTCTCCCTAATATAATCCTTAAGTTCTATAACCATAACGCTAACCATGACCTATATACCCTAACCCTGAACCATATCAAAAAAATGACCTCCTTCTGATAGCCCTGATCCAGCGTTTACCTGTGAGTGTGACTGTGGTCTGTCTATAGAGCAGTATTAGGCCAAGTAAAATAGATAACGTCTATATTGTCCCCAATTTTGGGAGATTTTCAAATATTTTTGTTAATTTTCTTCTAGTTGCTCTACTTTTGCTTCTAAAATTGTTGAACAATGAAAAAAAGACATGTTAGGAAGTTCTTGGTTATCACTAATAATAAACACATTGCAAAGTAAGTCTTTTCAAGCTAAGGGTAGTATAGGGCTTTGGGGAAATAACAAAAATATTTATTGACAAAGACTTTGCAAATGCAATTTCACACAGAAATAAATGGGTAAAAAAATAACATACTAACAAAAGGGCCCCTCACTGATTTTTGAAAAATACATGTTTTTTTTTTTTTACAAAAAATGGCCATTTATTAATATAATATAATAAATTTATGCTTTACGTGTACGTGTTCAAATGTCTGATATGGACCAATTTTCTTCTTGTAAATCAATTTCATTTACAACCAAACCTATGCTGCGCCGGCTTGCGTTCTGCAACGGACACAACATGTCTCTTTGCACTTCTTTTGAACTCGCTTCCATCTGAACTCCGTTGTACTGTTTCTCTCCCAAGTTTCACCTTCTTTTTCCCACAATAATCTGACGGCTTTGTTTCAGTTAGCTGTTTTGTTTTGCATTTCAAATGTTTTGTTTTCCATCTTGGCGCCATATGGTCTTTATGAAATGGTGCCCTATAAACTTGCATAAATGCCTTGTATGTCGTGTATGTAAACCAAGATGTTAATTTTGTTTGTTAAATGTTGTTTTGATTTAATTTATTGTTATTTTGCAGACTTGAAAGCATTTGAGAGGCGGCTAACAGAATATATTGCATACCTCAGACCATATGCATGGAGGTGGAGAAGTAAGTTCCAATAAAACTAAATAAACTATTTTATCATATAATTAGTTAGATCACTGTGAAAAGAAAGTACCTCGTATTGGACAAACTACTTAGTTTGTTATCCCGGCAATACGAGTAGCAAAACAAGGTACGAAATGAATACTTATTCCACTCAATGTCAAGTATTTTACCACCTACATGTAGCATCAATAAACAAGACAATGTTCCACTCAAATAGTGGCCTGGATAAAAAAAAAATTTAAACTCTCTAACATCTTTTCTTGTCTGTTGCAGTTGTGCTGATCCTAGTTTCAGTATGTACAATATTTGGAGCATGGAATTGGATTTTAGACCAAGAAACATCTCAGGTACAGTTTTTGTTGTATAATATTACTTAGATTTTTGCTTGTTTTCAAATGACCTTTTCGGTAAATCCCATAAGCCTTTGCGAGTAGACCTAAGTTGTTGTCATTTGACGTCACGCCGATGCACACATCGTTTAGCGAACATAGTTCTGCACATTGCAAGTTGGCGTGTCGTCAAATGACGTCATCTCTGGTATAACCGCAATGAATTATGGGATTTACGAAAAGGTCATTGACCTATTTAGCACCATCCTGTAATAGCACCCTATGTGGACTTTTCTAACTTCCACTCAGTACAAATGACCATACGAGGGATGTGCTGCAAATGGGTCACATTTTCTGCCTTTTGATGTATCAGTAACCTCTATTTCTAGCAAAATTTGACCAAAATGTTTGAAATTGTCACATATTTGGGGAAAAGTGAAAACTCAAACAATAATTTATTTGTGTTATATTTGGCACATAGTATAATGATGGATCCACTTTCAGATCCCCCCTCCGGTGCCCCTATCCATTTACTTAGTGCACTTTTAGCATACAGATTCAAATCTGTAAATATATCGAGGGTTGAGAACCTGAAAGCCTTTACTCACAAAGTGTGAGTTTGTGACTTAAGAATATGTGGCTCACAACCCTTGATATGTATATTCAGTCACAATATAACAATCTGGATATTACGTTGCAATGGTGGTGACATTTGTTTACAGTTCGTAATCTTAGTAAGATTATTCTCTTGGTCGGGGACTATTGCACTTACCCACTTCTCGCGTCTGTCAAAGAGGGCACCCTCGCAAAATTCCTATTGGTTTGTACAGGGCAAGTCAATTTTCTCAGCACAGAAAATTCCAATTTGCATTGTCTTTGGTAATTATTTAAAGTTGATTTCCCGGATAAGAAATCAAAATTTTGGAATTGTTTTATCAAGAGGTGTTTATTTTATGGCATGTTTTGTAATTTCCCCCATTGAGTGAAACAGTAAGTGTCCCCTTCGTGTCTGAGAGGGCGAGATGGAACAGCCAAATATCAGCAAAAGCAACCAATGAGAAGAAGCAATCTATCACAAGTGACGTCATGCCGATCGACAGAATAGTAGAACTAAAATAGTATAATTTTGAATAACCACCTTGTTTCTTCTTATAACAGCGTCTTTTTCTCCTCCTTCTTCCTGCTCCTCATCTTCTTAGGGCTATTCCAGTTGTAATCCATAACCCCCTAGGAAGATGTTACTTTAATCTGTCACACAGAGAGTGTGAATTTCAAATGAGGTCACCTGAATGGGTGACTCTCTTGGAAATATGCACCCCGTGTGTGGAAATTAGGTCATGATCTGGTCCATGGGGGCCAAAGGAGGCATTTTTGAAAATTGAGTTACTATAACTATTACCAAATACAAACATTAGGCTATCATATACTGAAAACACCAAAGGTCTAGCATACTTGGTTCTAAAGCTATGAAGTTTTGTGATGTTTATTTTCTTATACATGTTTTATTGTTTTTTACCCCATATTTTTGCCTTTATCTCAATTTCAAATTTGCCGCCTTTGGCCCCCATATATGGATGTTAACTGGATTATACTATTCAGCAAATTCCTTCAGCAGTGTCAGTCTGCTCTTTCTAATTATTGCATAAAAAGAACTAGGTCATGTGGTGCAATGCAACCTGGCCAGCGAATGAGGTTTCGATGTGATGATGGCATGATTCAATCAGAACCCCACTTCTGTGTATGCCATAAACTGCGCCAAAAAAAATATTGACTATTCTTAGTCAGTGGGAGTGGTCTAGTTCGTAGACACATTTCTGATTGGACAATCGCATGATTTGGTGCCGTCTATCAGGCCGTAGATGACCCCACGTCATCATGCGTCTTGATAATGCGTAACACACGTGTAGAGGTGCGCGTATGTATCTCGCTGGATGCGTAGACTAGTGCGGAATACGCGAACGCGCTAGCAGTACGCGCAACAGAATACGTGAAGTTGTAAACAAGTTTCGTTCATTTTTTAATGAGGGGAGTTTTTATGACGGTGGGGGCTTAGTTTTTGCTTTAAAAATTGTTTACAGTTATTAAAATAATATTTAACTGACTAAGAATGAGAATAAGCGATAGGAATTTTTATTTTGCCTATCCTCTACCTATGATAGGCGACAGGCAGGTCCAATATTTTTTATCGTAGTGGATACCGGCTGCGCCGGCATCCACTACTCAAAATATTGGACCTGCTTGTCGTCTATCACACGGTAGAGGATAGGCAAAATAAAATTCCTATCGTTTATTCTCTAATTCTTGTTGTCTTTGTATTATTCAGAACTATATGTTTCTTTAATTGCAGGTATCATTTTTACAGTCTTTATTCAACCATCCATTCTTTGCATTTAGTGGTCTGATGTTAATTCTACTATTTTTCTGTGGCATCCATAAAAGAGTAGTAGCTCCAGCAATGTATCCTTTTATTGTGCAAAATGATTATGATAAAAATCTGAAGTTCCCCAGTGGGGCTCAACCGATATGGCATTTGTCTACCGAACCAATATCCGATATCGATTTTGGCGACTTCGGAGAACCACTGGACCTATTCTGAAGTGCTAGGATCATTAGGATCATTAAGTTTGATAGAAAATCTTTATTGTCAATTTTTTTTTTCTTTATCACAGGAAACCTAACTTGACATTGAGATTTAATGTGTGTGACAATTGAATACCTGAGTGGAAGAAGGGCCCAACTCCATCAACACTTTTTTTAAGATACTAACAAAAAACATACTATTTAAAAAAGTTTTAAGAGACAGACTGTTTTTATCTTCAGGGGGCCTTGAGTACTGGTACATGAACAAACATTATAACATACATTTGAAATGATATATATGGCAACGGTACAGGTCTTTTAAGATATGATAAACTCATCTTGGTAAAATGGAGTTGGGCCCTTCTTCCACTCAGGTATTCAATTATTTGTAGGCCCTTTCAACAATTACTCTGTTTTATAACATTGTTTTACCTGGAAAATATGCAAAATGAGCGTAAAAATGCTGGGAGTTTCGAGACGTTCCGACTGTTGAGTTCATATTCTTTGTTTGAAGACACCTATATTGGCAGTGGTATGTGATGTCATTTGTGAATGGGGACAGAATTGAAAAATCACAGCTTTAGGTTTCAAATTCAGACTCTTAACAATTGCAAATCAAATTATGTGGCTCTGATTTGTGGATAAAATTTCAGCATTTAAGAAAATTATCATTCACTGATTTTTGTGATAGAATCAGGCCTTATATTAAGTGTGCTTGGACCAGGAGCTAAAATGAGCTCCTGGTCCCAAAGATGGCTCCTGGCATATAGTTTGTAGTGTAAAATATTGGACACACCAGGAGCCAAATCTAGGCAACCGTGGGGTAAAACGAGCCTGGGTGCCTGCTTAAAATATAAGCCTTGGATAGAATGTGCTAAGAAGAAATTGAATTTTAAGTAAGGGATCAAATCAAAACTCGACCGCCGGTTCCGGGCGGTTCCGTCCGGTTCTAAAATATACACAGTAATGAGGTCAGTCGTCACACCCTGGTTAATATGGCCGGTTGGTATCATCGAGTGAGTGAGTGGAGTGAGTTCAAGTGGTTTCTTTTCAAATTTAGTACAATAGGAATAATCGATTTTCCTTTTTGGAGTTCTTCTCAATCAATGTAGCTACTGTTAGCATTTTATTTTGATAAAATATCAGAGACTTGGTCTATTTATTTCTAATTATTTTACATCGTGACAGGTTAGACAAGACCTATTTTAAAGTTTCATTTCCGAGGGGATAATGGCGATCTCGGAATTCTGCATGTTTTAAAAGGCAAGGGTAATACATTTGTCATAAAACTGTGTTTATAATCCAAAAAAAGAAAGAAAGAAAGAAAGAAAAAAGGGGAAAGAGAGAAAAAAAGAAGAGAGAAAGGGAGAAAGAAGGGGAAGAGAGAGGGGTTCGGAAGGGGAGGTGTCCCAAATGTACGGGGGCTCATATATTTTTGGAAAGAAAAATGAGGGGGTCATAAAAATTTTGATGACCAAAAAGTAGGGAGTCATAAGATGACCAAAGATAGTGTGTTTGTTTTATTCAAAAAGATTGATTTCAATACAATTTTAGTTTGTTTAGCATGTTTACGGGTGTGTCGGTGGTGGGATCATAAAATTGTTGTTACCGAAATAGGGGGAATCGCAGTTTTATTGACGCCGACTTTTTATAAATTTGGGACCCCTATTCCGAAGAAAATGATAGCCCCAAAGTATTAAAATGCCAAATTGCCACGCGCTGCTATCTCGGTAATGCCATTCTGGGAGTAGATTTGTGAGAAGTCCCCTTGAAAATTCCTTTTTTTTTAAATCTCGAACTTGAACACGAATCTCAAAAATGAGAGTATAGTTCTATTCGTTCTGTAAATCATAAAATAATATGAGTGCTAGATCAGCTCCTCTGATATAATATAATGCTCTTGAGCTGGATCAAAATAGGTCTACCGGGACTAAATTAACCAAAAGTTATAAAAGGCCTGTGCATCTTCCTTTGGCACGATTTTAGGACACGATTGTCCTCAATTTTGTTCATTTTAGCATTGAAGTTGCAATTTTTTTGCATAAATCACAAAAGAAATCCCTAGTTGAAGTACAAAGCAAATATAAATGAGTCAATCAATATCACTTCAACTGGGAATTTTATTGTAATTTATGCACGCATCATGTCTTCTGGAGGCAGATTTGAACTAATGACCTTTCGTGAAATCGCCCTATAGTAGTATATAAATAATAATTGTCCATCACCAACACAGGCCTATGTGATTCACAAAATAACAAATTCACAACTTCTAAATTACTTAACCTATAGAAATCATTGAAACACTGTTCTGAACTGAAATTGACTGATCTAAACAATGGTGATATATTCAAGCAATTTTAACCATAAACAAGAAATCATTTCCAAATTAATTTGCTTTGGTGACAAGCCAATAGACACGCGACTAAGAAAAATCGATCACCGTGTAGTACTTTCAAGTATGCGCTATTGTGACCGTGAAATTTCAAGTATGCGCTATTGTGATCGCGAAATAAACATATCGACATTTTGTTAATCTCTCCGGTTATGTGCTTAAACCAACCGGCGGTTGCTACTCATGCATTCTTGCATATTCATATACCAATGACCTCAACCAACCGGACAGAACCGCCCGGAACCGGCGGGCAACCGGCGGTCGAGTTTTGATTTGATCCCTAACTCTGATTTTATTTTCTGCCGCTTGTTTTCTTGGTCCAACAAAGTTAATATTTCAGTTAATATTGTCTTTCTGTGCTTGAATTTGCTGATAAAATTTGATAGTGACTAGTGAGTTTGTTTCTATTTACCTTAACTTATTGATATCATCAGAATCACAGCAAGATGTCGCTCAGTTCTAGCTGATTTTAACATGTCCTGTGATGATGTAAGTATAAAATTGGGTTCTTATGGCAAAATAAATGCACTGCCACTGTCATTGTCATTGTGTGCCATTCAGACAGGGCTTGATATGAAACTATGGTGTACACTGATGATGAGTGGAATTCTTTTTGTAAAGAAGTTTGTATAACATGGCTATTATTCTAGCAAACAGGGTTCTCTCAAAACAACTAAGCATGAGATTGGGCCTTGTATACACACTATAGGAGATGTCACTAGGGGAGCTGTCAAAAAGTTATGTCAGAATGGCATACCCCCTGTAACAGTTCTCTTTGTGCATATGCAAGACCTAACATCTTGATACTCGCTAGGGTAGCAACACTCGGTCTAATGAGATGGACTTCTGTATACTTAAAGAATAAAGGTATGGTTGCTGCTGTTGTGCATCTATCGTCTCATATAAAACATCATGATATTCTCATCTAATGATACATGGTTTGATATTGTTTTCTTCTCCAGACTGGGAAATTAATCTTAAAACCATCAAGAGCCACATGACAGAAGGAGAAGGAGTGTATTTTGGACCTTTCAATGGACTATCATGGACACAAGACTATATAACTATAGATAGATAGTGAAGCTATTCAGGCTGTGGGGCCTGTTAAATTTGTTTATTTGAACAGCAACCAAAAAACCCACATATTTTGTGCAAAGCACAATGGTATTGTATTGAATGTGCAAGGCACATAATGGTCTGAAGTCTAGTTGGATTTAACAGCCATGCCAAGCAGCCATGTAGTAGTTTTCAGATATGAAATGGGCATTTCGGAAACCAACTAAGTAATGTATCGGTGCTTGTACCATAGCAGTCACTATGAGCCTGCTCATTGAGCCAAAATAGTATCATTCCTCAGTGGCATAGTTCAACAATGCAGTTAACCTCCATGACCTCATGTTGAGGAGGATGAGTTTTAGTACCCAGTATATTCAAAGGTCATCCTATGAGTGTACAGTGGTGAAGTGTGACCAGATTGACAGCTTCATCCCTTCCTCCATTTTATCTCATCAAAATGCAGATTTGGTATTCGATGAAAGCTTTAGTTTTCTCAAAACCCCAGTTAAATTTTAGGCCAAGAATATGTTTCGTTTAGGCAGTATGAACATAAACATTGTAGTTTGGTTTTGTGTCACAATTTTGATCCTGAACAACAAGATTAAAATTGGTCAATATTTTAAATTACAGTTAATGCTGTAAGATGAATTTGTTGCCTATCATACCAGACCCAAAGATTAGGCTTATGAAAGTTGATGTTAACTCTGTCCACGCAGGTGTCGACTGCAGACGACAAGTTTCAATTTTTTTTTTAATTAAAAATGTCAGAATTGTAAATTTTCATCACCATATTTGGAATCAGCATGAAAAATGCAGTTAAATGAGTACAAACAAGGCTATTATTGGTTCAGTGGTTCTTAAGATAGCTCTTGATTTTTTGAGAAAACATCTCAAAACTTGGACTTTTTATATTGAAGCCTATGGCTAGCACGCAGAGCAGATTCCCGTCACATATTTTTTGTGGAGTGATGAGATGACTCTTTCATATATTGTTATTTGGCTGTATTTCATTATTACCTATATTGTAGATGTAAGACCATGTAAAAGATAGTGATTAAAGCATATTATAAAATTTGCTGAGGAGGATTTTGAGTGGGTTTGAGGAATCCAAAAAATTGGCTTAAATTCTGCATTTTTTGTCTGTAAGAGTATAATGTGAAAATACACTACTAAAATATTTTAAGTATCAGAAATAGGCAACCCTGATTTGCATTTTTTTTCTTTGTATGTGTTCATGGTGCTGACCAAAGTACTTTTCAGTGGCAGTGCCAAGTGGTCTGTTGTCTGAATCAGTGGCGTAACTGGGGGGGGGGGGGCAACATGCTCCGGGTGCCACCCTTAGGGGGGCGCCAAATTGACCAATTCAGCATCGATTCTGCGCCCCTCTGCAGAAAATCAATTTCAGCACAAAATCAATTGAAAGAACATTTTAAGACCAATATTCAACCAAAATTAATTAGTGGTAGGCCTTATTTGTCAAAAATTTTGTCAATTATTTGTCAATTGTTTCAAGAATTGCCTGCATCTAAGATATTCTCGGGGAGGGGGGTGTAGGGGTGCCAATATTGTTTTTTGCCCCGGTGCTACCAACCCTAGTTACGCCACTGGTCTGAATAGTGAATATTCAATACTGAATCAGAATTACAATTTTTATGATCCTAGCATCATCTTTTTATGAAATTTTGCAATAGGTATCCACAAAAACAGCTTATTCGCAAAATTAAAGTTGATTCCGTTTTGGCGTTTGCGAGTTATGCATGATTATGTGCATTGCTCCACAGGCCACTGTGTTGAATTACGTTCTCCACCAGAACGTAATTCAAATTTGGCGATATTTTTGCTTAACAAATTAATCTGCAAAAATTATTTTTGTACTACATTATGTAGCCAAAGGTTTCCAGTGGTATAAAAATCTCAACTGTTTTGAGAAAAGTGGGGGGATGAGGCTGTGGATCATGAAATGTCTTTTTAATGTTGTTTTTAAAACATGCTAATATTAGTAGTTTTTGAAACATGCTAATAAATAAGTCTGATCCTCGATTTATTTTTATTAGTAGTACGATGTGTCCCCTTTGGCTAATGCTTTAGGTATATTCGTCTCAGGGCTAATGAAATGAAATTGTTAGTTTCCCGTCACCCGCCCTCATAACTTTTTCAATTTGACCAAAACTTTCATTATTTTCATATAAAAGTCAATTATCTGAAAATTGAGATGGAAATAATCAAAATTGAAACTCTCAAAATGTGTGACATCCCCTGCTGATCATAATCAGCAGTTTTTCTTAGGTGTAGGGGTAGAGGATGTGGTAAATAATGAACATTTCAGGATTACCTCGTCATGTTTCTAGTGATTACAAAAATTGCAAATTTCTTTTCATTTTTATAAAAACAAATTCAAATCTTTTCTCAATCTGTTGCAAAATGTCTGTAATGATGATCTTAGCATTAATATATGTAATACCTGTTTTGAGCTGGTCTATTATCAACAATATAGGTAATAGCCATATAAATGAAACTTTTGACAATAAATCATGACCTCATATTTCACCAAAAAAATGTGAAGGGAAACTAATCATTTCATTTCATTAGCCAATATCTCTTTATTTGTCTGTTAAGTGCAATCGAAGAACATGATAACAATAGTCGTATAAAAACATGGATATAATAATTATGTAGCTTGTATTGTGAAAGAAAACATTTATACTTTATTTGTATGGGATTTCATGTGTAGATCATTTGCCAAATAAACTCTTAGTAACATGGTGGAAATATTGTACTACATTTCTTTGTCAAGAACTTGCATACCTTAAATTTGACTCGTATCCCAAAAGGTGAAGTGTTGTTTTGGTTTCATTTTAAATTCATGTGTTTTTTTCTATCTATACTGAAGATAGCTCAAATAAGATGCACATTTTTTTGTCTCCTGAACAAGAGAATCGACTCGATTTGTTTTGTTTGTTTTAGAGTCGAATTAGGTCTATGATCATGATGGTGTTATATCTAGACTTGCAAACATGTTAGTATTACTTTTAATTTTAATTTCTGACCGCCATAATTTCTTTTGTCTTCAGTAGATAGCACCACTAACACGGTTCATTGAAGGAGATGAAATGACAACATGCATTTAATTTGAGTTATCTTTAGTAGATGGGAAAAAACACATGGGGCGCATTCTCCGATAAAGCGTCCAAGTTTGGTCTCGGGAATTGCAAAATTCCAACCACGAAGAATTCATGAAAATCATTCAGAATCATAAACTTTAATAGTTTCAGAGCACAAAACAATGCATGGGTGATTTTTCAACAATACTTAATTTTTGAGCAATATTGCTTGTACGCATTGGGTGTAACGTATCAGTGGTAACGTATCTGTGAAGCCCTTTCACACTTATGTCTTAATCGTGCAAGTGTAAAAACTTACCGACTTAATACCCATACTTGATCAGTCATCACCCAATGTACTAAAGTCTGATATGGTATTTGGCTTCATTTATCACAGCGTTTTTTTCCGAGTGGAGTAGAATTTAGGTAACGTATCTGTGACGACATGAACGTAACGTCACGATTTTTTGCCATTAATAGACCTGATTTTTTTTACTTTGAAACCATTGTGTTATGTACCACATATATAATATAACTATGGAGCCTGCTTGATCCATCACATATGAGAACATTCAGTTATTTTGACGGATTGCTATCCATGCCTTGCTGGCTTGGGGCCAGATTATTTGGCATCCTCCTTGACATTATACATCCCTGGAAGGCAAGGACTTCGATCTGCCACTGATGCCACTCGTCTGCATGTGCCCAAACTCCACTACCGTTCATTTAAGTCTGCCGCTGATAAGGCTTTTGCTTTCATAGCTCCCAAGTTGTGGAACCAGTTACCTGTTTCAGTCCGCTCCTCCAACTCTTTGCCAGTGTTCAAAAAAGGGCTGAAAACATTTTTGTTTTCAGAAACATAATTGCTTGTTATTGGTTCTTGTGAACTTTTTGCTTATATTCTATCATGTTTTTGTTGTATATTTCTTGCTATGTTGTTTTGAGCGCTGTGATCATTTGAAATGGCGCTATATAAAAGCCTATTGTATGTATGTATGTATGTATTAGAAATATGGTAACGTATATGTGAACAATATTGGCGACATAGTCTCAAAGACCTGTTGGAAAAATTGAATAACCTGCGTTGTGATGTTTTATACTTTATAATTAGGGCATGATACCAGCTAATGAAAAGTACCTATAATCCAATATTATGCGCGCATGTATAGCGAACAGGGACACATTATACGGAACGCACCTTGGCTGGCGACATGGAGGAAAACAATGGATATGCATAATCAGCTTTATTGTTTTATACATTCTAGGCATGTTACAACCTTTAGCCCCACACATTTTATAAAGCAACTCCTAAGTATTAGTTCTATTAATAAAAGTCATTTCTTTCTGACGAAACAAGTCTGAATACGACTTGAAACTATGGGCGACACAGATTTGGCTTTTTGAACGCTTTATCGGAGAATGTGCCATGGATTCAATAAAATTATTATAGGTCTACCAAAAGAAAAATTAATGTCACAACACTTAGAAATTCTAATTTGATCTTTAGAAGATTGTGCCACTATCACAATTCTAAAACATCAATCTATTAATTTCGTTCAAGAGATTAAAAAAAAGGAAAATGCATAAATTTGAGCTATCTTCGGTAGATAGCAAAAGCGCACGAATTCAATTTAATAGGAAAAGACTCGCTTCAAACACATTTCATGAAATAAAAATACAGTCTTACACATCATTTAATTAATACTATTCTGACTGGGGAAAAGTCAGTTTGTGAACGAAAGGAAATATTATTAATTAAAAATTGTGTAAGACGGCAATTTGTTTATTATTCAATCAACATATTTCTGCTCATAAAACGTGTTTACAGCGAACCTTTTCCTAACTACATATTTTGAATTCATGCGCTTTTGCTATCTACTGAAGATATCTCAAATTTAATGCATTTTGTTATTTTGTATCTCTATAACGAAATAAATCGATGTTTTTACTGTTGTGAATGTGGTGCTAAGTGTTGCGATATTTTCTTTCTGTAGGCCTATAATTTTGTTACATCCATTGTGTTTTTGCTATCTATTGAAGATAGGCCTAACTCAAATTAAATGGATGTTGTCATTTTTTCTCAACGAGGTAGCTTATTATTTGAAAGCCGTGTTAGTGGTGCTGTCTACTGAAAACAAAGAATTTCCCAATAATTATGACGGTCAAAAATAAACGTTTTTAAAGCAAGCAGAAAATTATCATGATTAAAGGAAATCTTCACTGCTTGAAATTTCAATTTGATCTTCAGTAGATATATCACCGGTAGGCCTAATTCTATTCTATATATTATTATCAATATATCTCGATTTTGAGCGCGTTTTTTTGACAGCAGATAAAGGGCCTATAATGATTTGCAAATCACACCGTAATTCTACCTTGAGTAGATAACAAGCAAACAAACAACAAACATGTAGTAAAAAAGGTACCAAATGAAATTTCTGACTTCTATTATTTTTTTTAATTAGTTCATACGGTTCCAAATGGTATCATCTGTAGATAACAAGATATTGTCAACCTTTCTTATTTACTTTCTTTGTATTTTATATAAAAAATACTATCTTGAGTAGGACCTAGATAGCGGAAACTAACAAACAAAACACAAACAATAAACATCAAAAACAAACTTTCCCTAACAGATGTTTTCTAAATTTGTGAAATAGATTCTGTTGTTTTATAGGCCCGCAATGCTATATCTTCAGAAGATAGCTGTTTGCGCGCGCGTTGCGAGAAAATGATGCAGATCGTAAATGATGCAGGCCGTAAGTGGGCTCGCGCGTGTTCACAGATTTAGATGATGGATGTCGCAATGGGTGATTTGCAAATTGCACCGTAAATGGTATCTTCAGTAGATAAAAAACAAAACAAAACCATACCAAATGATCTTTCTGATTCGTCTCATGCTAAGTCTTATGATTTCCTTCTTTTTTTTTGTATTATTTCACTAGGTTTTAAAATGCTCTCATCAGTAGATAGGCCTAACAAAATTTATTCAACCTTTCTCAATTTCTTTGCATTTTACAAATAAATACTATCTTGAGTAGATAGCGGAAAAACTAACAAGCAAATAAATAAACAAACAAACAAAAAACATCAAAACAAACTTTCTTAACAGACTTTTTCTAAATTTGTGAAATATTTTCTGTGTTGTTTTATTAAGCCCGTAAAGCCGTCTGCGAGTTCCGAGAAAATGATGCAGGCCGTAAGTAGGCTTTCAGCGCGTTTTTTTGACACCAGATGATGCGTGATGTCGCAAAGGGCCTAAATAATTTGCAAATTACACCGTAAATTTTACCTTGAGTAGATAACAAACAAACAAGCAAACAAACAACAAACATGTAGTAACAAAAAATGTACCAAATTAAATTTCTGACTTCTATGATTAAAAAAAAAATTAGTTCCTACGATTCCAAATGGTATCATAAGTAGATAACAAAATATTGTCAACCTTTCTTACTTACTTTCTTTGTATTTTATACAGGGTGTCCCAAAAAAAGAGGCCCCTTTTATATCTTGAGTAGGCCTAGATAGCAAAAAAAAAAAACACAAACAAAAAACATCAAAAACAAACTTTCCTAACAGATGTTTTCTAAATTTGTGAAATAGTTTCTGTTGTTTTATTAGGCCCGCAATGCTATCTTCAGAATATAGCCGTTTGCGCGAGCGTTGCGAGAAAATGATGCAGATCGTAAATGATGCAGGCCGTAAGTGGGCTCGCGCGTGTTCACAGAGGATGATGGATGTCGCAACGGGTGATTTGCAAATTGCACCGTAAATCGTATCTTGAATAGATAAAAAACAAACAAACAAACAGACAGACAGACAAACAAACAAAAATATTGATGATCTTTCTGACTCGTCTCATGCTAAGTCTTATGATTTCCTTCGTTTTTGTATTATTTCATTAGGTTTAAAAATGCTATAGGCCTATCATCAGTAGATATGCCTAACAAAATATAATCAACCTTTCTCAATTTCTTTGCATTTTACAAATAATTACTATCTTGAGTAGATAGCGGAAAAACTAACAAGCAAACAAATAAACAAACAAACAAAAACATCAAAACAAACTTTCTTAACAGACGTTTTCTAAATTTGTGAAATATTTCTGTGTTGTTTCATTAAGCCCGTAAAGCCGTCTGCGAGTTCCGACAAAATGATGCAGGCCGTAATTAGGCTTTGAGCGCGTTTTTTTCACAGCAGATGATGCGTGATGTCGCAAAGGGCCTATAATGATTTGTAAATCACACCGTAAATTCTACCTTGAACAAACAACAAATATGTAGGCCTAGTAACAAACAAAATGTACCAAAAGAAATATCTGACTTCTATGATTAAAAAAAAAAGAAGTTAATACGGTTCCAAGTAGATAACAAAATATTATCAACCTTTCTTACTTTGTATTTTATATTTTAAAAAATACTATCTTAAGTAGATAGCGGAAAAACAAACAAAACACAAACAAAAAAACATCAAAAACAACTTGACTTTCCTAACAGATGTTTTCTAAATTTGTGAAATAGTTTCTGTTGTTTTATTAGGCCCGCAATGCTATCTTCAGAAGATAGCCGTTTGCGCGCGCGTTCCGAGAAAATGATGCAGATCGTAAATGATGCAGGCCGTAAGTGGGCTCGCGCGTGTTCACAGAAGATGATGGATGTCGCAACGGGTGATTTGCAAATTACACCGTAAATCGTATCTTGAGTAGATAAAAAACAAACAAACAAACAGACAGGCAGCAAACAAAAATATATACCAAATGATCTTTCTGGCTCGTCTCATGCTAAGTCTTATGATTTCCTTCTTTTTTGTATTATTTCATTAGGTTTAAAAATGCTATCATCAGTAGTAGTACTCCCAATTGTATGGTATTATGGTGAACTTGGGAGAACTGCTCTTTGCTCTTCTGTAGATAAAAGAATGACCAACTTCTGGTACAAAATTGCAAACAGTAAAACCCAAGCTTACGAGTATTATGTATAGACTGATGAGGTCTTTATAATTATAACAAATGTATTTTTCAATCTCCTAAAAATTAAGTCTGTTCTGGATAATGCTGGATTATCATATTTTTGCGATCATGATTTATCTCTTGTTAATAAATTCTGGCTCAAAGATAACTTGGATTTAAGGCTTTCTGATATTTACAAACAGAATTGGAATGAAGAAGTTAACAAAATCAGTCAATGTAGTAACTATAGAATCTTTAAAACAAGTCTTCATTTTGAAAATTATATCAAAACATTTGACCAGAATGATCGTATCAAACTTTGCAAATTTAGATGTGGTAACCACAAGCTTTCCATCACCACTGGAAGGTACCAAGGTATCCCCAAAGAAGAATGTTTGTGCCCTCTATGCACAAAACATCAAGTGGGTGACGAATTTCACTATCTTTTTGAGTGCCCGTTGTTGTCTAACGAAAGAGAAGACAGTGAAATGGTCAATCTGGCCAAATTCTGCAAATATATTATGAAAAAATTTGAGTAACCTATTATTATGCATTGTCGTATATTTTGAAGTCGTAAAATTGAAACGGTATTATCTTATATGTATTTTATTTTATCTATTTGGATTTGTATTTGGATTACATATTTGGATTTGGTTGTATGTGAATGTATGGATATATAATGCTTGTATGGTTGATTATATTCTCTCATACCTTTTTGAAGGTAGTTATAGAATTTAATAAAACTTGTAAACTTGTATAAGCAAAACCAGCATGAGAAACAAAACAGTACCATTGATTATAAAATGACAATACTGAAAAACTTTTGTTCATAATTCTATGTCAGAATAAATTATTAGGCCCCTATTTAAAAATTGTGTAAGACAGCAATTTTTAAATTTCAATTTATACTTCTGCTCATAAAACGTGTTTACAGCGAGCCTTTTTCTACATATTTTGAATTCATGTCCTTTTGCTATCTACTGAAGATAGCTGAAATTTAATGCATTTTTTTAAATCTCTGTAACGAAATAAATCGATGTTTTTCCTGTTGTGAATGTGGTGCTATCTAGTAAAGATCAAATTAAAATGTCTTAAGGTGGTACTATGCCTACACCCCTTTCCAATTTTGTGCCTATTTTTTCATTTTTCTCAAAAATTATAGCGCATTGGTGACAAGTAAGATATGTATATTATATAGGGGCAAGGACCTCAACTACTTCACTGAAAATTTTATTTCAGCACAGACAACACTTGTAGAGTTACAGTCAAAAATGAGGGAAAACCAATATTTGATCAATAAATCAATAACTACTTGTCTTGAGTCACTGAAATTCCAGTGTAGTAACTGGATTCCTTGCCCTATAATATACATAACTTTTTTACCAGTGTTTTATTAGTTTTTGAGAAAAATGCAAAAATAGTCACAAATTTACCCGGGGTGTAGTACCACCTTAAGTGTTGCGATTGTTTTTTCGGTAGGCCTATTTTGTTACATCCATTGTGGTTTTGCTATCTATTGAAGATAGGCCTAGCTCAACTTAAAGGAGTATTTCGTGATCCTAGCATCCTCTATTTATGTCATTTTTCATTATCCACGAGAAAAACCTATTCCCAAAATTTCAGTTGATTCCGATTTTGCGTTCGCGAGTTATGCATGATTATATGTGTATTAGGGCCTACACTGCTCCATAGACAATGGGTGCGTTGTAATTTCGTTCAGGGGCACCAGAACGAAATTCAAATTTCACGATATCTTTGCTAAACGAATTAATCTGCAAGAAATATTTTGTACATAAACATTATGTAGCCAGAGGTTTCCAGTGATATAAAAATCTCAACTTTTTTTGAGAAAAGTGGGGGATGAGGCTGTGGATCACGAAATGCCCTTTTAAATGGATGTTGTCATTTTGTCTCCGCAACGAGGTAGCTTCTTATTTTAAAGCCGTGTTAGTGGTGCTGTCTACTGGAGACAAAGAAATTGGGCCTTATTAAAGTCCTTCCTTTTCTTCTTTTCTTTTCTTTTCTTTAGTCTTTTCTTTTCTTTTCTTTAGTCTTTTCTTTTTTCTTTTTCTTTCTTTTCTTTTTTCTTTCTTCTTTCTTTCTTTTTTTCTTTCTTTCTTTCTTTCTTTCTTTCTTTCTTTCTTTCTTTCTAGGGTTGAGCGAAGTCGCTTTTGCAAAAATAATAATTGCGTGTTGTTTCTGTTATCGCTCATCCCTGAAAGAGAAAAAAAAAAAAAAAATCAGGAAGCTCAGAAAAACAACGACGGAGGACAGCAGAAACATGAAAAGAAGTAGTTAATGGTGCAATGTGAGTCACTTTTTTGTTTGAAGACTTAACTTAGAAGTTGTACTTATATCTTGTACTCGTGCACTTATAAAAATTTGTTTGTACAACGACGTTTTAAAATTTAAAAAATGATAAGCTTAGTTGAAAAGTCAAGGACAAGGTTGTCGAATTTTGCACCGTCGCGTCATTCAGGGCTGTCAACTCTCACCCATTGGCCGTGAGTCTCACGCATTGGGTCACTTTCTCACGGTCTCACGCCAAGGTAGTATAATCTCACGCCTAGGTAGTAAATCTCAAAAGCTGGAAAATTAGTACAATCTCACGCATCGTCATGAATCTTTTGTCTCAAATCACGTCAGAATCAGTGCCGGGAATCGTTGAAGCATGATAAAGTAAAGCAACAGCATGAATAAGATGAGGAAGTGCAATGAAGGTTTTTAGATAAATGGGTCTCTCAGAACTACAAATAAAAAGCCTCCTCCTTTTCCAGGCAATATTATGTATGCTAAAACAGCTCTAATTATGAGTATTTACACTAATTTTGCGATAAAAAATAAAAGCGTAAGCCCCCTCCTCCCTTTTTCAAAAACCCGGAGTCAGGGCGATCCTGACTTTTAGACCACCCGCGCTATATAGGGCTAAAATATTACTATTTCATCAATGTTTAATATTCTAACAAGCTTAAACTAAAAGTTTCATCTAAGGAGTCAAGCTTTAAGTTTAAACTATTTAGCAAAAATATCCAACAAGCTAAAAACGATTTTTACCCGTTTTTTAACAAGCTAAAACCAATTTTTGAAAAGAAGCTTAAAACGTCAATTTTTTCATCGTAAAAATCATCTAAAAAAATCTTAAAAAATACAGTGACCTACCTAATATTACTAATCTATGTTTCCGATGATATCCAAGAAGCTAAAATATTGTGAAAACGGGCAGGGCTTTGAGTAATGAGGGAAATTTCGGGGTAATATGTATCACGTTTTTCGAGAAATTCGCCATTTTGAATAAACAATGTAAATGCAGAATTGCGTCACGCAGTAAAACGATGTCAAACGCGATTGAAAATGCATGATACGCTAGCGTAAATTGCCGTCAAAATGAGCGTACATCAAGCGCTTACAGTGCTACGCGAAAACTTCGGAGCTGGCATCACCGGTTTTGTTACCAGCTCTTTTACGCCAAAAATAGCTATAAAACGTGAATTTTGGAACAAAATAAAGCTTGTTCGATGGAATAAAAGGTATGTTTGTACAGTTGAGAACATGTTTAACCTTGTTGCAAAAGTTTAATATGATAAATTTGCAATTTGTACCTTTTAGCTCGGGTGGTCTAAAAGTCAGGATCGCCAAACATGTTGTAACTCAATACTGTAGGCCTACAATAAAGATGCATTTTACGGTAATAAACCATTAGTAAATACAATTATAAGTGTGTTGATATGTTTCTAGTAGTAGGAGTAGACTAGTACTAGACTTACTGTGTTTCTGTTAAAATGTACATGTATGCTATTATATATTGTCTTTACAGTTGTTGACTGGTGGTGAACATGGGATCAGAAAAGTTTGATTCACTTGTGGAAAATTTGGAGCGTTTCATAGAGAACACAAGACAGCTGGGAATAATCGTCAGTGATTTCCAACCTCAGGGACAAGTCACTCTAAATCAAAAACTGTAAGTTCTAGTGTACCGTACTACTGATTCCAGAAAAATACAGCACTCATTTTTGTGTGGATAATATTGTCCTGTTTTGCCAAATGAAACACTATCATATCATTAAGGGGGTACTACACCCATTGCATTTTTTTTGCATTTTTTTGCATTTTGTGAAGAAATGAGAAAAAGAAGTTGGACAAAGTGGTATGCAAAATGAAGGGGCAAATCTTCTCGTTCAATTGGTGGCATCAGTATCAATGAAGCGTACATGGTCGCATGTCGTGAACTGGGCTATCAAATATGGGGGATTTGTTACATGTGAATAGGTTTTTTATTGTTCAGTCTCAATTAATTTCAGAATTACATCCCCTAAAGAAGTAAATTTGGTGTCATTTTGTTGCTATTGATCTCCCCCTTCATTTAAGACCATTTATAGCTATTTGGATTAGTAACAAGCGAGTTGGGGGTCAAAATGTCTGAGTGGGTTGCGGGGGATCGGAGGACAGCGCATGGGAGGATGTCGCACACCATAGGAATTACACAAAAAAAGCAAAAAAGGAAGCAACTTTGAACATAGACTGTAGATGCTGTATTTAGAAAAGTACAAGTAGCATGAACCACAAATTTCATACATAGTATTCTTGATCCTAGATCTATTTCATGATATAAACAGTTTTGAATGTTATGCAACCTATTAATTAATTAATTCACTGTTAATTAACTTCATTTTGACCCATTTTCTGTGGGGGTTTGTGGTACGTTGTTCATACTTCCTTTCTAGGTTTTGGAACATTGATAACCAAATAGAGCAGAAATGATTAATATAAAACAAGATTAATATGTGTTGTTTATCACCACACAACAAAATCCAATGTATTATGAAGAAGATGGATTTTTTGGTCATCGCACAGCAAAAATCATCTCCGCTTAATGGATCACCCTGTATTCTCAATACTAGCTCTACAAAGCAGAAGGAAACTTAAGCAAATGTGATTTTTTAAACTTATCTAGATGGTAAATAATCACACATCAGATAAACAGGTCTTTCAAGGGACTATATAGCTTGAAAACTTGTTTTTTACCTGGTAAAAATACACAATTTTGACCACCCTGTATGTTCTAACCACAATGAAATCAGCCCCCAGATTTTTTTTAATGAAAGGCCATGGTTACATCCTTCTAGATCAATATCTGTTTTTACTTATTCATCAATGGGGAAAAAATTACCAGGGTGTAACAAATTGCATTTATTTTTAAATAATTATTATGTTACACCCTATATAAATTTTACCCACCCTGAATATTGACTTTGTTTTTGCCACATATGAGATCCTTGTAATGTAGACTTCCTAAAAATGTATACTTTCCTATACATGATATGTACAAAATAAAAAGTTATGTTCAGTTGAATACAAATCGGTGTGATTTTTGACATTTTAGTGTGTGTAACACTTTTTATGCCCATTTCATGACATGCGACCACATGCTTCTAATGATATAAGCCAAAAGGTGGTACATCACTGATGTTTTAAATTCACTTCATTTTGGAAAGCTTACTATCAACGGATTTCGTTATATGTGTTGCTAACACATTAGGGAAATAATGTTGATATGTAAAATGGGAATAAGTGGTCCCTGATTTCTTTTTATGACTTCATGAACTTGGTGCTCCACAACTATCAAAAAACGAACCGGTTAAAATGCTTCTATTTTCAATGTTGAGCTATATTTTGTATTTTGAACTTGCGACACTATTTCACTGAAACTTAATTAAGCCATAGGTAACAGGTTACCACAACCACACTACAACAATGTTGAAAAAGATTGTATTTTTGTCACCTATACCACCATATTAGGTAGTTTTCCGTAAGCTTCATTTTTGTGATTTTGGTAACTATTTTATATTTATTTGCCCAATCCATCTCAACTAGGCAATCTAAATTGTACTCACCATTTACATCCCAAGGTATTTTAGTATATCCACCTCACATATTTCCATTATATATCCAGTAACACTAACAGACAAAATATCAAAATTGATGCCTCATTATGACATGTATGATATCACAGAGTATCACATGTACATATTCAAAATTGATGCCTGAATTTGACCTGAACCAATTGACCTATAACCTGACCTTTGATGACCTTATAGCCCTTTTTAATCTCTTTTCCTAACAACACATTATGGAAGATAAATACATGGTGTAGTATTAAATTGTCTATGTGGAAGAGATTAGGTCTATTTAATTTATTCAGTGTTATAATCAGTGAGTACATTTCTATAGATGGTATAACAAAGGAATTAATGTATTCTATTCATGTACCCTACTTGAACATGTTGAAAAGAATAAATTATGGTTTGTTATGAAACACGCATCTGAGTTACTAGGATACATGTAAACAAAAAATATATAGGGCTAAAATGACTTACTATACAATGGTAAAAAAGCACCTTTTTTTTTTTTTTTTCACATGATCCGTGCATATATCGCCTAGCTATAAATGAAAAAATATTTTTTTAGACCAATCAAACCAATATGTGGGTGTAGTACGCCCTTAACAGAATTTCTAACTGGCAATTAAAATCAAATTTTAATAGTTTTTCAATTTGAGGGGAAATGGGCCAATGCAATTTTGCATGATTTCTTACAATTGCAATCACAAAATAAAATATCTAGTGTAACTTAATGTTATCTATTATTTTTGAATACTTTTCTAATCAATTGTTTTTCAGCCATACCCTTGTAACAGGTCTCCAAGAGCTAGACAAGAACAAATCCCAAGTCCAAGATGTCCAAGTGCCTCTAGAAGTATTTGAGTAAGTACTGTACAGCCAGTCCTCGAATTCAGGATCTGAAGGGGCACAGCAACTTTTTTAGGGCAAGTTGAAAATTGCCTTGGATTTTTACTAAAAAGGCAAGGCATAATATTTCAAGAGGGCATCATGGCAACTGTTGAAAATTTGAGAAGGGCACGAAGGCAATTCTCAAAAGTGAAGAAAACACACACAAACATATAGATAGATGATTTTATAAAGGGGCAGGGCTGGGGCACCGACGGCAACTTCATTAGAGGGCACGGCAAGTGACTGCCTTGGGTAAAGGACATATTCTGAGGGCATTACGGCAGTGGGGATGGGCACCCACGGCAAAATGCCATGGGTGCCGTGGGTTCATTCGAGGGCTGAGTACAGCCCCATTTTTTGCCTTATGATGGGAGTAAACTTATAAAACCTGTAAAAAAATCACAATTGTGAAATTAGCCTTTTCGAGATATGGCGGACACAATAGGATGGCGCTACACGAAGTGGGTAAAGTCTTTTGAATCTGCCAGGTTTTACCCAGATTGAAGACAGCCCTCCTTTTGTGTACATGCCAAAGTAACGCCATACTTCGAAAAGGCTAATTGCATTCAACTTACACTCATTTCATTGTCAAATTATAGCCAACATTTTTATTTATATAAACAAAGCAAGTTTGAGCGAGTTGGCGCAGTGATAGTTCCCTCGCCTTGCACCGCTGAGGTCCCGGGTTCAAGCCCCGGCTGTGCCCAAGACCTGTATGTGCACTTGGTTTATCCCGATCCATGCTCGCTCTCGCAGGTTTTCTCCGGGATCTCCGGTTTCCTCCTGTATTCAAAAATCGGTGATTAGATGTTTGGTTATCAAAAACTGCAGAAAATGGGTGGATGTTACAATCTAAGTGCGGATAGGTTTGAGCCATGTTCGGCTGCAACCAGCATAGTTGGTGCGATCTGATTGTGATGATTCACCATGCAGTGAAATTACAGCGCTTTGAATCCTTTGGAAAAGGCGCTATATAAATTCCGAAATTTATTTTTTATTTTATTTTATTTATTTATAAGTAAATCACATTTTTGCATGAAAAGGTACAATGCAAATAATGAATTTTCTGTATTATTTTTTATAAATCTTGACTGCAAACGTTGTTTACAGCAGCTGCAATTTTAAATGAGGAAGCAAGTAATTTCACCCCAGTTGGTTATTTGTGACTATTTTTGCATTTTTCTCAAAAAATAATAACACTGGTAACAAAAGTTCTGTATATTATAGGGGCAAGGAATCCTTCAGTGACTCAAGACAAGCGGTACATTATTTGTCATAAGAAAAGAGGTACCGCTAGAATGTACCTCATTTCTTTTATATATGATGAACCACTTGTTTTGAATCACTGAAATTTCAGTGAAGTAATTGGATTCCTTGCCCCTATAATATGCATAACTTTTGTTAGCAGTGTGTAGTTATTTTTTGAGAAAAATGCAATATATTAGTCACAAAATTTATCAGGGGGTGTAGTACCACCTTAAATGGTGATATTTTTCATTAAAATTTGCCTCTAGCAATAGCCCCTTTTGAAAAATTGCATCCACTGGGAGGTTCATTTCAAAATAATATGTTACTGTGTAGATTGGTTATTTGGCACTTACACATTAAACATTATTTTGAAAAGAAATACGGAAAATAAAAAAAGTTATTTGAATACACAGTAGTTACATCCAGTTGTACTGGACTTTGCAGGCATGAGATGACAGGGAACATGCATCGTCCACTATGGAAGTATGCACAATTCTATTAGCACTATTCAGAGTTTGGAATTTTGCATGTAATTACAGTCTCCTAGTGTCCAGGGTCAGAAATTTGGCAGAATCCGAGAATCCATTCTCGCAAAGATTCTCGTCAACAAAATTGCAAGAATCTAAATGGATTCTCGTAAATATTTCAGTTTATCATACAAAGTTATATGGCGATAATCCATGGATTCTTGCAAAATTCCACTGAGAGAATCCAAACAGATTCTCACACTTGGTTGCGAATTTCTGACCCTGCAGTGTCCTATGACCAGTAGATTTGCACTACTGCACCTTTAAATGACCATGTTATATAATCTGTATTTTTGTTTCCACACTGCTTGCTTGCAGGTATATAGATCAAGGGAAAAATCCTCAACTGTACACCAAAGATTGTATGGAAAAAGCTGTTGTAAAAAATGAACAAGTGAAAGGAAAGATAGAAACATTCAGGGTAAGTATACAAGCACACAATTTATATTTGTATACAGATGGAAGGTTGCTGCTAGAAATGCCATATGTGACCGTACACAGCGAATGAGTCGTAAATTCCTCCCCAGTCAATTTTGTTTTATTTTGTGTTTAGAAAATATACATCATAAGCTTTATAATTGTACATTATTTGACTTCAAACGATATCCAGAAGCAGGGTTATGGTTTGTTGAACTTTGCTCCTTCAACAAAATGGTAGCTTTTTTCATTTCTACATGTGTCTCTTTTTCCACATTGCTGGCAATAAATATCAAACAGTCATAAATTGTCAGTCATTTCAAATCATCCCCAAATCACTTGAACAGGAATTAGCCTAAGCAAACAAAGACCAGAGCTATTAAAAATTCTATAGCCATCTAAGCTTATTATCCTCTTCAACAATAGGATTATTGATTGGTGTTTGACTATAAAAATGAGATAGATGTCGCGCCAGCTAGAGGTACCGATGAATACGACCTTCATGCACATTTTACACTGTAACTCGGAATACAATTTAGGGAATTTACGGCTCATTTGTGCTGTATGGTCACATATATTGTATCTGCAATAGCTGCCCTATATAGACAAGATAATTTATTTTTGCTTTTTCTAGAAGTGACAACTGGCAGCTATTACCAATGGGCCTCTTTGCACTAACCTGTCAAAATAAACATGCACACAGTACATTTTTTTATTATTTGTGAAATCTTTATTGAGGGGTTTAAACTACCTCAGTGGCTAGTACTGCTTTCCAAGCAGGCCCTCATGCATAAAGTAAAATGATATTTACATTATTTACAGAAAACAACAACAAAAAATGATATTTACAAGATTACACAAAATATAAATACATTTTAAATACAATATCATAAATCTAAAAATACACAATAATAAATGATTATAATTCAGAAGCAATGATGCTTGTCTTGAATTTATGCAATGACAGAGTTTCAAGGTTCACACGAAATTAAGGTGGTAAATTATTGCAAGTTTGTAGCTCTTACAATAAATGAACGTTTACCACTATTAGAATTGTATTTAGGCACAATCAATGTGTTTGAAGAATGACTCCTTGTTTTGTGATCGTGAGCATTATGAACAAAGTCAAACTGGTTACATAAATATTCAGGACACATATTTTTGGTACACACCCACCCCTGCATGTGTTTACTGCCAAACGGGGACCCTGTACAGAACTGACAAACGGCTGTTTT
This sequence comes from Amphiura filiformis, assembly GCF_039555335.1. Taxonomy (NCBI): domain Eukaryota; kingdom Metazoa; phylum Echinodermata; class Ophiuroidea; order Amphilepidida; family Amphiuridae; genus Amphiura; species Amphiura filiformis. The sequence goes on along the minus strand of NC_092643.1, from coordinate 14,028,707 downwards.
TACTGATATGCTGCGCTTCCATGATTGAAATGTCAAATTTCATAAAAACATCCCTTTTTGATGGCAAACGCATAATTATGTACACACCCCCGCTCACACATTTAAACTGGAAACAAAGTTTTGTGAAAATCCAAAAAGAGCATGGTGCTACAGCATCCATACCGTAAAAACTTGATAGTTAGCATTATAATGTGCTTACTATCGAGCACTTTTGAAAACATGAAATTGTACCAAAGTCCTGCGCTTTACCAACTGAGCTAATGGGGTTAAGACACAAATTTGCAGGTTTACTTTTTGGTATATAACTATGTGTATCGATGATTTGCTCAAAACCCTTTACGCTTTTCATGTTTGCATGTTTTAAAAGCACTCGATAGTAAGCACATATGCTAACTATCAAGTTTTTACGGTATTATTAGAAATAATGTGTGATTGAAATGCATGATACAAGGTCAGATATGGTAACACATGCGGCATGGATCTAAACGGGCTTTATTTACATTAGAAGATTAAAAAAATGATATAATGCATTTGACACTTGACCTCTTGTGTTGTATCTATTTCTAATATGAGATAGAAACAGATGGTGTTCATAAGCTACATACAAATAAATTCTGGTAGGAGCATAGGCAATTATTAATATGCAGTTAAAGGCCCATTCAGTGATTTGCTCATCCAGACGATCGTAAAAATCATCAAAATTCAGATTTTGGTATTACTTTGTAAACTGATCAAATTTGTTGACATTTTGTATGCGATGATTGTTACTATGCTGTATAAAAAATCAGAATTTTTAACAGAACTCAAACTTGAAGCTATCCTGATGAAGAGTATGAAAATACTTTTTATTCACACCTCTCTTTAAGGTTTACACTGCATATGAATATTATATAAATTGAGCTTGTGGATGAACGCAGCTGCTTATATGACAAGAGTATAAATTTAAATTTTATATGAGTTTTTTAATTAAACAAATTCATTATTGCTTGAACATCAGTTCAGTATTCTTGATAGTTTCATTTTTAGTTGGCATGATGATGATGGAATGAAAAGGGTGCTGTTATTGTAGTATGGATATGAGACTTATTGTTTAATCGCTACCAAGTAGGCAGGAAAGAATTGTTTTTATTTCTCTGCAAGCCAATATAAACAGGGCTTACATGCACGGCTTTGGAAAGTTTCACACATATTTAATACAGTATACCTGTTACATTGGTATTCCACTTACGTTGGCCAGTATCAATGTTATGATGCCATTTATTTGGTGCTGATTAAATGATAATGAGTAACCATCTGTCTACCAACCAGACTGATCATAAGTAGATTTTAAATGTTTATCAAAATGTACACATTTGGACTTATATATCAGACTGTATACAATTGTGTCTGATATTCAGTGAATTTGTTCACACTTGTGTATTTTGATTACATGGTTGCTTGTGTTTTAATTGATTTCTAAACATTGGTTTTATATTTTTTGATTTTCAGAAATTCAAGAAGTCGCTAGTCACAGAGCTAAGTAAAATGTTCCCAGAGGAAATGGACAAATATAAGACTTCAAGGGACGAGCTGTGAATAGTCTAGCAACCAAAATATTTTTATACCGTTATACCCATTACAGAATCTTTATAGCAATTTTTGTGCAGTAGTAATCATGTCGTGGCTGAAATTGACTTTGTACATGATGGTGCTATCGGCTTTGGCCATTCATGGTACATGTGCAGACGGTGAGCAAACATGCGACGCTGAATCGCCATGCGAGGGCGCAGATTCCGAGGAGCAGGACGTGGGATGCGGTTGCTCAGCCCTGAATAGACAAAAATCAGGGGAAACTGTAGAGTCGGAGAAGGAGAAATACCGATCTGATCATGTCGGTGAAATTGATGAAGCAACGTACCCAAGAACTAACCAGATGGTGCTTCTAAAAGGTGACACTTTCACCATGGGAACAGATGAACCCAAGATACCATTAGATGGGGAGTATCCCACCAGAGAAATCACTTTAGATTCATTCTATTTTGATGTTTACGAAACCACCAATGCCGAGTTTGAATATTTTGTGAATGCAACAGGTTATGTGACGGAGGCAGAGAGGTTTGGTGATTCATTTGTTTTGGAAGCCAGGATTAGTGAGGAGGTGAAGAAGGATATAACGCAGGCAGTAGCAGCGGCACCTTGGTGGCTACCAGTCAAGGTAGGTGGAATTCCATGGGTTAGGCCTAAAAAATTGTTTGATTGGCGCAACCTGACCAACCCTAAAAATAGGTCCAACCCTAGACTTTTTTCTTATATTTTTGCAACAAAAAAAAAAGGACTGGAATTTTTACTTTTTAAATAAGATAGCCAAATTTCATTCCAAGATTGCAAAATTTCTCATAAATTTTTTTATGCATTTTTTTAAATCTCCATATCCAAGAATTCCTCTCCATATCCCAAAATTTTCAACAAAATTACTTAAGGGGGTACTACACCCCTTGATAAATTTGTGACTATTTTTGCATTTTTCTCAAAAACTAATAAAACACTGGTAGCAAAAGTTATGTATATTATAGGGGCAAGGAATCCAGTTACTACACTGAAATTTCAGTGACTCAAGACTCAAATATTGGTTTTCCCTCATTTTTGACTGTAACTCCACAACTGTTGTCTGTGCTGAAATGAAATTTTCAGTGCAGTAGATGTAATCCTTGCCCCTATAATATTAATATACATATCTTACTTGTCACCAATGCGCTCTAATTTGTGAGAAAAATGCAAAAATAGGCACAAAATTTGCCAGGGTGTAGTACCTTACACCCCCTGATAAATTTTGTGACTAATTTTTGTGTTTTTCTCAAAAAATAACTACGCACTGGTAACCAAGGTTCACAGTTTGCTCTCAAATAACCGGGTCCACTTTTTTATGCTGGACTTATTCAGATTCCATTTAGTTTAATTTTGCGGGTCCCAAGCTGATTTTTGTGGGTCCAAATTGCACTAATGTATCTGATGTATGGAAGGCGGAACACCCGGAAATGCCATTTTCACTCAGTACTGGCGCGCATGAAGTCTGTCGAATTCGGCACCCAAAATCTATCCAAGTCGAGCCGCAAATATTGGATAAAAGACAACTTACCACGATCGGCTACTATTCTCAAAAAAATGCAATTACTACCAAATAATATGAACTACTTTAATCATCTAAATTATTTGTTATTTGCTATATTTGCTCAGTTGAAAATACATCTACCACAATTCCGCAAAAACGTGTTTTCTTAATAGTCACCAGGAAATTTATTTATTTATTATGCTTCATCACTGGCTTATATACAATTACAAAGACAATATATTATATATAAATATTGCACATACTAATCAAGACAAAGTAAATAGAAGAAAATGCCAGCAAAAAGAATGGGACAAACAGGTGCAAAATCACCTCTACGACCATCCAACTTTCGATTTTTGGCAACAATTTATGGGAAAAGCCCCATCCCAAATTAAATAAGCCTGAAATGTACCACCGATTCAGCTCAGTTGGCTCACAGCATATTTTTTAACAACTTTTCAAAGTTTTCATTCATAAATTACATACAATTACTAAAATCGCTGCTACATGATACACAGTGTGGGCTCACCCATCGCTATTTCATGCACAGATGTAGAATGAACTGTATGTAGAAGAGGTGGACTTTCTTTGGATCGTGTAAATATTACGTTACAATAATGTCGCCAATGCTTTTTACCATGTTTACAATTTCTGGGATGGGATTTTTCCGGGTCCAAGCACAGCCTGCTGGACCCATTCAGGTTATGTAATCTTACTTTTTCCGGGTCCAGTGATGAGTACAAAAAGCGTCCTGGATGCGAAAACGTGAAAAACTGCGAACCCTGCTGGTAACAAAAGTTATGTATATTATAGCCCTGGGCAAGGAATCCAATTACTTCACTGAAATATAAGTGCTTCAATACAAGTGGTTCATTATACATGTATATGTTAAGAAATGAGGTACATTCTAGCGGTACCTCTTTTCTAATCATAATTAATGTACCAAACGTTGAATGAGCTTCCTGGATTCCATATCTAATTTCAAAGCCGCCATCTAGGCTGTCCATTGAATTTGATATTACATGTACATGCAATTAAGTATTTCCAATGATTAATTTCTTCCAGGGAGCTGATTGGCGGCATCCAGAGGGACCTGACACAGACATCAAGGCTAGGATGGATCACCCTGTTGTACATACCTCATGGAATGATGCTGTGGAATACTGTCAATGGGCTGGTAAAAGGCTGCCAACAGAAGCTGAATGGGAGTTTGCTGCTAGAGGCGGTCTCAAAAATAGGTGAGTATATTGACCACATAGATTAATATAATAAACTACAAACCATTCACCAACAGGCAGAGTCCATGTGCTTTGAATACAATGAGAATCCTTGCATATTCATGAGGGCCGGTCTTTCTATTCCATGTATGTGTAGAAAACCACAGGTACTGTATTTAATTATTTAAAGGAGTATTTTGTGATCCCAGCATCCTCTACTAATGTCATTTTTCATTAGATATCCACGAAAAAAACCTATTCCCAAAATTTCAGATGATTCCGATTTTGCGTTCGCGAGTTATGCATGATTATGTGTATTACACTGCTCCATAGACAATGCGTTGTAATTTCGTTCTGGTGCAAATTTCACGATATCTTTGCTAAACAAATTAATCTGCAAAAAATATTTTGTACATAAACATTATGTAGCCAGAGGTTTCCAGTGATATAAAAATCTCAACTTTTTTGAGAAAAGTGGGGGATGCCCTTTTAATTACAGATGTCAAAACTATACTTTAAAAACATACAAGGTACTGGTGTAGAATGGGGGAGGGGGGTTGCATTTTCATGCGCACCTTTCATGGAATGATTGGCCCTCGTTAACAGATGATGATGGACTTTGCCTGTTGCTGAATCGCATGTATCTATATTAGTCTACCATTGACCATTTATGTTATCCCACAATTCCAGGGGTTATTGCTGCTGGTGACATTCATTATGAGCTTTGAATATTGTATTGTTGTATCCTCCTGTTGAAGCTCATGTACGGTGATGAGATTACTCAACCTCCTAGAATAGTGCATGATAGGGGGGAAGGTCAATAATGTGAATCTTTTTGTTGTTCCTTATCCATTGGAATCACAGAATTAGAGAAGGAGAACCGGGACTTGACCACTATCTCGATACAGGCATGGAGCAAAAATTGAGGGTATTCAGTTTCCCTCAGAATGCTCTCGAGGCATTTGTTGTCATGCATATGCGAAATCGCATACTAAGTGTAGTTTAATACGCTTTATAATGAAACGTGTCGATGGCAAGCCGCTAAAGATGAGACGCAGGAATTCTTAGGAATATTCGTCTCCGCGCACCGTTGGCAAGGACCCGAATACCCCCAGTTTTGTCCCCATAGCTGACGGCGCGATTGTATGTGGCGGTATAGAGAGTCCCGGTTCTCCTTCTCTAATTCTGTGATTGGAATGGATGTGCAGTACAATGGAAAGTGAACAAGCATAAAGATATTGTTTAATAAATAAGTATGACACTTCATGTTTTACAATATTAATACCTCAATTTCCAATGTCTGGGAGAGATGGAGAGATTTATTTCTGCATTCTGGAGAACTGTAGATTTGCTAAGACTAAGGCTGCTTATTATTTCATTGAACCATATTCTGATGGTGTACAGAATGTCTAGTTTGGATTTGTATAATGAACTGCAAGGGACTCTCAATTATGTTTAATTGTATGTTTTATTAAGACTCTTTAACATAGTCCCTTAACATTTTTTTCTTTCAGACTCTTTCCATGGGGCAACAAACTCACACCAAAAGGTGAACATCGAATGAACATATGGCAAGGAACATTCCCAACTGAAAACACTGCTGAAGATGGCTATGCTGGAACCGCACCAGTGACTTCATTCCCTCCCAACAGGTATGGATTATACAACACAGTTGGTAATGTGTGGGAGTGGGTGTCAGACTGGTGGACTGTGAACCATGAGCCCACACCACAGTCCAACCCAACAGGACCAGCATCAGGCAATGATAAAGTCAAGAAAGGAGGCTCCTATATGTGCCATTTATCGTACTGTTATCGCTATCGTTGCGAGGCGAGAAGTCAGAACACTGTGGATAGTTCTGCTGCAAATCTGGGCTTCCGTTGTGCTGCAGATAAACTGCCTGATAATATAGAGTGTAATAACTGCTGATGTGTCATTATCCTGGGGTATACATGCAGGCAGAGTTATATACTCAAGTGCTGTACTTTGATCAGTTGCAATAGAACTTATCATACTGAGTATTTCCGATAAAACGTGCGAAGCATGAAATAATTTCCCCTATCACCACGCATAAAAGTACCTCCTCAGCATCATGTACAGTGCAAAGTTCCAATGTGTAACAGGCATCATAAACTGCGATGGACTTTCAACGGTCAATTATGTATGAGAGAGGTACTTTTGCCAAGGATACTCAATGTGCAATGAAGTGTGTGGTGGTATGTCTTGTGTAAGAGACTGACCTGTGGAAGAGGTGATGCATAAACAAAATGTTTTGTAAAAAAAAATTAACTGGCAAAAATGACAAATATTTTATCATTTCTTGCTAATAGCGATCAACAGGCAAAACTGATGCATGCTGGGTTGAAAAGGGCTCAAATTTGCAATCTCGGGTGACAAATTCTATAGCTTTTGAGCCCTTTTCCTTCCCAGCATGCATCACGTTTGCCCATCGATCGCTATCAGCAATATACCTTATGTAGGCAGAGTTATAACCCAAATGCTGTACTATGATCAGTTATGGCAATGGGAAGGCCTTGTATAATCTATAGACACAACACATGTGCATAATTTTTTATCTCATATGTACAATGTACTATACACGCTTGTTTTAATGAATGCAGATATACAGGTGAATGGTGGGATTTGAAATTTACATTGTCATTGGGCAGGAAAAACCTCCTGTGTGCCATTGGCCCCTGAACATGTTTACAGCAAAACCTCCTATGTAACCTGTTAGCAGTTTTGTTTTAAACATGTTCAGGGGCCACAATCACAAGGAGGTTTTTCCTGCCCAACGACAACATGCTAAGGTGAAATAAGTAGTCTTTTTAGTGCCGATCAGAGTATATCATTGGTATCATAATTTAAGTTCACTCTAGTCATGGATGCATGCCCTGAGTGCGATGTACTTTCACAAAACAGCCATATGTCGCTCATTAAAAACTTCTGGTATATGGGTGCAAAAGTTGAACAAGTCAAGCATGTAATCATGTGCGCACAATTAATGCTTGACACACTGCAAGTTACTCTCACTCTGATCTGATGAACAATTGAATACCTAAGTGGAAGAAGGGCCCAACTCCATCAAAACTGTTTTTAAGATATTAAGAAAAAACTTAATATTTGGATAAGTTTTATAGACAGAATGTTTTCATCATCAGGGGACCTTTAATACATGAATATACAGTCCTGCATACATTCAAAATCATATATGATGTTTCCATGGCAACGGCACAGGTCTTAAGACGAGCTGGAGTTGGGCCCTTCTTCCACTAATATACTGCAAGTGCCAGTTCCGTAAGCAGATGTGTTATAAATAGCTCCAGAAATGTGGAAATTATCCATTAATTGCACAAGTATAAGCATGTAATATGTTAGCAAGGAAGTTTATTGTAGTGAAAAGCAGATTTCATGGATGAACAAAATTCCTCTTTAACTCAATATTTGTGGAAGAAGGGCCCAACTCCATGGAGTTGGGCCTTTCTTCCATGAAAACCATGATTAAGTGTATGTGGAAGACTATTTAGAAAGTGGATTTTGGCTCGTCTTTCACACACAATGAAGAACAGTCTGCTGGCAATAAGATGCTGGGTCTAACTCATTTTTGTAAAAAAATTGGAGTTGGGCCCTTCTTCCACTCAGGTATTCAATTATGGAAACCTTTTTGTGACAGACATGTTTGTAATACACTTTCCGCAATTTTATATCCTTTTATGTGATTCCAAGATGTTTTCTTTTAAAGTTCACTAAAATGTGCTTTCTTTTTCTTCGTTTAAATTTATCAATTAGTTCAATGATTTGAAACCTGCTCACCAAATAAAACTAGTTACAAGATGTCATCAACCCCCTGGCCACTAGCCCTGCCACAGGGCTTTTTTGTTTTGTTTTTACACACTATATGCTCCGAGACACCATGCTATAAACTGAGAACTGCTAAAAACCCAGTAACAGCTCACAACCCACTAACCACTGTCCCGGGGACAGCGGTTAGTGGGTTGAGCAGTTCTCGGGGTATAGCGTATCTCGGAGTATAGCGTGTGAGAAAAAAAGGTCCTATGGTAGGGCTACTGGGCACTACCTGCCGATCTAACATTGCCTCTGATTGATCAATTATGTGATATGTTCACTTTAATCACTAATCAGAATGGAGCTTTGCAAATAATTCACCCCAATTTTTTGCATGGTGAAATTATTCTATCAATGTTGCTGGTTGGTCCAATTGATATTGAAAACTTTTTTTTGGTCAATAGGCAGGTAGTTCTCATAGGGTTAATGTTTGGTTCATTCCCAGATGTGTCAGTTATTTTTTGAGATCTCTGATCATAATCCAGCAATCAGCATGATATTGCACTATAACGAAAAGGTACAAGAGTCGAACCTGCATTTTGTCCTTCTTTTGATACATTGTTTAGAGTCACTAAGCAAGCAAAAACATTGGTGTTCCAATTTTGCCTAGGTGCACCTATTATTTTACTGAAATTGACTTGTCTATTATTGAAAGTGGTATGTTGCGGCTGACATAACATACCTTTTGTTGTAATGTATTAGAAATTTAATGTGTGTAATAATATGGAACAAATAGTTGTATGATAAATTCATTTTATTTGATGATTGGTAATGGGAATTAAAGCCTTAATGTACCGGTACGATCTTTTTAAGTTTTTAGATTTTTCTTTTTTTTCCTCTAAAATGATAATATGCAATCATTATGAAAGTTCCCAATACATTTGGATGCGAAAAACATTGTAAATTTGCAAAGAAACAACATCATTCATAAACTTCACCTCTATCACTCGAAATATCTCACACTTTTTGGATTAGGGACGAGTGTGGCCTTAGAGTTAGTCTCCTGATGAGCCAGTTTGGTTATGCTCCTCCATATGTGTGGAGGGCGTAATAAACTGGCTTCATAGGAGATTAAGATTTATGATCATTCTGACATATTATCATAATCTGAAAAATGATGATAATATGTCAGACCAACAGGAAATCATATTAAAGTATTACAAATATGCCAAAAAATCGGTTATGAAAAAAATAAAGGTATATTCTGAAAAAAAGATCGTACATTAGGGCTTTAATGCATTCTCTTTTTTAAATAATGTATTTTATGTTAACCACTTTCTTTCCATGAGGATATTCACTCGTAGTTTTATTGTCTTGCCTGAAAGGTAGTGAATACTAGTATGTAATTACTTTTCCGTATGTGTATTTGGATGTATGTAACATTTTGGTGTTATGCTCTCAGATGAATAGGTCAACCAAATCACAGTAGGTCATCTGAGATCAATTTTAATTTCTTTGTGCACATCCGACTCTTCAATGTACTCTCATTCAGAACAGTTTGCAAAACGTTCAGTTTGAAGAGAGCGTAATGCTGGACTGTCCTAGTCCAAAAGATTTTATACAGAAAAGCTCATTCCATTGCTAAAACGTGGAGCAAGTTAATTTGAAAGATTTGATAAATTGTGTTAATTTCTGTTGTGCTGTACATGTACGCGTGACATTCAATTCAATTGAATGAACATGATGAATAAATATTCATTGGACATTGAGGTCATGTTGCTGAAATCGTGAATAGCAGACCTGCCAACTGTCCCTCATTTGGGGTTTTCCAAAGTGAAAATGAAGAACAGTCCTGTTTTCTGAAAATTTCAGTGATGGTAAATTTAAATGTAAGAACAGCAGAAAATGATGCAAATTTCACTTTAAAATTTTGCTATATAGCATTCTCTGTAGTCTCTTGCGATAAATTATAAATTTAGACTTGCAAAACTTTCCCTATTCTGAAAGTATTGCACACCTCAAGTCTTTGAATTTGTCGGTACCTGGTTTGTGTACATGTACAAGGTTTTGGCCTCACTGTCCCTCTTTCTGACTTCAGTAGGTTGGCAGGTCTGGAATAGACTTGATGCAATTTGCCTGCCCTTTGTTCATCACTGTTCAAAATTCAAATGTTTTGTGCTTGCTGCCTAAAATTATATGCCAGTTTGTATTAATGTAAACCTGTAATTTCTGGCAGTTTTCTTTTGAGCTAGTTGTGTACACATCGATTTTGGACTACCATATTATTAACTTTCTTTGTTTGTCTAATTTGGTGAAGTGGGCTCTGAATGGGGAAGAGAAAAAAATAAAATTTCTCAAAGATAAATGTGTATGTAGTCTTCTTCTTATATGTTATTTTATGGATGATAAATTGGCAATGTTAGATGTTAGTGGGGAAAGAGCATTCAACAATGTTCAAAAAAGGCTGATTTAACACATTTTAGTTTTTTCTTGAGGATTTAAACCGGGGGGGGGGGGGGGACTTCAATATGAGATGGATATAGATGTAGGGCTGGTACTTCCGCACTAAGGGGCTTTCGGTGAGAGCAAAATGTAAAAAATATGGGGTCATTGGGTGAGAGCATGATTTTTGGCATTCGGTGAGAGCAAAATGTATAAAATATGGGGTCATTGGGTGAGAACATGGCCATTTTCTTTAATGGAATCTTTGGGTGAGAACCGAAACAGCGCCATAGAAACCTCGGAAATCGAATTTCTAGTTCTAAATGGCTTCAAATTTTTTTTTTTTTTTTTTTTCAAAATTAGTAACAAAATTAGAATGAAAGTTGCTGTTCAAATTGAACTTGTAAGGGTCTTTGGGTGACAGATCAAATGAAAAAATAGGGGGTCTTCGGGTGACAGAGCATGTGTTTGTAAAAAAATATGGGGTCTTTGGGTGACAGCGACGCTGAAAAAGGGGGGTCTTAACAGCCCTACATACGCGTCACCTCCAAAGTTGGAGTGCCCCCCCCCGGATTTAAACCATAACGAGATCTGGGCGACCAATCACAAGCCAGATCCATTTAAAGATGCATTACATGAAGGCCAATGTTAGTAGGCCAGAAATCCGTCGATCTCATCCATAGACAACCGTGTTAAACTTGTTAACTACAATCGAAAGTAAGTAGTCCACTTGTTTGGGAAGTAGTACGAGGAACCCATACCATACTTAGCTTAAAATAGGGCAGCGTCAATAACGAAAATGTCACACCGATAAATGACACGTCTGTTTTGCCCGTTTTTTTTAAGTTTGCCTTGCGAACTATTTGGGAAGCCAACAAACAGAGGGAGTACGATGACTAAAAAGATCAGATGTGAAAATCTCCCGGCCCCCGCACTCCGTGCATCCGCGGGTATTCATGCTTGTCGGTGAACTTTAAAAACACCCCCTTTTGCATCTCATTTCGCGAAGTTTTAGGGAAAAACACCCCTTTTTTAGCGATTTCGCTAATTATTTGCCCTCCGACCCTATTTTCGCTAAAACGCGAACGAAATTTCTAATATACCCTTTTCTGGCAGAAACGCGTAGGATGAAAATACCCTTTTTTTATTTTTTCTAACACGTGGTTTGAAAAAACACCTCTTTTTGTGTGTTTCGCGAATCACGTTTCTTCATCTGACATGTCTGAAAACACCCCTTATTTCGCGAAATTTTCGACGAGCATGAATACCCGCGAATGCACGGAGTGCGGGGACCGGGGAAAATCGATCAATTGTGCACAAATTAATTAAATGGGCAAGTGGAGTACGGAGAAGTCTACTCACAGGCTATGTTAGCACATCTATGACAATGACAAAGGTAGGCCTACCAAAATCTGAATTTTGATCACTGAATGGGCCTTTAAGTTCACCTACATGCCAATAAAATTTGCTTACAGCTTTCCCGGGTCTACCATGAAAATAACACTTATTTAAACACTTGGACCATTCTGAAGATGTCTGGTAATTCCTTTTGACATCTACAAAGTTGGAAGGTTAAATACAGACTGTGACAATAAAAATTATACAATTGCAATTTCGCTTTTGAGAAAAATAAAAGAGATCACGGCAACAATCAGCGGAATCAGTAACATCTTGGCTAAACTGGACTTGGTTTCTTTTCTAGTTCGGGCTCAAACGGTATGCTCGGTTAACGAAAACGAATTGTGCCTTTTGACATTTTTGTGCATATCCAGTGTTTGCATCGCGTAAAATTGACTTTTATGATTAGCATTGTATTTTTGCTTTTTAGAAAAATATTAAAGGGTTATGGCGTAAATTTGATATGCAGCTGTAGAATCAGTAATATCTTGGCTACATGTAATAGAAAAGCTTAACTTGGTTTCTTTCCTAGTTCAGGTTCGTATTAGTAATCGGCTAAGTAGGGCCACTTTTTCGCACGTATCAAGCCAAATGAACTTTCATGCTTATCTTCAAAGATTTCAGAACAAAAGCCAAGGGATTTCTTGTTTTTCTTTCACTTAACTGACATTATAAATGATACGATATTTATTTCAAATTTATGAATTAAAATATACCACTTCAAATACCCCATTGTTTAAAATTACGGTACCCATCTATTCTTATGAGCACCGATCAAAATGGTTCATCGCAACTTGACTTTACAAAGACACGAAAGCTGTTGTAGGACTACTTTACACAATTGGTCATATCTTCGCTTGTAGACCACCGATTTGATTAAAACAAAGCTTTTATTGATGTCTTGACGAACAAGTAATATCCAATTCAATAAATAAGTGAAATGTTTGCTTAATACTATTTTCTAAATTGTATACATTTTTTTTGCAACCTGTAGGTCTACATTTACATTATGATGTTGAGGGTATTAAAAAAAACAGGTTGTTTTTGGTACAAGCCTAAATGTTAGGAAAATACTTGCTTTAGGGTTGGAAAACAACCGCAATAATAGTACATGTATATAGGCCTACTTGCTCAGTGGGTCCATTTTATACAAGGAAAACTTATTTGCTTTGCCGGCCGGTACCTTGAATTTGAAAGTCCTACGCGGTGCTATACAACTCGAATGTTTTAATCTGTGGAAATATAAGTGAATAGATTCATCAGGTTTGTAAATCAAATCAAGTAGTAATTTGTGCTTGTGCTTCCAGTCTTCAAAAGTGGGTCAAGTACGTGACGTAGGAAATAAGTGCCTTCCTCTCTATTCTAATAGAAGGCACTTACCGTAAAACCCCGTCTACAAGCATAGGGGAGAGCGGGGAGTGTTCGCCCTATATTTTTCTGACCAGCCTAGCGATGTCAATTTTAAGGTTAGGGATGACCTGATTAGCCCACGTGAAAGCTCTATGTCTTAGCTATATACAACCACAATCCCAGAACTATAGGCCTTACAATAGCAACAGGATAGAGCAAACAAAAAAGTTTTGCAAAGTGGCGAACTTGCCCCATATTGGGGCAGGTTCGCCCATATGGTGGGGTAAGTTCACCCTAATCACAAAAAAAGGTTTAAACATTGCATAACAATAACATATTTAATGCAAACATTTAGCAAGAGTATACAGGGCATTCATTCTCTTCTGGGGAGTCACTAAATTTGTTGCAGGGGGTCGGGTCAGGGTAAAATGTAGAGGCTCAAAGTGAGCTTAAACGTATCATGTTTACAACTTCGGGGAGATTATGGATCAGGACATAAACGGTGGTATGAGTAATACTGATACCACATAACTTTAAAAAACATGCTTTTCAGTAGTTTTACCTTGTTTAATGGTATAATTATAAATATTTTGCATAATACGCTGATGGGGCAGGTCCGCCCTCCAGTTTGGGGTAAATCCGCCCGGGGAAGATATAGGGCGAACATGCCCCATCCTCAAAAGGGCGAACGTGCCCCTTGTGCTCATTTTTGTATTTTCTTCAGGGTATGCAAAATACAAATCGAATAAGGAGTTTATAACTGCATTAAATCTTTGACAAATCCCATATGTTCCCAATACAGATTTCCATTAAAACCATCTGTATTTATGTATCAATGATAATACAACATCATTAATGCAAGAAAAAAATACGTTTTGGTGTAATTTTTTGGTTTTGGCTGCAGTTCGATGAACACGTCCCTATATGTCGCGTAGCTAATATGAGAAGTTTTTCAAGTTTATAATGACCTATGTCACCTAATTTTGCCATCACCAAATTCCCCGAATGCCGTAGTGCTGAGAAACAAGGGGTGGGCGAACCTGCCCCTAGGGCGAACACTCCCCACTCTCCCCTATAGAGTGCCTCTGATGAAAGCTACATTAATCCAGGCGCCATTATGGAATTTGAACAAATAAATTACGGATCTAAGCATAATACAAACAAGTATTATTTTAAGACCAATCTATTATATTGGTATATTAACGCTTGCATCGAATTAATTTAACTTTCATAAAAAACACTATATAATTATGCTTGTAGACGGGGTTTTACGGTATTTCCCAAGTCACGTATTTGACCCACTTTTGAAGACTGGAAGTAAGACTACTCAAAACCGGAAGCCAGTTTCCCGGGAAAATGGATCAGATAATCACATCTGATGAACTTGGTTTCTTTTCTAGTTCGGGCTCAAACGGTATGCTCGGTTAACGAAAACGAATTGTGCCTTTTGACATTTTTGTGCATATCCAGTTTGCATCGCGTAAAATTGACTTTTATGATTAGCATTGTATTTTTGCTTTTTAGAAAAATATTAAAGGGTTATGGCGTAAATTTGATATGCAGCTGTAGAATCAGTAATATCTTGGCTACATGTAATAGAAAAGCTTAACTTGGTTTCTTTCCTAGTTCAGGTTCGTATTAGTAATCGGCTAAGTAGGGCCACTTTTTCGCACGTATCAAGCCAAATGAACTTTCATGCTTATCTTCAAAGATTTCAGAACAAAAGCCAAGGGATTTCTTGTTTTTCTTTCACTTTACTGACATTATAAATGATACGATATTTATTTCAAATTTATGAATTAAAATATACCACTTCAAATACCCCATTGTTTAAAATTACGGTACCCATCTATTCTTATGAGCACCGATCAAAATGGTTCATCGCAACTTGACTTTACAAAGACACGAAAGCTGTTGTAGGACTACTTTACACAATTGGTCATATCTTCGCTTGTAGACCACCGATTTGATTAAAACAAAGCTTTTATTGATGTCTTGACGAACAAGTAATATCCAATTCAATAAATAAGTGAAATGTTTGCTTAATACTATTTTCTAAATTGTATACATTTTTGTTGCAACCTGTAGGTCTACATTTACATTTACATTATGATGTTGAGGGTATTAAAAAAAAAACAGGTTGTTTTTGGTACAAGCCTAAATGTTAGGAAAATACTTGCTTTAGGGTTGGAAAACAACCGCAATAATAGTACATGTATATAGGCCTACTTGCTCAGTGGGTCCATTTTATACAAGGAAAACTTATTTGCTTTGCCGGCCGGTACCTTGAATTTGAAAGTCCTACGCGGTGCTATACAACTCGAATGTTTTAATCTGTGGAAATATAAGTGAATAGATTCATCAGGTTTGTAAATCAAATCAAGTAGTAATTTGTGCTTGTGCTTCCAGTCTTCAAAAGTGGGTCAAATACGTGACGTAGGAAATAAGTGCCTTCCTCTCTATTCTAATAGAAGGCACTTACCGTAAAACCCCGTCTACAAGCATAGGGGAGAGCGGGGAGTGTTCGCCCTATATTTTTCTGACCAGCCTAGCGATGTCAATTTTAAGGTTAGGGATGACCTGATTAGCCCACGTGAAAGCTCTATGTCTTAGCTATATACGACCACAATCCGAACTATAGGCCTTACAATAGCAACAGGATAGAGCAAAAAAAAAAGTTTTGCAAAGTGGCGAACTTGCCCCATATTGGGGCAGGTTCGCCCATATGGTGGGGAAAGTTCACCCTAATCCCAAAAAGGTTTGAACATTGCATAACAATAACATATTCAATGCAAACATTTAGCAAGAGTATAAAGGGCATTCATTCTCTTCTGGAGAGTCACTAAATTTGTTGCAGGGGTCGGGTCAGGGTAAAATGTAGGGGTCCAAAGTGAGCTTAAACGTATCATGTTTACAACTTCGGGGAGAAATGGATTAGGACATAAACGGTGGTATGAGTAATACCGATATCACATAACTTAAAAAAAACACGTTTTCAGTAGTTTTATCTTGTTTAATGGTTTAATTATCAATATTTTTGCATAATACGCTGATGGGGCAGGTCCGCCCTCCAGTTTGGGGTAAGTCCGCCCGGGGAAGATATAGGGCGAACATGCCCCATCCTCAAAAGGGCGAACGAGCCCCTTGTGCACATTTTTGTATTTTTGGGGTATGCAAAACACAAATCGAATAAGGAGTTTATAACTGCATTAAATCTTTGACAAATCCCATATGTTCCCAATACAGATTTACATTAAAACCATCTGTATTTATGTATCAATGATAATACAACATTATGAATGCAAGAAAAAATTACGTTTTGGTGTAATTTTTTTGTTTTGGCTGCAGTTCGATGAACACGTCCCTATATGTCAGCTTATGTCGCGTAGCTAATATGAGAAGTTTATAATGACCTATGTCACCTAATTTTGCCATCACCAAATTCCCTGATAGCCGTAGTGCTGAGAAACAAGGGGTGGGCGAACCTGCCCCTAGGGCGAACACTCCCCGCTCTCCCCTACTGGCAAATATAGCTATTTAGCTGGACAATACTTCCTGATGCGGATGGTCGAATAAATACTATCTCAGCACATCTAATTATTATGACTTTCGTCCCCATTGCACTAAATGGATTGATTCAAAAAAGTTTATGGTACCCGATGTTCTACGGATTTTTATAAAAATATCGCGGGAAAAGACCAAAATTTAAAAGAAATGGGGTTTCAAATTGAACTTTAGAATTTGAAAAGTATAAATCACGTTGGGTCTAAGACTGTGCTAACACTTTTCTTTGATGACTTTGACCACACTGTTTTATTTTTTCAAATATCTTAAGGACTGGGGTATGAACGTTTGGACAGCATTTATTTTGGGACATTAGAGCACATCAGACATATCGAATTGCATTCGGAATATGAAGAATGTCATTCTGATATCAAATAATTTTGATTTTTGAAATTCGCAATTTAATACACATTTTATGGCAAATCATTAAAATTTATATTTTTGATATTTAACAGTACTTGAAGTAAACTTTATAAATCTGATGATTTATACTTAAAGTGTATGTAGGTGGGATGAAAAGCCGACGATCAATTGAAAATTTTGACCTTTCGTATTGAAGATATGGATTTTTTTCCCAAAACACCAAAAAAAAATTAGGTCTTTTTGGGAAAAAATCCATATCTTCAATATGAAAGGTCAAAATTTTCAATTGACCGTCGGCTTTTCCTCCTGCTACATACACTTTAAGAATATATCATTAGATTTATATAATTTACTTCGAGGACTGTTATATATCAAAAATTTGTATTATATTGGGATTTTAAAAAATGAAAATTATTTGATATCAGAAAGACATGCTTCGTATTCAGAATGCAATTCGATAGGTCTGAGGTGCTCTCATGTCCCACAAAAAATACTGTCGAAACGCAATAAACGCTCATTTTGGATCCCTTAAAAAATACAAGAATCTATTAAAGCTAATTGAACAGACAGTAGTATTGAAGGCCATTGTCCATTGATACCGTAGTGCAGACTCACAGCTTGATCAACCATATAGACCGTGAAGGATAACATATTCAATAATGCATTGGCTTAATCAGTCAAGACGGTTATATAATAAGTAAATAGGCCTATGTTTCAGACTTCGCAAATGTAGACTGCGGAACTAAGTCTTCATTGAGAACAGGTTATTGGCGAGTTAAAAAATAGGCGAGTTAGAAAAAGGCGAGTTAAAATGGCGAGTTACCCCCTGCAGTGTTTTCCGGAAAGTCCATGCGGCGAGTTGTGAATTTCCGGAAAGTCCATGCTCTTGGCGAAGTTGTGAATTTCCGGAAAGTCCATGCGGCGAGTTGTGAATTTCCGGAAAGTCCATGCGGCGAGTTGTGAATTTCCGGAAAGTCTACGCGGCGAGTTGTGAATTTCCAGAAGGTCCACATGGCGAGTTGTGAATTTCCGGAAAGTCCACGCGGCGAGTTGTGAATTTCGGAAAGTCCATGTGGCGAAGTTGTGAATTTCGGAAAGTCCAAGATTTTGAACCAAAAATGCAGTTTTGGTCAAAATTCAAAAACTGATTATTTAAAAAAATTGATACTTGTATTCTTTGACTCATATTGCAGCCACTGATGGCATGTGGTTTGAGAAACACATGGTTGTTTTCAGAAAATATCACACTGGGCTCCTGCAGTGCATGGTCAAGGTTGTTATACAACCAGATAAGCTATGTGTCTGCATGCATGCATGTGCAAGAAAACTTTGCTGGTTTCATCTTCTTTTCCCAAGCATTTAAAATATCTAAAATTGTTTTAAAAACACACAACTTTTTAACTTTCTTGGTGGCAATGTATCCACAAACATTAGCCGTACCAAATTATCAATTCAAAACATAAAAGTCTCGATGAATATTCCATCAACTCACTGTTGGGACTTCATCATAGTGTTACTGTAACTCGCCACCAGGATTTCATAGTGTTACTGTAACTCGCCACCGGGACTTCATAGTGTTACTGTAACTCGCCACCGGGACTTCATAGTGTTACTGTAACTCGCCACCGGGACTTCATAGTGTTACTGTAACTCGCCACCGGGACTTCATAGTGTTACTGTAACTCGCCACCGGGACTTCATAGTGTTACTGTAACTCGCCACCGGGACTTCATAGTGTTACCCATGGGAATATCTAAAATAGCCTGACTCTGTGGGGGTAACTCGCCTTTTAACTCGCCTTTACCTAACTCGCCCATATTGTAACTCGCCTAAAACATGCTCTCGTCTTCATTGATAGTCAGTCAACTCAATAGGTTGATCTAGTGGTCATGTAGACCTATAGACATAGTGTAAATTTTATGTTTCTTTGCAGAATTTGTGCTTTGATAAAGTACTGAGTTCGGCGTTTATGCAACAAGTCGAAATTAATCGACTCATCTGGAGTGTTGAAAAATGAAATCAGAAGCAACCTGTAAAGATGCTCTTGTGTATCTTTTTCAAAATGACACAGAAACGTCTCTAAAAGGTATGTCACTTTGTCTTGTATATTTAAATGTCCGATTTAATGGCAACTCATGCACATTTTGGTTTGACACGATTTTTGCACAACCAAAGAAGAACTTCTGGGATGGATAACGCCAGTGATAACTAGCCCTAGAACTCTGGCCATAGTATCCGTTTTTACTTCTACTAGGGCCAGAGGTAGCTCGAGATACTCTAGCTAAAATACAGGTTTACATTTACTATCTTACATTATCTTGCTGTATTTCAGCTAGAGCTCCAAACGACAAGCTTCCGGGTTTTGTTGGAGAACAATACTGTTACGTAAGATGAAGAAGAAACCCGCCTCGGAGCCCGCCCTACTCATTATTTCATTGTACTTATTGCAATTTGCCTCACACATTACGTAATCAACACAAAGCTTTTGTGAGGATTAGTGAGTGGATAAGAAATTGACAGTGGAGGATACGAAGGACACACCGATTGTTAGTTGTCAATCATGAATTGCCGCAACGTATTAATATTTTACTGCATGGCATTCCGCAAACACCAAGACAAATTATGCCGTATTTTTCCAAAGATCATCTCATATGAAGTAAGCTGAATGCGATCTGTACTTCTGTAACATTCCAATCGCTTTTGATCACCTATTATCGGCGAATTTGCTTTAAAACACGTGAGTTCATGTTGTGTAAACATAATTAGCATAGACACAAATGAAATTACGATGCAATACAATGCAATTTGAATGCGCAGCAGATCTATAGAAATAACGTTGCCCGGTTTTATGCAGAATTAGACCCTGTCTGGCCAGAGGCACTTACATTGAAAAATTTGTTGGAGATGCTTGAACGATCCAGTACAAAAAATGACAGCATTTCAATGCTTGATCGAGGTCACTAATTAACATGATAAAACCCACTTGAGAACACACAATCGCCGGTCATTTCTAAAGATGCATTTATACTCAATCGCTTTTGGAGAAACCTGAATCGCACGCATGGTCAGTGTACTAAATCGCCGTCGTATTTGCCTGCTGAGCGTGCGCATGATTCGCTGTTTTTCAAAAGCGACGCCTGAGCGACACGTAGGCCTATATTGACACCCTCTGTCGGTAGTCCTTCAAGGAGGACCACGCTCCATTTAGTACGATAGTCCACGCCGTCAGGCGTGGGTCCTTCTACATTCGACAAATCCTTCCCGGAAAGTCGGGGGAAATGTCAAACTGATTAACCACGCCTACTGACAGCTACTAATGATATTCAGCCAATCCGATCGACTGAATATCATCAATAGCTGTCAGTAGGTGTGGCTTGCCTACCTGGTACCAGAACACTAGCTTCTAGCTTGGGATTGACACCAGTATTGCGTAACAAAATTGATTATTAATCCTCTTCAGTTGCATTATGTGTTAATGCTATTATAATATACTCGGTTTTACCCTCAGTTCACTGACCTGTAGGTAGCACACAATCACTTCCTTTTGTCATCACTACATTTAATATTGTCCTGGTTAACCACGATTCGTTACTATTTTTGTAGAGGTTGTGCTTGAAATTATTGATTGGCTACAAACAAATGATTTGAACCGATGTTCTTCACCGTAATCATTGGGCAGTGTAGTCCATTCAATCAAATGTTGTCATCAACCTATTTGATCGTACATGTAGTGCATTTGTTATGTGTGCGAGACGAACTGTCTCGGTAGATTGCAATCATGCTTTTGTTGAATGGATTTGAGGAGTCCACCATATTTACGGGATGATTTACGTCATATGCACAACCTCTATTAATTGTGAAAGTTGGCCTATTCGTTTAACATGTTTAAGAACAATATAGAATTGGAGGACACACGCTTCATAAAAACTTTGGGTTTCACTCATTTATTTACTTTAAGGGGGTATAATACCATGATTTTCATCCCAATGACAAAGTTCAATAACCTCAATTAAATACTCAATAGTGCAAATTTGACCTCAAGTTGCAGAGTATGAGTTTTTGTACCCAAATTTTCAAAGGTCATTCAATGAATATACAAATGTATTGGGGTTAAATAATTGTGCCCTCATTAGATGAGCATGTTGTGGATCCTAGTGTAAGACATGAAGACCTACCAATTGAGAGACTGATTATGAATTGAGTGGTTGCTTGACTCGATTACTTAATTGATTGATATTTTAACACCAAGATACGGTACATTAATTACGAGACTACAATGTAATTTGTAAATAATCATAATTGATCGATTGATCTAACGGAATGATTATCAATTGATGCTTGTTGAGTAGTTTAATGCTTGACTGACTATTAATTCATATCAATCTAATAAGTTATTGTGATTCTATTTATATTATTATATTATATTGATTTATAGGATGACCATATCAATTAAATGATTAATCAATCAATTCATTAAATAATTCTGATTGTTTTCTTGATTGTTTGTTTAATACTTTATTGGTTGGTTGAATGAACCAACGATTGAGTGATTAATCCAAGAATCCCTTGAACTTGAAGAATGTCAGTTTGCAACCATTTTTCGAAAATCGGAGTAACTTTTAATTTTTCACCCCTAGCATGCAAATTGACCTTGGACCTGTCGAGCCTCAAAACTTGGTAACAAATATGTCCTACGTGCAAATATGTTACACTGTGATCCTTAGACCCAGACAAATAATTTGACATGTTTTTAGTGAATTTGGAGCATGTTTAATTTTTGCCTCCTATATGACTATGAGTATGTAGGGTGTTTGAGGGTCTTTTGGGTCTTTTTTGATGGTTTCGGAGTTCCAACTTGCCGCTTGATGCTTATATAAGCACATTTCCAAAATAGAACCAGACTAATATAATGACACTGGTTTTACAAAATAAATCAATATGATATCACGATTTAGGCCAAGCTACTTTAAAAGTATGAAGTGTTTTGATCCATGCAATCTCAATCGATTGAGATGACAGCGTACTCGTCCCAGTTACATCAAGGGGGTGACACTAAATTCACGGTTGTTCTATTAGCAACGCAAAATCTATGAAAAATTCAGCTGGTTTACTAGCTAGAAAGTGAGGCCAGTTATCGATCCGTTATAGCTCGTTATGAATAATTCATGTTCGACCCCTTGGATCATGTTAATTGAGTTTGGCAAATAACAACGTTGTTAGTTTTGCGAACTTTGCCTGTTCAATGAGAGTATAGCGCGCCCCCAATACATCTGGGCGCAAAACAGGCGAAAACGATCCAGTTTAATGAAATGGCGGACGGGTATTCCCATCAGGCACCAGTGATATGTTTTTTCAAAGAAAGTCTACTAATTTGATATGAAATGACATTTTGCAATAGCAAAGTCAAAATTAGGACTTGCTGTCAATAATATGAAGGAAACATGTGACAGAGGCAAGGTGGGAAATACAAGTAGTATTTAAGTTATGAATAACCTTTGATACCCGACCTGACCTTCCATCATGGCGCCTTATTCGTTTTTATGTATTTCTATTATGCTCTCAAGTAAAATCAAATACCAATCTGCTCTGAGCAGACAATGTTACTTGGCTCCCAGCATGAATTATTGATTTTATACGGAAGTAAAGAAATGCACAGTGTATGTGCATGATGTGCAAGCATACTCCAAATATTTACGGTAAATCTGAATAGTGGTCACATGTTAACATATCATGTGTTCGGGAAATCACGTGGCAACATTTTAAGATTTCAGGCTTGTTTACTAGTTAATTGCCATTTGTACTCTTTATTATTTATCTTTGTTAATTAACATATATTTTAAATGCTGATAAATCGTGGTTGTCTACCCGCGATATCTGTTAAATTCAATATTTTATGAATATAATTCTACCACGCAGAGGGGGTCACGCAGCAGAATTTCACATCACCTGACTTAGCTACATTTCGAAGCTCTGCTCTTCAAATTCATGTAAATTTCAAAGTTTATACATTTAATATATTTAATATGATACTAATTTTTTGTTATAACCAACTGGTACACGAAATATACTAGCTTATTACCTATACAGAAAGGTAATTATCAGCCTTCACTCAGCAAATTGACATGCCCGGCATATGCAGCCATTCTCCGTCTGGATAACATGACTGTCGCCCTCAATACGTCTGGGCGCAAATTTAAATAACAATACGCTATTTACATATCAATGCGGCCTCATGCTAATTAAAGCTGCCCCATCCAGGAGTTCATCTATGGTTACATAACAGATGCGGTTAAATGATGGGCGGGGTTACCAACCATATTTGGAGTTATTACGTTGTCATTAACTGGGTTGGTTCAGGTCACTGCTTATGGTAATTCGATTGCGCTGCTGGGGGTAGCGCACCAATCTATAAGGACCAACGCCTGACGGCGTTGATTATTAGTGCTAAATATTGCGTTGGTCCTGTATGGACTATCTGTCGGTCAACGTTCTCTAAAATTGCACACATAACTTGTGTAGTTAGCGACAATGATTCAGTCTGGGTATAAACACAGCTTTACACAATGACTAATTTACATAGGCACAAAAGACCGTGTTCATGTACCGTTACTCAGCCAAAAATGGCAGAGTAGGTCCCGGATCTTCTGTACATGTTCCTATCTCCTCAACGTTATACCTTTCCAACAAGGAAAGAGATACGAAAGGCGAACGTCTAGTGATAACTGATAAGGATTGGTTATTGCAACTGAGTCTCAGGTCCCGGGCTCAGGTCCTGCCAGCAAGACTGTTTATCATAAACATAATGATGTCCATATCCACGGACCTGAATCAGTATCTAATAACGTCCTAATGATAAATGAAGATTCTGAGTAGTTACACCCATCCGCACGAGACATCCCGCTATCTCTAAGGACCGCTATCTCTAAGGTTCGCTACATCTAAGGTTCGCTATCACTAACGTGTAAAGTCTATGGAGATGAGAATCCCGCTATCTCTAATAGAGAAAAGGGTTCGCTATACCTAAAAAAGGTCCGCTACTTCTAAGGTTTGATATCGCTAATTTGTAATTAGGTTCGCTAGTTCTAAGGTTCGATATCACTAATTTTAAATAAAGTTCGCTATCACTAATTTAAAAAAGGTTCGCTATCACTAATTTTGAGTTAGACCCAGCATTTTATTGCCAGCAGACTGTTCTTCCTTGTGTGTGAAAGATGAGCCAAAATTCACTCTCTAAATGGTCTTCGACGTACACTTTATCATGGTTTTCATGGAAGAAAGGCCCAACTCCATGTAGTTGGGCCCTTCTTTCACAATATTGGATTAAAGAGGAATTTTGTTCATCCATGAAATCTGCTTTTCACTACAATAAACTTTCTTGCTATTATTTACATGCTTCTACTTGTGCAATTAATGGATATTACCAAATTTCTGTAGCTATTTATAACACATTTGCTTACGGAACTGGCACTTTCAGTATATTAGTGGAAGAAGGGCCCAACTCCAACTCGTATTAAGACATGTACCGTTGCTATGGAAACATCATATATAATTTTGAATGTATGTAATATTGTATGTTCATGTATTAAAGATCACCTGAAGATGAAAACATTCTGTCTATAAAACTTTTCCAAATATTAAGTTTTTTCTTAATATCTCAAAAACAGATTTGATGGAGTTGGGCCCTTCTTCCACTCAGGTATTCAATTGATAGAGCGTCAGACTTTGGAACTGAAGAGAGCATGGTCCGGGCACCGGTTCCGTTTTTTCATTCTCGTTTAATTTTAACTTTTTGACATGTTCTTTTTATCTTTCTTCAAATCTACCTTTCTACTTTTAATTTTAGGTGGGTTTTTGGGTGTTTTTTTTTATAGTTTTTTTAGTAATTTTGTGGTTTTATAGAAACTAGTAAAAGCATTTATTCTAAATAATAGCGAAACCCACGGTTAGACAGATGTGTTGTAACTACTTGTCTGTCCTCGTCTTTGCAATAAAAACCTATGTTGCACCTTTGTGCCATCCCAATTCTTGAGGAATGGTAGGTAGGGTGCGTTTTTGGCTTAAAGGCCCTTTCAGTGATTTCACAGGAACATTAAAAAAAATGGAAATTTGTCAGAGTTGCTTAGAAATAAAGAATAAGTCTACAGAATTTCATTAAACCACTTTTCCCCTGAATGCATCGACAAATTAGTCAAAAAACAGAAGCTTTAGAAAGGTTTTCTACTTCAACTCAGATCGACTCGAGAAAATCGAGATTTTCGTACAGTGCGCCATCAATCGACTGGAAAAACTTCCTAGACCAGTGTTTCTAACACGGGGGAAGAAGAGTCTAAATTGATTTAAAACAGACGCTTAATTTTTGTAGTAGAAAACAAAATAAGCAATTAAAGGTCACCGAGGCAAACTAACGGTCAATTCAAATATGAAAAACAGTTAAAATTGTGTATTTTGTTTAAAATAGTAGCTACTGATGTAATAAGTAGTAGAAACAATACGCAACGCGCATGGTACGGTGGAGAGTGAGCTTCTTTCGATCTCGAGTCGGACTTTTTGTACTGTCAGTATCAAAAGTCCAGAATCATGCAAATGCTTTATTTTGTCTAAAATACACGGCTTTCGACCGAACCACTAGCAGGCTATGTTAGCACATCTATGCCAATTACAAAGGTACCAAAATCTGAATTTTGATGATTTTTACGATCGTCCGGATGAGCAAATCACTGAATGGGCCTTTTTAAGCACGATTTTGTTTCTACTTATGTGTATAAGTGTGTCATCAAAAAGACCGGCCACCACCGTGGCCGCGTCTCTTTTTAGACTAGCTTTCTTGCGGCCAGAACGGTCGACAATGGCAACTGCGTTCTCATCGTGGGGTTGTACCTTCCCTACGACTAGCCCGCTGTTGCCATAATGACGCATTCCGACCGCAAGAAGCCCGCACAAGAACACTTTCATCGTGCTGGAAAATATATGAAGCAAATCTAATCTAAGCATTTTAATGTTGTATACAAGAACCTGTTCCAACTTACTGCAGGGGTGTTCAATTTAGTTAATACTCTTGGTCCTTTTTACGAACTTAATATATGCGTCTTCTACCCCTCGCCAGAATGAAAGACTTGTGATGAAATCAAAATAAATATTGTTCTGTTGCCACAATTGCAGTTTTTACAATAAAAAAATAGATGAGGAATAATAATTATTCCATATTTGAATCTATTGTCCCATCAAGAATAGAGTGTCTTCAAAAACTTCAATCAATTCATCTGACAAAGGAAACTATTCTGGTCATTCAATTTTGTTTCGCTTGCACCTGTTATATCACAGGCGTTGGTAGAGAAGGCACACTTCTCTTGTCTTCACCGAAGTAGTGATGTAAACACTAACATGATTAATTACCATAGCTAGCAATGGACATACACTATTTTTTGTTCCACTTGAACCCATACTCATAGGCTATTCGCTGTCGATGTGACGTAATTAATCGGATTAACTACCATAACAATTGATGAATACAATTTCGAATATATAGCCCTGCACTTCATCGTTCACGTGGCACCTATGCATTAAACCATAGTTGTCAAAGAAATGCTAATCACTCGCCATGTAAGATTAGTATTTATGAAAAGAGTGGTATTCAATCTATGTTTGGTGACATACGCGGGTGATTAGTGCAATCTGCTTGATGGTAGTTATTGCGATTATTACGTCACTTCGACAGCGAATTGCAGTATAGACGAATCCAACAAGCCAAGTGATGGTCAGAATTTATTCGGCCATTATACGCTGGTGAAGTTACGTAATTAATCGGATTAATTACCATAGCAATAGGTGAAAACAATTTTGAACATATCGCGCTGCGCTACAAGCAGGTTACACTCATCACCTGTACTGTGTATGTCTGCAATCATAGATTGAATACAATACTGGTCTTTTCAAAGATACTAATCTTACAGGTGCAGCATGATATGGTTCAATGAAAAGGTACCGCCTGAACGTATCAGTGTAACGCGGTATATTCAAAATTGTTTTCACCTATTGCTATGGTAGTTAATCCGATTATTACGTAACTTCGCCAGCGTATTGAATAAAACAGGAGGATGTGAGTTCATAAGGGCAATGTCGGGGATAGGTCACAATCGATGTGGAGAGATGAGAGGTCCGACCAACAGCCATATGGTTCATGTTCAACTAATTCCAGCGGACGGTCTGTGGCTAGTAAGGAATCGTCTTTGACCACATGCGCAGATCTGTCTCGTCAGGAAGATATTTAATATCCCGAATTTATAATAGGCCTATGCCTACCAGTTCCATCGTATAACCGATCTGCTAGAGAATATTTGTTACCATGTTTAATAAATTCGTATTTATCGTATAATAAAATGTAGCCAAATGTATATTATGTGTCACACGGTTTTCTGCTGAACCACTAGCAGGCTATGTTATCACATCTATGACAATGACAAAGGTGAATTTTGATGATTTTTACGATCGTCCGGATGAGCAAATCACTGAATGGGTCTTTAGTTCCTCCTCTCCTTATCCTGCCAATATTATATGAATCAAAGAAAAATAAAGAAAAATAAAATTAAACAAGAAAAAAGACAAAGAAAAGAAACAATAAAAGAAAAACAATAGAATAAATTAAACTAAATATGAAAAAAAAATGATCACGAAAGGAGTCTTTAGAAAATGCAAGAAAATATAAATGAAAAGTTTGAACAATATTTTGTTTATAAAAGTTTGTGTGACCGTGATGAGGCTCGAACTCACCATCTTCCGATCTAAAGAACCAAAGTCTTATGCCTTGCCAAGTGAGCTATGCTCGTGAGATGCGAAATAAAGATAAAATAATACATTGTATACCTGCTTGTGTCGGTAAATGATTTGCTCAAATTCCATAATGATATAATATTGTGGAGGGCGCTAGCGTGAAATTTGCTATCATCACAGTCGCTACTATTCCTTGTAGTCGGGTTTCTACGGTATTTGCGCATTATTTGCAGAATCTCTCCTCTTTTTCCACTATTTTGAAGACTTTAAGGCGATTTAATACCCTGATTTTCATCAGTACCCATCTTCTTTTTTTTGTTGCAAATTTATAAAGTATATAAATATGTTCATCATCTCATGTCCTGAACTTATAAAATATCTCTACATACAAAGTGGTTTTAAACCATTTTAGAAAATCATTTTAGCCCTATATTTTTTTTGTTTACTGTATCCTGGTAACTGAGATGTGTGTTTCATAACAAACCATAATTTATTCTATTGAACATGTCCAAGTAGAATACATGAATAGAATACATTAAATCCTTTGTTATACTATCTATAGAAATATACTCACTGATTATAACACTGAATAAATTAAATAGGCCTAAATAATCTCTTCCACATAGACAATTTAATACTACACAATGTATGTATCTTCTATAATATGTTGTTAGGAAAAGAGATTAAAAAAGGCTATAAGGTCATCAAAGGTCAGGTTATAGGTCAATTGGTTCAGGTCAAATTCAGGCATCAATTTTGAATACATGTGATAGTCTGTGATATCATACATGTCACAATGAGGCATCAATTTTGATATTTTGTCTGTTACTGGATATATAATGGAAATGTGTGAGGTGGATATACTAAAATACCTTGGGATGTAAATGGTGAGTACAATTTAGATTGCCGAGTTGAGTTGGATTGGGCAAATAAATATAAAATAGTTACCAAAATCACAAAAATGAAGCTTACGGAAAACTACCTAATATGGTGGTATAGGTGACATAAAATACAATCTTTTTCAACATTGCCATAGTGTGGTTGTGGTAACCTGTTACCTATGGCTTAATTAAGTTTCAGTGACATAGTGTTGCAAGTTCAAAATACAAACTATAGCTCGACATTGAAAATAGAAGCATTTTAACCGGTTCGTTTTTTGATAGTTGTGGAGCACCAAGTTCATGAAGTCATAAAAGAAATCAGGGACCACTTATTCCCATTTTACATATCAACATTATTTTCCTAATGTGTTAGCAACACATATCCAAAATTTTAACGAAATCCGTTGATAGTAAGCTTTCCAAAATGGAAGTGAATTTAAATCATCAGTGATGTACCTCCTTTTGGCTTCTATCTTCAAAAGCATGTAAGCTACATTGATACCGATGCCACCAATAAAACAAGAAGATTTTCCCTTCATTTTGCATACCACTTTGTCCAATTTTTTTTGTAATTTCTTCACAAAATGCAAAAAAAAAATCAATGGGTGTAGTACCCCCTTAAGCTTACTTAGCAGATATTGTGATGATCTTTGGCGACTTTAGCTTTTTTGGGCGATTTCGCTCATTTTACAGCGTTTTCCCTTGTGACATGGGGGCTATATCACCCACCTTACACCAACTTTTTTGAAGGGGGAAAATAAAATGTTTGAAATTGCCCATACTTACATCCCCTGCAATTTGAAGGCAGTCAATATGAAGAATATTGGCCAATTTGAGGTCCAACATGGAGCTTTACCACAGGGTTCAATTGGAGATTCAAACTTTGAAGAACTTGGAGAATAGCCCAATGGTTTAATCACCTGTGTTAGTTTATTCGTGTAAAATCATCGGCAAGTATAAAAGGCCCCATGTCACAAGGGAAAACGCTGTAAATCGCACATTATTTGCGCATTATTTGCAGAATCTCTCCTCTTTTTCCACTATTTTGAAGACTTTAAGCTTACTTAGCAGATATTGTGATGATCTTTGGCGACTTTAGCTTTTTTGGGCGATTTCGCTCATTTTACCGCGTTTTCCCTTGTGACATGGGGCTCCAAGCCATGTTGTCAACTGGTCCGTGAGACCCTCCAACATTGAAAGATGGGGAGGGGGTGGGAAGGGTGAGATATATATAGGGGGTAGTCTGTACTTCACATATATTGCATGCATGTTTCACTCGCCTCTCCCATTACGCATTTCCATTATTTAGTGCAAGTGTGCCTACTATTTTTTCCTGGATTGTAGCTGTTGGATCAGAACAGGATTGGTGGATTTTCTATGGTCGAGGATTGGGGATGATAAATTTAAAAAGTCGGGAGGGGAGAGGGGGAAGGAGACAAGAGAGACTTGTTTTACTTCCTATACCACCAGGTCATTTTATCATAAATATTTTAAATTTCAGCTCTTGATGCATTTGGAAAAGTTCCTCCCGGTGTCTTGGTTGGTAATACTGCATGGTGGGGCGACTATGACGAGTGTACAGCCATTGAGGGATTCAAATATTGTTCAGTCAATTTGCAAATCAATGCATCTACCAACGGTTTGTCATCGGTAAGAATATTGTTTGTATTGTTTGTATTTGATTTTTTTTTTTTTTTTTTTTTTTTCTTTTTAATTTTGGGCCTTTTAATTTGTGGCATTGCTGACTGACATTTAGTCAAGTTAGGCCTATAAATGTGTAAATCCGGATAACAAAACATTTGCTGCATGAGAGTCAGTAAGCCTATGAATCTTTACTTTGTTTAACATGTTTAAGTAATCTGCAAACAACAACTACAAATCGTGATGAATCTGTTCAGAGAACAACAACAACAACAACAACAACAACAAAGCCAAAACGAAAGTGCACATTTGCCTTCTCAGATGACGCATTTTTGTCTTTAAATAATCATATTTAATATAGTTTTTGGCTTTCCGGGATCAATTTCGGTCAACTTCAGTCAATATGGTTAATTTCAGTCAGGGCCACATGCCCAATCTCCGGGCCAATCCTATGAAACTCCCTAAACTAAAACGTCAAAGAAGCCAAATCATTGGAAAATATTCGAAAAAAAATACA
The DNA here is from genome assembly GCF_039555335.1 of Amphiura filiformis. Lineage (NCBI taxonomy): Eukaryota > Metazoa > Echinodermata > Ophiuroidea > Amphilepidida > Amphiuridae > Amphiura > Amphiura filiformis. Next base: position 13,997,693 of record NC_092643.1, on the reverse strand, counting down.
AATCGCATCCTATCCCATCTTATGATTTAGTAATTCTTGGGGATATTTTACGTTTCTTGTGTGATAGTCTCTTTTTGTTTTCTTTCTTTTCTTTTTCTTTGTTTTTTTTCTGTCCCGTCCTATAGGGGTAGTGGTCCATGCATTGCCTTTCGACCATTACCTCCATAATCGTTTCGTTTAATCTTTCTTTAGTAAATATTTTGTCTGTTTTTTGATTGTGGAAACAAAGTTGAAATTAATTGAAGAAAAACGGTAAAAACTACTTTTCTTCGCCCCCGTCGTATGCTTGAATTTGTTTGTAATTTCTTGATTACCCCAGGCTATTCTAGATCTACCAGACTATGGCTTGTGTGCGCCAAACGTGTGTTCAGAGAATGACATCATATACAATATAGACACACTGACATGTAAGTAATTAAAGCAAATAAACTTTTTGCAATTCTCGCTATTCGCAATAAGGGCGCCGCCAGCGGTTTGCGATGTAATCGTGATGTATCATGGGAAAAGGTCGACATCCAAGTCCGCGCAATACGAATATTACCATGCTATTACATAGGAACACGTGACAATATTTTTTAGTTTGTCAAAATAAAGGTGTTACACGCGAATCGATACTCAATTCTGTTTAGTGTTTGACTGCTTTGTACACAGTGATTTTCATCACTTCCAGTGTACTGTTTTCCTGACACTTTTGTGGGCTCTGGAATTGGCAATTTTTGGCCATCGAACTTTGCTTGTTTTGTGCCTACTCTGGATGTTTGGTTTAGCGTGTCTGTTTATATGCACAGTGATTTTCATCACTTGTTCTAGTGCAGTTTTGTATTACCATTGATCCTTGTTGTTTTTGCAGGTTTAGGGGTGGTGCAATAATTATGTGTACCCCGGGGTGAATTATAGGGGGGCAAAGATTTTTGGCAGGCCAAAGGGGGGGCAAGCATTTTTTGGCAGGTCGAAAGGGGGGTCAAGCGATTTTTGGCAGGTCGAAGGGGGCAAGCAATTTTTGGCACAGATATTTTGGGCACCGTTTCTATATTACGCCCTAAAAAGGCGTAGGAAAACGTTACGAACACGTTCAAATATGCAAAATTTCCTGCTCGCTGCGCTCGCATTATATGTTAAGACAATTTAAGGTTTTAAATTCGGGTTCCCCAAAATCTTGCATGTGTAAGGGGGGGCAAAGATTTTTGGCACGTCAAAGGGGGGCAAAGGTTTTTGGCACATCGAAAGGGGGGGCAAAGGTTTTTGGCACGGCCAAAGGGGGGGCAAGCGATTTTTTGTAGACCATTTTGAGAATTCACCCCCGGGGGTACACATAATTATTGCACCACCCCTTAGCACTTTTGTGAGCCTTGGAACTGGTAATTTTTGGCTATCGAACTTTGCTTACTTCCTATGCCTACATTTGCTGGTTTTGCCCCCCCCCTGCATATTGTCTAGTCTGTACCGTATTTACTTGTTTCCCCACATCAAGTTGGTGTACCTTGCTCGTTTTCCTTTCTACTCAATAATACTTAATAATGTGATTTGAAATGTGCACAATTAATTTTTTTCTCTATCGATTTGCGTGTAATACCGTTATATGTGACCCGGCAGCACAAACGAGCCGTAAATTCCCTAAATTGTACTCTGTGTTACGGTGTAAAATGTGCACGAAGGTCGTATTCATCGATAACTTAAGCTGGCCCGACATCCGTCTTATTTTGATAGTCAAAAACTAATCAATAATCCTATTGTTGAAGTGGATAATAAGCTTCTACTTTAGATGGCCGGCTATAGAACTTTCAATAGCTCTGGTCTTTGTTTGCTTTTGCTAAATCCTGTTCAAGTGGTGGGTTACCAGGCATTGTATTTTGTACACGTATGCATAACCAACAATTAACAATGAGAGAACTTTCTTAAACCTTGTTGACTTGGGGATGATTTGAAATGACCGCCAATTATGACTGTTTGATATATATTGCCAGCAATGTGGAAAAAGAGACACATGTAAAAATGTAAAACGCTATAATTTTGTTGAAGGAGCAAAGTTTAACAAACCATAACCCCGCTTCTGGATATCGTTTGAAGTCAAATGATATACCATTTTTAAGTTTATGATGTTTATTTTTTAAACACGAAATAAAACAAAATTGACCGGGGGAGGAATTTACGGCTCATTCGCCGTGGACGGTCACATATTGACAAACTAAAAAATATTGTCACGTGTTCCTATGTAATAGCATGGTAATATTCGTATTGCGCGGACTTGGATGTCGACCTTTTCCCATGATACATCACGATTTTCCCATGATACATCACGATTACATCGCAAACCGCTGGCGGCGCCCTTATTGCGAATAGCGAGCGAGAATTAAATTCGCGGCCAGGAGTTTAAAAACTAACGTATTATATAGGCTATATCATTGGCTATCCGAATGTACATTATATAAAAATACACAAACCCGTACACCCGGTCGTATTTAAAGCCATATAAATGTACGATTTCGAGCAAATTTCAATTCGTTATCATTTGTAAAATATTAATAGCAACGACTGTCGGGAAAGTTTTCTGGTCACTACTTTAAGGGGGTACTACACCCCTGGCAAATTTTGTGCCTATTTTTGCACTTTTCTCAAAAATTATAGCACATTGGTGACAAGTAAGATATGTATATTATAGGGGCAAGGACTACAACTACTGCACTTAAAATTCAGCAACTCAAAGCAAGTAGTTATTGATTTATTGATCAAATATTTGTTTTCCCTCACTTTTGACTGTAACTCCAAAACTGTTGTCTATGCTGAAATAAAATTTCCAGTGCAGTAGTTGTAGTCCTTGCCCCTATAATATACATATCTTACTTGTCCCCAATGCGTTATAATTTTTGAGAAAAATGCAAAAATAGGCACAAAATTGGGCAAGGGTGTAGTACCCCCTTAAGCCAACATAATCAGGTAACAATTTTTTTTTAAATTCACTATCTTGACCGCTTTTTATAACTGAAATGATATAGGAATTCGGCAAAGCTTTGTTGAACGGAACAGTAGTCCACTTCATGAAATACTCATGAAAATATTCTTACCATAATCATGATAATTATGGCTCGTAAAGTCCGTAAACATTCAAGAGATTATATTTCCATAGGTCGTGCGACTCTTCTTGGATTAATAATATGCTCAAGTTTTGAGCGTTTTCCTTCCGAGAAATATCATGCACATGGGGCCAGTGGCGTAGCTGCCGGGGGGGCAATTGCCCCCTGGCAAAAATTGCCTGTTTGGGCCCCGCCCCCTAGAGCTATTTGGGCCCCCGCCCCTAGAGCTATTTGGGCCCCCGCCTCCCCCCTTAGTTCAAGGAAAAAAGAGTAAAATTTTTTGCTCTTCACTTTTTCAAACCACCGGAAAAAAATGTGGGTCAACCTTTTGAGGAAGGGGCGGCAATTCTTTTTTTGTTTGGTGGATTTGGGCCCCCGCCCCATACAGGCTTGCCCCCCCCCCCTGGAAAAAAAAAATCCCAGCTACGCCACTGCATGGGGCGGAAATGACACCCCTTATCATTCTTATAACAAACTTATCATTGGATATCCTTCATATAACCCATACCATCCCTCTTGTGTGTCAGCCTTATTTGTCTCAATATTTGAGTGCAAACACCGCTAAGTCATGCTCCCCTTCGATTCTACCCATTACTAACGTACTAAAATCATGCACTATTTATGTTTTTATATTACAGCACTTCTACCGTCGCTGTCATGGCTCTCTTTGGGAAACCCAACTGCCAAATCTGTGCATTGCCAGGAACAAAAGCCCATAGACGCTGGTTTGGTTTGTTTTATGTGAGTAGGGCCTACAGACAGAAATGAAGTATAGGTACCAGTTATGTTCACCACTGTATCCTAAACAAAGACAGATATGTCAAACTTAAAACCAGCTCTTAAATTGGCCGATTGAAAAATGTCAATCTTTTAACGATTGATGATCGAACCGTAGACTATGGAGAGACATACGGGCATTGAGACTGACATTCTGTCATATTATAGAAAACGTAACTCAAGGGCGCTCTATAGGCATTCAGGCCGAATGTCGATCTCCGTCCAGGATCACCAAGCTTGAAGTTACTGACCATGAGTCCAAGACCCTAAGAAGCTCCAAGACACCCGGCTCCCCTCAGTGCACCAAGTCTTAATATGATTATTAACTATAACAAATCGACAAATATGATCTGATTGACTTGGACTTTCATATCATAATTTTTTTAAATCTTATACAGGTCATTGTGTATAGTCATAATTTTACTAATGCTAGCTGGAGCAGTAGTTGACATCTTTCAAAGTCACAAGAAGAGGAAATCCAATCAGATGACCATGAGCAGCACTGTAAGATCACCAGCCTCTAAAACTTACAATAGCTTCGAGAAAGATAAAGAAGTGGGAGCATCGTATATACCAGATGAAGAGAAACCCCTACTTGCGAATACTACTTCGAATGGTGCAGTTACTGACACCATTTCGAACGGAGCACATAATAGGAACGGAACCGCCATAACGACACAAATACCTCAAGAAGGATCGAAATCTAGTATGTTTTCGTGATGCCTATGTTCTATTATACATCCTCTTTTTTAACACACTCTTTTTGGCTAAATGCTAATATTATATCAGGGGACTTGGGGCACCCCACTTCAGAAGTAACGGTTATGTGCCCCATTTAAAAAAAATCGAATATAGGCCTACCCGCTTTTTTAGGTTCGGCTACCCATCTATACGTTGACGTTTGAGCTTTTAAACTGCATTTCGCAAACTCTCTGTGCATTCCGCCGATCGTTACACCTAACACTGTACAGTAAATAAATCAAAGTATGTGATTAAATAAATCGATAACATTGACTTTGGTTGATTTTCAGGTCTTTTTCAAGAAATTCTGTTATGTTTTGCTTTCAATCGGAATCTGAGGAAATTATTGGACACCAAACAGTCGGACAAAAGTATTGGTTGTCTCAATGGAATACGTGTTATCAGCATATCGTGGGTTATTCTGGGCCATGCTTATTTCTTTTCTTTGTTTCCGAATCCTGGTAGGTATCTGGGTGTTTTCTATAAAGACCGAATTAAAAAAGACTAGTTTGGGTCTGACGTCAGGGCAAAGGTGCAACGTGATTGGTTGCTGACCTGCGCAGTACATCATTTTAGGATCTGGTTGACAGGACGTCATACGCAAACTAGTCTTTTTAATTCGGTCTTCAATTGCAGCTTTTATTTGTATTTCTAGATTCATAATTATTCGGCTGCATGTCGTACTTTCCTTATAGCTGTCCTACAACTTGATAAGTTCCCAAGCAGGAGAGGCACATAGCGCCAAAACCGAGGCGCGCAGCACTGAGGCACACCGACATCGCCTGGCTAATAATTACTTTGTCAGCAGAGATACTAAAATAAATACCCGGGATCGATACACGTGAATTTGCTATGCACGAGTTTGATATGAGAAGAAAATCTTTGGATACCGGAGAGAAAATGATGAATATCTCCCGTAAATGATTTCGTATAAAGAAACCAGATGTGGTTCCTTGCACTTGAATATATATATTTTGAACAGATATGATAGTCGTTAGCTTGCGTCTTGAGAGAGTAGCTTGCGTCTTGAGTCAAAACTGACAATAATTCTGATTTATATGTGCCGAATTATATAGCGCAGTGTATAGGCCAATCGTGAAGGTAGTCTAAAGGCATATGACCTATGGCGTCAATGCTCGACTCACACACTAGCAAGGTCAGTCACCGAGCTAATCGGGGCTATTGTCAGTAGCCTTAGTCAGATGTCCTTCGGCCCATTATGCGACTCAAAACTATTAAACAGGTCGATACAAACTGGCCATGCGTGGCGGTGGATTCACCCTACCATGGCGATTTCTGCCATGAAGATATCGGGGCGATGACACTGTGTGAGGTCGAGAAGAGGCAAGTAGCGCTGACCCCTAGACGTGAAAGAGACGCGTAGCGACGACATCGAGGCCGACCGGAATCTGCTTAAGATTGATTGTGGAGGAGCATACCTCATAACATTGTGTATTTTGGGTAGTGGCAGAGGCTCTGGGACCATATACAGCTCTATACACTCGAGCTAGGATGTCCTGGTTGAGAGGACACTCGAATTAGATCGCGAGAGTACACAAATAATTCAAGCCACAAAGGCCCATTTTTATTGCTTCTCTTTGTATATGGGCCTAGACGACTGATTATGTTATGAAGGCCTAATGTTTATTTCGTTCATTCATTATGTTCTTTTTTGTTCCACTGCTCTTTTTTCTCAGAAAATAAGCTCCAGCTACTGAGTCAACCTGCAAATTTTTTTACCAAGCAGTTGGTAATGCTTTTTGTCTGTCGATACATTTTTCTTCCTGAGGTAAGTTCAAGTATTTATTCCATAGTGGCGTACAGTGATTTTTGGTCATTTTTTTGAAAATAGGCACATATGTTTTTAATAATGTTCTCTTTCATTTTTCTAAGTCTCATCAGTCAAAATTAGCTAATAATTAATTACTTAAATGTGGCGTATCGTTACAAAGTGAAATTTTGTGTTTTGCATAGTGGCGTATCGACCATACGCCACTTTTTATACACATTTTATAATTAAGAAATATCGGCAAAATGAAAAACATTGCATGTCATAGTAGCGTACACCTCGGACCTATACGCCACTATGGAACGAAGCCGACGAAAAGAAACGCCATGGGGATTACACGGCGATCGATGTGGCGTAAGGTTAACGTAAGGAGGTTATTGCGTTTTGCGTGTTTTCCATAGTGACGTATAGTTTAGTACTTATTGTTTTCATTTTGCCAGTAATATTGTGTCTTTATTTCTTTTGAAAAATATATAAAAAATAAAATCTATTTAGTTTACTACAGAAATAGCCCATCATTTACACAACTCGATTTTTAAATTGGCAGTTCTTTAAACCCGATTTTCTTGAAAAGTTGTTTATTCGCGGAGCCCCACTATACGCCACTATGGAATACAGCCGACGAAGTGGTTGACAATATTAACGGAATTATTAATTCTTAATGATCTGATGATATGTTGGATTTCATTCCAGAGTAATAATAATAAGAGAGGGTGGTCTATCTGCTGTGTCCTATAGCAGGGTATCGGTCAATGTAATAAATGCGAGGATCACAAAGGATGCCTGAGAATATAATGAAGCTCAGGTGAACTGGCAATATAATAAGGCAGAGAAAAAATTAGAACCGTTCGGATTCGAACCAGCGCGTACTCACGATTACTATACATGTCGTCGAGTCCACCACCACACAGAACTGGTCACGAGTCTCGTTTCAGCGTTTGGAAGTCTTTGGATAGGCACTGAATTTGTGACACTGGTAACCCAAAGAGTAAGCTGTTACATTAGGCGCGATGTTATCATGTTATATACGCGTGCACAAGTTTTTTCATTTGAGGATCTATCAAGAAATCGCCGGATCTTTCCAATTTTGTAGATACAAGCCCAACCTTTGCGAAGAACATTTCTCCTGCACCGGGGTCCTGCATGTGAGCAACAGTTTAATTTATGTATCATTTATTTGATACAGCCTGCATGTTCAATTATTTTCTCTATTTCAGTGGGTTCTTAGTAGCTTATCTAACTCTGGCAAAGATGAAAGAATCAGATGGAAAGATACCACTAGCATTGTTTTACTTTCACCGAATATGGAGGTAAGAATTAATAACGATTTACTCTTAAATCATTAACGTAAAAGGCTCGGTCACTCACCTTTGCTCAGTATTCGCCAGCGAAGTGTTACGTGTAATCCGATGATCACCATACCAACTGGATCACGCTTTTGAGTTCTGCACCACGATCGAAATGATCGCAACACAATGTTTATGGCATGTACTACCAAAGTCAAAAGGTGCGTGATCCAGTTACCAGGGAGTTGTGTAACCACTTCGCTGGCGATTTTTTGTGGGACATTTTTTTGTGAGTACATCAGACACACCAAATTGCATTCTACGATGAACGTCCGTCTGATACAGCTTGATACCAAATATTTTTGATTTTATATTTAAATTCGCGATATAATAGGGCCTATAAATATAGCAAAGTATTAAAGGTTTACATTTTTGATATAAAAAAAAAACTGTGCAAAGGTGGGCTACATAGCCCTTAACAAGCTCGATAGAATCACGAAGCGGCGGTCCGACTGGCTGGTCATGAGGAGGGCGTCATAAATATGTTCGACGTGACGAGAGTTTGTGTCCATCACCCTATCTCTCTTCGTTTTTTTCTCTCACATTCTTTCTTTCGTTCTCCGTCTCTCATCATCTGATGATCTTTTGGTGTAAAAATGACTCTACATGTAGGCCTACATGGAACCCAGGGATGGGAGGGGTTCAAGTTTGGTTTGGATATAGGGAAGTGCCGCTGAGAAGTGGTGTCTTGTGGGTCGCAATAACGATTGTTTGATTGTATGAGTGACTGACAGATCGATTGAATGATGGATCGATTGTTAATTTTACTTTTTTTCTACCCATCAGGCTTACACCGTTGTATGCATTCGTGATATTGTTCTCCATTTTTGCTTTTCCTTACTTTGGGAACGGCCCAATATGGTATATTGCAGAAAATCAATTATCTCAAGGCTGCAGGAAATATTGGTGGCGAAATCTGTTGTACATTAACAACTTCTTTCCGGCTGGAGAACAGGTAAAATATGAAGCCATTAACTGTACCTAAAAGTCACAAACTATACCGTTTGCATTTCGTGCGGAACATGTTTTGTCATTAGTGCAGCGGGTCTTTCCAATGTTGCAATGGATGCATAAATCTGCTAAAAAAGGGTGTTGTTACCCCGGTTGTTACACTTGAAAAGGTTCCGATGATTTAAAAAACAAAAACAAATGAGTATTGAGCAAATTAATAAACTCGCCAAATGCAGCATTTCATACTGCGACCTTTGACATCTCATTTGTTGCTCTGCGATCTTGTTGAAAAAAGCATTTCAGCAATGGTAAAGATTCGGATTTGCGGAACGTGTTTTATTCCCAGGGGGTTCACTTGGGATATTAGAGAGTTTGCGAAATGAAGTTTGAAAATTTACTTCAACTGTAATGGCAACTTCAGAAATATCGATTGGATTTCTTGCTTAAACAACTTACTTCAACGCGAATGTATGATTGGTTACTGCACAATTTTATATCAAACTTGCTGGGGCGATTTGCTTCCCTATTGTGCCGCTACTTGATGTTAGATGATAACTGAAACAAGAAGCAATTAAAAATAGCTTAAAAATTTACAGAACAGAACACACTGGAACCAACATTCAATACGATCTTGAATATTATAAGAATATCTATGAGATTCTATATCTTTACAGTGCTTGTTATGGTCCTGGTACTTGTCAAACGACATGCAGTTTTATCTCATATCACCGCTTCTTCTCTTCCCAATTTTCTGGTAAGTGGATAAGGTATAGGACTACAGTGTATATAATTTTCAAATTCTTAAAACAGCCAGCTTATGTGCAAATTGATGGCCTTTTATTATATACTAGCGGGATACCCGCGCTTCGCGCGGGTCCCCGCTAGATGAGTAAATGGGAGCGATCACTAAAACAGGAGGAATTACTGAAAAGGTAGAATCATTGAAAAGGTAAATTTTATTTTTCTAAACCTGTTCCTTCTTGCATTTCCATTTAGCTTCTTTCTTTCTTTCTTTTCAGTTTCTTCTACATGGGTCTAGTTTGTTCCCATTAAAAAATTGCTATTTAGCTTGAGATTTTCCGTTTCCATGTTATTTATTTAGGCCTAACCGCATTCCCATTATTTTCTAAATCTGTCCTTAAATTTCTTACGTTTCCCTTTTAGCTTCTTTTTTATGCTGCTTAGTTTGTGATTTCCCGTTTCCCTGTTATTTATTTAATTCTGTTTTCATTATTTTGGCTTCATTTTTCTTATATTTTCTGATTAGTTTTTAATTTTAGCTTTTTTTTTTCTTACGTTTCCTGATTAGTTTCTTTCTTTCCTTCTTTATTTTGTTCCCGTTTCATTTAGTAACCCGTATAATACCCGTATCTTTTTTGTCTTCCCTTTCTTTTCTTTTTTATTCATTTTATTCTTTCTTTCTTTTCAGTTTCTTCTACATAAATCTATTTTGTTCCAATAGATATATGCTGCTTAGCTTGTGATTTTCCGTTCCCATGTTATTTATTTATTGAACTCCGTTCCCATGCATTATTTTATAAATCTACCCTTACTTACATTTGTCCTTTTAGCTTTAGGTTTTTTTCTATTATTTTGTTCCCATTTTTTATATTTCCTGCTTATTAAGTTATAGCTTGTGATTTCCCGTTTGTATTTAATTCTGTTCTCATTATTTTAGCTTCCTTTTTTCATGAATTATTTATTTATTTATTTATTTATTTATTTTTTCATTTTTAGGTTCCTTCCTTCCTCCCTCCCGTATCCTTACGATTTGTATCATTTTGGTAATCTCTTATAAACCAAACCGGCCCAGTACCCCTTTTTGTCCTACTTTCTTTTCTTTTCTGGCACGGAAAGTTGGCCTATGCATATGCGTCTTCCTTTTATTTATATAGATTTATTTATTTATTTACTCTAATCCACAACCCTGTACCCATAACCCATCCATAGTAGGCCTACCTTTTCAGTTTTGTCCTACTTTCTTTTCTTTTCTATTTCTCTGGCACGGAAAGTTTAGACTGCTGCCCTCAGTCGTCAACCGTCTGGATTGACGACTCACCGGTGTTCATTTCCGCCACCAACGGCAGCGAGGTTACGCGCAAGAGCTTGACAACGGCCGTTTAGCCGCGAACTTTGAAACTGCGATTGAGCAAAATTTTGCCCCACATCGGCTCATTAAAAGGTACATTTTTCAAATGTGCGGCATCAGGAAATTAAAAATAACGTGCAATAACAATGATAAGGGTTCATTTTATCAGGTTATTGTGTGTTTTTTATTAAATAAAAATAATCAGGTGAAATAACTGTCAGTTTAATTTTGCCCCAATTTACGAGATTTTGACCTGAAAACACAATGTTTTAAAGTACTTTTTGAATTTTTTTGAGATTTTCTGTGTTGAAGTGAAATATTGCAGTTTGATATTCACAGATGTCCTTTTCTGAAACCGCAAACCTGATGTTGTTACTAGGTGTTTCCTTTTTGTTATACATTTTCTAAAACCGCCTTATTTTGTTTTTAAACTTTACACTGCTTTTCGGCCCGACGTATGTATACGCTATACGCGCGAGCCTAGCACAAGTCAATGTGAAGTAGCCTAACCTTTTTATGGAAAACGAATAGGTTTTATTTTTGTTGTTTTAATTCGTTCTGAATTTAGGCCTATTGTTTGTTGGATATGATAATAAATTAACACCAACATAACCTTCTTTTGAATAACATTTGAGAATTGACGAAATGTTCAACGATTGACCCATTTACATTCCAATAGGCCTAAAATGAGGCCATAATCGAAAATGCGACTCATTGTCTCATTTCAGCAGTACATCTATTCAGATTGTAGGCCTACTAAGATGCCCTACTACACAGTTGATCCATTATTTGATTTACCAACTTATTTTAATACACTAACACTGACTTAAGGCTTTTTTATTTTAAATTCGCCGGGCTTGTCGATATAGGCCTACCTGTTAAAGATCTGCAACGGCCAATGGTGCATGCATGCATTATGGTTTGATAATAGGCCTATTAATATATAATATAAATGATTGATATGCCTACCGTGATTATTAAATAAAAATGTTACATTATAAAATGCACAAAATATATACACACCTTTGACAAAATATTTCCCACGTTATCGCATATACCACTACCAGCTATACAAACACAAAACTTTAAAACCTTGAAATACAATCATGAGTCGCGGCGCGGCGGGGGCACCGGGCCCGGTTGATTTTGCCATAACATAAACTTAATCTCTAACTATGAAAGTCAAAATTTAACCGCGCATTTCAACTAAGATAATCATCATGAGTTTATGCCCTCATTCACAAAAAACTAACGACTTCGAGTCCATTGCTCAAAATATAATATTAATAACCCTAAGATTTCGTTTTAGTAACATTAATATGGGCGATATTTAACCCCTTAGGCCTATTTGCAAAATTTCCCGAATCAAAGGGGGAACGGATTCCCCCAGAATGGGAAATACTTTACTTTTTAGGCTCTCATTTAAAATTTGTTTTTAAACGCCAGAAATGTTAGGCCTTGTTTATTTTATGATAGGCATATACTCCTTATCTTTGGTCTTAGGCAATTATTTCTAAAACTACAAAAATGGGCATCAATTAAACCCTCATCAAACTTTTCCGAATCCGAGGAAAAAGGTTTAGGCCCGCGTTTACAAGAAAATAAAATACTTTCAGGTCTATAAACTTTGTTGTAAGTATATAATAGACTTGAATGTTCTTAATTTTATTAGGCACCTGTACGTACATCCAAATCTTTTAACCCCTTCCATGATGGGGGATATATCCTTTAAAAAACACCAATTTTTAAACCTTGTTTGTTTTAAGTAAAGTGGGCCTAATCTTATGTAGGCCTAGGCCTAACAATGAATCACAAAATACTCAATACATGTTTTAACCGCATGAACAGCGTAAAGCATTTACTTTTTTAATACGATTAAAACGTTTTCGAATTTCAAATGTACTCTCCTCCTATTCGACCATCTACGGTCGGTAGGCCTATTAACTCGATGTCAAAAATTTTCAATGTCTGATTGACCATCTAGGCCTATAAACCCGATAATAAAAATGTCGATTTTCGGGTTTGGGTAGGCCTATAATAGCGAATGATTTTTATGCAAGACATGAAATTTAATCTAAAACGCAAATTCGTGCCTTTTTATTTCCTGTTTGGATAACTTTTCCCATAATTATTACCATGCATGATGCATGATTAAGATAAAGGCTTTTAGGGGTTTTCGTGAATGTTTTGAACGATTGTTTTTAAAACCTAGGCATTATAGATGTTTTACATTAATAACGTTTTCATGAACTTGAATAGATATGAATTAGGCCTAGGCCTAATTGTTTTAAAGCATTTCTTGTGTGAATGTTTGAAACGCTCTTTGCAGTATGATGTATTATTAGGCCTAGGCCTACTGTATGATCATGAAAGGTCGCAAATTCATGTTTTAGTAGCAATTTCCGTCTAGCCCTTAAACAAAACACTTTGGCCCCAATGCATATTATAATGTCGGGAGAAAGTATAGGCCTATACTTGCACTATAACAAGTAAACCTGTTAATTTTAAAATGAACTCTCGTGGTGCAATTATGTTAACAAAATACATAGGCTTAGGAACCGGATGCTGGGGGGGTGGGGCAACCCCCCCAATAATTTTGGTGCGGGGCTCAATTACCCTTCAGTATGAATAGGCACGTTTTCATTTTAGGCCTATGGCCTCAAATTACATTGTTAAATTGTCTTGTTTTTTCAAAAACATCAACTGCAACTTATTGTACAGTTAGGCCTATGCTTCACCGTAAAAAAAGTGTGTGTGTGGGGGGGGGGGGTGTCCCGATTCGCCCCTTTAGACCCAAATGAAGCAGGCCTATAAACAACACGTTCACCCCTCCAATAAAGTCCATCCCCAGATTTGACCTCTTTTCTTTGTAGGCTTATATATAGGCCTTGATCCATGGGCTTGATCCAATATTTAATATGCAAGAAATTTCGACCCTCCGAATTTAAACCTTTCCAAGTCCTAAACAAATTTGGCCAAAGTCCACATTGCCGTAAAGGTTGGGCTACAGTCTTTTTCACAGTGTTGACTTAAATTTCATAAAAAGAAAATGAGGAAAGATTTTAATCTTTCCCATTTTCTTTTTCTTTTTAAAAAAACATGGACCTAGGTGTTCAAAATTGTCCAATTGAATATTTAGTCGAAAAAATTGATTGTTGTGTCGACCGATAATATTCACTAAAAAGAATCCCATTCCAACCAACGTGTGCTATTTCGGAGTATGCCTAGTATTAGCCTACATTAAGTGTAAAATTCATTGGATTATGAATTATTAGTCTTTAAAGGGGAAAGATGAAATAAAGATGGCATGCAAGAAAGCGGAAGTAAAAATAGAATATGAAAAAGAAACATGAACTAATATTAAAATCAGGTATGACAATTTTCAAATTTAAACCTGAATTTATGTGGGTTTTTGTCCCGTTTTTCGCACTTTCATTTAATTTCAGCCATTTTTTTGGCCTTTTTAGCCTAATTTCCCGCGCTTTATCAGGTTTTTCAAACATTTCAGTTTTTTTTCACGGATCATTCTCCGGTGCCTGTAAAATAGTATCACGAATACGGGAGAAAAAAAGAAATATGAAAATAAATCATACAAGAGGCTGAATTTTTATAGCATTAAAATAAGGTAAAAGAAAGGTGCATCAAAATATAGTTAAATATGGCCTTAAGGTGCCATTTGAAAAAGATGGGGGGAAATATAAAAAAATAATGATAAACTAGGCCTAATTAATAATATAGGCTACGCTCAGGAAGGAAACAACTGTATGCGGTATAGCCCTACGGCCTAAAAAACTAAGTATTGTTGAACTTATGCATAAAGTCTCAAATTGAAATAATAACAAAAAACAAATGTTATTTTATGTATTGTTTTTTGTGACCATTTTTATGACTCAATATTAAGCGTAATTTTTCTTAATGTGAATGTTTGATAGTAAAAAAATACAAATTTAGGCTAATATTAAAATAAAATAACGATAAATCAAACAATTACAATAATGACAACAACGGCAAACCAATGTGATGCATGTTTATACGTATGAGAGTCAGACATTTTAAAGAATTTAAAATGTACTTGATTCCTTTGCTGTAGGCCTATGCCTATCCCGCAAAAAAACCTCCGTTTTTAGAAAATTTATTACAGAAACGCAACACCTAGGCATAAACTATCGATGTTCAAAAGTATGCTGGTGTTAATTTATTATCATATCCAACAAACAATGAATTCAGAAAAAATTAAAACAATTTATTCTAATAACAAAAATAAAACCTATGCGTTTTCCATTAAAAAAAAAGGATAGGCCTACTTCGCATTGACTTGTGCTAGGCTCGCGCGTATCGGGCTGAAAAGCAGCGTAAAGTTTAAAAAAAAAAAAAGGCGGTTTTAGAAAATGTATAACAAAAAGGAAACACCTAGTAACAACATCAGGTTTGTGGTTTTAGAAAAGGACATCTATAAATATCAAACTGCAATATTTCACTTCAACACAGAAAATCTCAAAATTTTTCAAAAAGTACTTCAAAACATTGTGTTTTCAGAGCAATATCAGAAACATTGGGGCAAAACGAACAGCGCAAATATGTCTTAATTAATTTTTAATTACTTCAAATTTCTCGATTATCTGCTAAAATAATTGCTTATCAGTTATGCTATGCTATTTTTAATGTTCTGATGCCCGCCAAATTTGAGAGAGAGCATTTTTAGTAAGCCGGTACAGGATAAAATTGTGCTCAAACGCGGTTTGCGTTTTGCGACAATACGACCGCTGTGCAGCGTGTTCGCGTAACCTGTATGCCGCCCTCAAACAGCGGTGCGACTGAGAAAACTACGTGGAAAAAAAGTGACGGATTTTGCAACAGGATTCCTGTGGCATAGAGCGTGCGCAGTTGTGTCCAAATTGACCTTTTGACCGAGTTTGTTGTTTTTAGAAGTTCAGAGCGCGATCTTGTCACAGCGGCGCGGTACAGCGACGCAGTACGCGGGCGCCGCTAGTCAGTCGCGCTACGGCGCACAACTGAAGTCGCAATGAATAGTTTTCAGAAGTCCGTCATGATATTGGCTGTAAGATAATCAGTCGTCACTACGAAGCATACACAGTACATGCGAAGTGTAGACGGCTGATTGGAATTAGTCTACGGAAAGTTGGCCTATGCATATGCGCCCCGTGCGTGCGAGTCACATCCCTTGTACGCCAACGCACTAACACCAACACGCTGCCAGTTAGTTACGGTACGCGCTACCACTGAGTTTTGACAATAAAAAGGCCCGGGAAAAAATCCCGGTTTTAATCATATTTGTTGACCGTTTTCAACCAAATAAAGTGCAATGCATTTCCCATTATATTCCTCAATCTCCGGACAATTCATAGGCCTAGAATAAATAATGAAATTGTACACTGACTGTCTGCACCCCGGGTCTCCACGCAGGCACTATCACCACTCTAGACTACCAGACCACTGTTTCCTACGTTACCTTAGTGATGACGCAAAGACCTGATTCACGCGTCGTAGCCTTAATTTCTTGGCTGCCAACCTTGATGCAGTGGCGGTAAATGGGGCGCGTAGATCTGCGTAGGGACGAAAAGCTCGTAAGATCATTATTAAATTATGCGCTGTTGTGCATCTAGATAGCCTGAATCATTTCTTGGCCACCTCGCAGTTGGCAGAAAACGGGGCAATGTTGCTCTGCGTATGGTTTTTTAATGGATATATTATTACGCGGTTCACACTGTCCTTATTACCCACAATGCCACTGCGATCGATTTTGCATAGCAACACGACAGTTTTTTATGTTATTCTCTTAGTTACCACCAATTTTTGCAAAAACGAATGTCCGATGGAAAAATGGCAATATGTACCCGATCAATATACCTATAAATCAAAGCCGAAAGTCTAGGCAATTCGGAGAACACTCGCGCACAAGTTGGGCAACCTTCCTTTTATTTATATAGATTTAAGCGTCTCTTTCGGAGGCGAAGGGGCATGCATTGTGACTTCAAGGTATATTTTAAATTTAGCCAAATGAATGAGTTATTCCTTTCATTCCATGATAAAATGTTTTTTGAAAATGTCTGATATTTTAATTCCATTATTATTGTTTATTCCCTTGTATAGATACAAACAAGATTTACAATAAATAGCGCCATCAGTGTTCACCTTTAGTTACAAAAATGAAAAAAGTTCTGCCATCAAACAATCGTGGACAATGTAAAAGATGGATTGGTGATAGAATAATAATGTGGATTGGTGGAGAAGAGAATAATTAGAAGAGAATAATGTGAATAAATGATGGTAGTTACTATGCCATAGTCGATTTTTGATAAATTAAAAATATGTTACTAATCATGATGAGTGCATTCAGTTGAACTCGAAATCATACATAATGTTTATCACATTCCGTAAGTGAGCACCCATGCTATAACAATTATGCCAAGATATGTTGCACTATATGATTCGATAACATCTCGTGCCAACGTATACTTCTCTTTTACTGTCACTAATAAACTCTTATAATTGTTTTCCTAGGTCTCAAGCAATCGGACTTTGCGTGATAACTGCTCTACTATTGGTTAGCTTGGTAGTAACAGCAACGCTGATTGGCTATTATGATTTAACTACAAATTTGTATGGAATACTCGAGAGCCTTGTATCGGCGTACGTATTACGCAATAACATCTGTCATTCGTCAGTTTCATACGTCTGTCCGGGGTACAATGATGAATGACGAAATCCCCGGGACGCTAGAACTACCTCTTAAAACTATCTTCAATTTGAATAGGGGGGAAATTACACAATCAAATAAAGTAGTTGCAGTGGCGTAGCCAGCACTTTTTCAGAGGGTGGGCAAAGGG
This sequence comes from Amphiura filiformis, assembly GCF_039555335.1. Taxonomy (NCBI): domain Eukaryota; kingdom Metazoa; phylum Echinodermata; class Ophiuroidea; order Amphilepidida; family Amphiuridae; genus Amphiura; species Amphiura filiformis. The sequence goes on along the minus strand of NC_092643.1, from coordinate 13,980,081 downwards.
GGAAAGACAACTTTTTAGGAGGGGAGGGGGGACTTTGACGAAAATGGTCACAAATGGGCTAAAAATACAAAAAAAGTCCTAATAATTTTATATATCAGGGTGGCCAGCATCCCACCGGGATGGGGGGGCTTCTCACAGGGGCACCTGCCCCCCCCTTGCCCCTGGCTACGCCACTGCGTAGTTGCTCAGTGCAGGCATCTCAGGATACTTTTGTTTTAATACTTGTAACAAACTTTTAAAAGATCACGCAGTTCAAGGGACATCTTCTGGTGCGCAGCCCGGGTGCGCAGCTATATACTGGCCCGAAGACTTTGCCACAGTAGTGTAAAAATGGAAAATTTGGTTTACGGTTTGTCCCGTAGGTATGTCCCGCGATCCCGAGAAAGTAATTTCTTTCTTAAAGAAAAATTAATAGGCCTACATTAATAATGCATGGCATGTTTTGGATAGATAGCATATTAATGGGAGAATAAACCTGAATTCTTATAATTCAATATTCCATAAAGCCTAAGAGTGGTTGGGAGAATAAACCTGAATTCATTATAATGCAATATTCCATAAAGTAATTTTCTCGTAAATATATTAATGATAACAATAAAGACAAAAAATATGCGTCGATTACCAACATACTCGTTAACAATGTCATCTTTGTTCAATTTGCCTATGAAGCCTCTCAGCATCAGACTCTGCAGACTTTTTTTCATTGGTTTACCAGAAGCCGTATTGTCGCATCGCTCCCTACTTGGTTGGCTTCGTCGTCGGTTATTTCACTTTGAAGCAAGTTACAGAGCGCCGGAAAATACGCATATCACCCGTGAGTAAATTAACCTAAATTACCTGAAATTACCCAAATTACCTCGTTAGCCGTTTTGTATATCGCACAGAGTTATTGGGCACGGAGGGGGGGTGTTGTCATACTATACTAGTCTCAGTCCTTGGGAGTCGGCGATATCTATCACATACAGGTCAAAGACCTAAAACGGGCCGGAATAAAAATGAAATGCGAGGTGAAAAGGACACCCATGCGGTTAAAAAAATTACAGAAACACATTTGCTACCCTTTCACAGAATTCGCAGACTGGCTACGCCACTGGCAAGAACACACCCTTCTCCCGGGCCTTCTCCATAACCTTCATGAGCTTCTCTGTCTTTGCTATATAGCTATCATTCCCCACACTTGCACTGAAATCACCTGGTACTATAAGATGACATTATGCTTGGGATTATGGTGTCCTGCAGGTAGCTCACTGTAAAATTGGCCCTTAATTGGCTTCTGCGTTAGCAGCTTCTGTAGGAATATGTTGGACAACATGAGTATAGGCCTACATGCATGTCGGATATTTTCTCAAGCATATAATACAAATAGCCATTTCATGTCCTCGTTTCAATGCTGGTATATTTCTTTGTAGATGATCCAACAATGTTTTTGGACATTCCTGCTGTACAAGATATGTAGTTAACTGGCTGAAACAAGGTGATTTCTAATACATTGTCTGTAGCTATATTAATTTCTCTTAAAACTGTAGGTTTGCTGTATTTTTGTCGTCTTCGTGCAGAGGTACATACTAGCTCTGTATATGTACAGTTTTCCCATGAGCCGTCATATACAAGAGTTACGCTGACATCATCGTTTGCCCAACAAAGGTCCCTTTGGTTGCTTTAAGTTGTAACTTTCAGCATCGATATGTTTTGAAATTGGTCTTGTCTCCCAAAAAGTGTGTGGATGATTAGCCATCCGAAAGTTTTGTTTGGAATTCTTATCCAGCCTGGACCTTGGGAGGGATTCCCTCTTTTCCTGGAGCTTTACCACTGGAGAGGGGGTCGATGGCTTTACACAGGTCTGTAAGGAGGGCGGGTTATCATGGTTATCAAGCTGTTCAATTTCAGGCTGCCTCTTGATCATGTTGATGCTGTTCAATGCATCATTGCAGTACATTCTCTTGGGAATAGAGTTCCTGGTAGTGCTTGACCCACTTTTCCATCTGTTTGCTTTGGTCTTTAATGACAGCACCATCCGACGACTTTATTGGTGCAGTTTTGGTGGTGGTTGGCCCAAACGCTTTTTGATGCCTCCATTCATACCACGGACATTGCCACTGTTGACGGTTGCATCTTCTGACCGAGGGCCAGCCAATAGTCCTTGGCACAGCCCCTTGCAATATTGCAGGTGTCTTCTTTGAGGGTGCCCTCTTGTAGTTGATAAGAGTACATCGTTTAGGTTCAAACCAATCAGGATTATGTTTGCTTCTCTTGCCAAAGGTGTCCATGGCTGTGATAGGTGACAGTTGCATCTTCTGACCGAGGGCCAGCCAACAGTCATTGTCACAGCGCCTTGCAGTATTGCAAGTGTCTTCTTTGAGGGTGCCCTCTTGTAGTTGATAAGAGTAGATCGTTTAGGTTCAAACCAATCAGGATTATGTTTGCTTCTCTTGCCAAAGGTGTCCATGGCTGTGATAGGTGACAGTTGCATCTTCTGACCGAGGGCCAGCCAACAGTCATTGTCACAGCGCCTTGCAATATTGCAGGTGTCTTCTTTGAGGGTGCCCTCTTGTAGTTGATAAGAGTAGATCATTTAGGTTCAAACCAATCCGGATTATATTTGTTTCTCTTGCCAAAGGTGTCCATTATGCCTGTGATAGTACATTGTATCTCTATTCTATCTCTCCATAGTAGAGGTTTCATGGCAGTCCTGCAGGGATTGTTCTATAGATTTAGCAAAGTACCTGCACAAGGCAGGAATTGATGTTCCCATGGTGTTGATACGCGAATTCTGCTTAGAGTGATGGATACGTTTTGGCTGCATACACACTGACTTTGCTGCTGACCAATGAGTGGTCTGTACCGCAGTCGGCAATATGGTAGCTGCAGGCGATGTTTACACAGTTCTGAGATGACCTTCTTGTGATGATGAGGTCCAGCTGATGCCAATGGCGGGATCTGGAGTGTCTCCAAGACACTCTGTGGCATGGTTCTGTACTGAAGAAAGTGTTAGTTATGCAACGTTGTGATATGAGCACTGATCAAGCAGTCTTTGTCCATTTTCATTCATTTTACATACACCAAAGTCCGAGACAGCTGGGCCATGCACTGTGATCCGAACCTACCCGAGCATTGAAGTCTTCAAGTAGAAATAAGTCCTAATTAGTGGTTATACTTCTGATGGCTGAGTCCAATTCCTCATAAAACTGGTCCTTGGTTTCAGTAGAGAAGCATATATGTAGTAGAAAAGCGAAGAGAGAGGAAACGTTCTGTGCCTCCAGTAGGTGGTTTAGTTGAAGAGAGTAAGGTATTCCTCACTGCAAACCCCGACTCCATGCTGGCGTGGTTGGTCTTGTTCCCTTCCTTGCCAAAAGAAGGTGTAATCTTGTTCTCTTAGACTTGACTTCCATCAGAGAGGATTCTTCTCTCCTGCAGTCCAGCAATGTCAATATTCAGTCTTTTGAGCTCGCGATTAATGATGTCTGTCTTCCTTGCATCCTCAATAAGATCAAGACTTGAAATTTCTAGTTTCTTTCCAGGTGCACTGTTTTCGGTCTGCTTGTTGAGTTGATACTCTAGTTTCAAGCACCCTGTGAAGCAGGCTGACCGTGACAGGTCAGCACCTTACTAACTGGGGACTGGCCCGCTTTAGGTGTTGGTGTGCGGTAGCTGACCAGTGGAACACGATGATCTTTCCCACAGTCGGATGCAGCCTGTAGCACCCATTTCCTACGCCAATTGGTGTGGGTCACTGGTAACTGCTGCATCCTGTGTAGTTTCTGCCACTGCGTGCAGTGACACAGAAGTCACCTCTACAGGGCACGTGCCTGGGTAAATTTTATGTTATGGAGACCCTGAGCTGCCCAGTAATCAGAATCCCTCTGTGTGGCCTCGTTAATGTAGTCCAAATGTGAGCGAAGCAATACATTTGGCACCAACTTGGATGCAGGAGCTGCCGGAAGGTGTTGAAGTTCAGACACCAAACCGCCTTGTGGGCTCCACTCCGGATTTGTGTAAGGTTTACTCCCTTGCCTTTGCCTCTCCCGAGGTGCTCACAAGGAAGTTAGGTTCTTCGCAGTCTGACAGCCATAGCTGGGATTTCCAACACGCCCACCAGTATCACTGAGGTCTGATTGTCCAAAACTTTAATATCTTCAGCCAAGACGCTCCTATTGCATCACTTCTGCCTAATGCAGATAGAACTACTAATAATATACTTTCCCCAACATCCGAAGTCAGAATAAGTACTGGAATTATAAACTTGCTAAATAAGTTAGTAAATGTAATTTCAGACAGAGTATATCGGGCTAATGTCTTCTTAATACTGGAGCTAAAACTAACCACTGACAATCCCATTTATACTGACCAACAGGTACGCGTTGCTATTGGTTGGACTCTTGCATCTGTTGTAGGCATCACAGTGGTGTATGGTACTTACCCAAGCTTTCAAGCAGGTCTTCTCCAGGATGGATGGTCTACCACAGAAAACATCTTCTACGGAACATTTAGTAGATTTGCATGGGCATTATCTATATCGTGGGTCGTATTGGCGTGCCATTATGGCTACGGAGGTATGCTGCCGTTTTGTTTAATTTCAAAGGAGAATGTTATCTATTTTCATGTACTTTACATGTATGTAGTTTCTATGCATGACCGCTGAGATTGCAATATTGACCAAATCCTAGCGTGAAGTTCTCAATTGAATACCTGAGTGGAAGAAGGGCCCAACTCCATCAAAACTGTTTTTGAGATATTAAGAAAAAACTTAATATTTGGACAAGTTTTATAGGCAGAATGTTTTCATCTTCAGGGGACCTTAGTTTAATACATGAACATACAATATTACATACATTCGAAATTATAGATGATGTTTTCATGGCAACGGTACAGGTCTTTTAAAATACGAGCTGGAGTTGGGTCCTTCTTCCACTAATATACTGCAAGTGCCAGTTCCGTAAGCAGATGTATTATAAATAGGTACAGAAATTTGGTAATTAACCATATAATTGCACAAGTAGAAGCATGTAATATGTTAGCAAGAAAGATTATTGTAGTGAAAAGCAGATTTCACGGATGAACAAAATTCCTCTTTAACCCAATATTTGTGGAAGAAGGGCCCAACTCCATGGAGTTGGGCCTTTCTTCCACGAAAACCATGATTAAGTGTACGTGAAAGACTATTTAGAGAGTGGATTTTGGCTCATCTTTCACACACAAGGAAGAACAATCTGCTGGCAACAAAATGCTGGGTCTAACTCATTTTTGTAAAAAAATGGAGTTGGGCCCTTCTTCCACTCAGGTATTCAATTGTACAATGGATTACCTGTAGGAATCCACAGAAGTGGCAGGTTTTTTCCTGGGCAAAAAGGGGCAGTGTAAATACTGTAAGAATTTTTTAGGGGGGGATCATAAATGGGGATTTCAGTGATTTCTTGTTTTGATGGTGGGATTCACACATGCCCCGTGGCTTTCTATGAAAACAGATAATAATGAGTCTTTTACTAGATGAGCTTTCTACTCTATCAGTGTTGTTTGAAATAAAAAAGGATCATGAGCAAAACAAGGCATTTTACAAAAACGTCCTCATTCAATGAAATAATAATAATAATAAAAACGCATTTATGGGGCGCCTTACAACGATAAACTAAACTACAAATATAAAATATCTTAAAAGTACTATCTTAAGCTACAACAATGATACCAATAATGGCAAGCATATAAAATATATATACAAAAGTAAAAGACAGATCATATTGGCAACCATATAAAAGACACAGGCCTACCACAAAGGCAATTATAATCAATGAGGTGTACAGATGTGCCCATGGTACACAATGTACTACTTATGGTTCAATTTAATGATCAAACATGACCATGATGATTATAAACTTGGGCATCTTCAACAATAATACTTAAGATATGACTCAAAATTTACTCAATGATGTATTAAATTTTGATGAAATAAACTACAGATAAACTTATCCATTTAAAAAGGCTGTATCAAATCTACTGTTACCCAGACATCTGTTTGGATTAGTTTATTGGAAAGTCTGCTTCTTTCAAATGCAGCTTTGGGTTCTCTTGAAATGATCACAGTTTGTCGCTTTATATTTATACGCCTCTTAACATTCTAAAAATACAGGGAATTTTATGTTGTACAAATGTATTTTCGTATCACAGCCTTGTCCATGTATTGTTGGGTCACAAAGTAATGCTCAATGCACACCTTCCAATTATTATACCACTTTCTTTTGTTTTCCTTGGTCTATAACAGGCTGGGTCAACGATTTTCTTTGCTGGTCGCTTTGGACTCCTCTAAGTAGGCTTACATATTCGGCATACTTAGTACATGGCTTGATTTATTATTTCTACTATCTATCATTGACTTCACCATTTCACGGATCTTCAGCTGTTTTTGTAAGTATATTTATGTTGATGTCATGGAATATTTTGCTACCATGACGGGGGGGGGGGGGCACTCACTAAAAATTGGTGACAGGGATGTGGGGCCACATTGACCCCCATTTCTTAAACTCCCTCTCACCCAATGACCCCCTTTTTTGTTTTCCTGTCACCAAAAGACCCCCTTTTTCAAAAAATTTTGACAAATTTCTGATAATCTCTCACCAAATTTTTCATTATTTTTCTTCAAATTAAAAAAAAATTGACCAAATTTTATCTTAAAAGTTGTTCTGCCGATAGGCTGGTAATTTTTGTGGTCAGTCAGGGAAGCGGGAACTTTTTAGAATTACTAGTCCCAGGTATCAGCTGAACTTGCTACAGTAACAATAAAGGTAGACCTGAACAATTTGTGACCCGGCAGCACAAATGAGCCGTAAATTCCCTAAATTGTATTCTGAGTTACGGTGTAAAATGTGTACGAAGGTCATATTCATCTGTAACTTAAGCTGGCCCGACATCCGTCTCATTTCGATAGTCAAAATCTAATCAATAATCCTATTGTTGAAGTGGATAATAAGCTTCTACCTTAGATGGCTATAGAACTTTTAATAGCTCTGGTCTTTGTTTGCTTGTATTGCTAAATCCTGTTCAAATGGTGGGTTACCAGGCATTGCATTATGTACAGGTATGCATAACCAACAATTAACAATGAGAGAACTTTCTTAAACCTCGTTGACTTGGGGATGATTTGAAATGACCACCAATTATGACTGTTTGATATATATTGCCAACAATGTGGAAAAAAGAGACACATGTAAAACCTTAAAAAGCTATAATTTTGTTGAAGGAGCAAAGTTTAACAAACCATAACCCCGCTTATGGATATTGTTTGAAGTCAAATGATATACCATTTTTAAGTTTATGATGTTTATTTTTAAACACGAAATAAAACAAAATTAACTGGGGAGGAATTTACGGCTCATAAGTTCGCCGTGGACGGTCACATTTTATAAACATAATAAAACTTCTCTATGTACCTGATTGGGAATTAAATACAATTGCTGGGGCGTATAATGTATCTCCAATTCTCCAACTCTCAATATCTCCAATTCTCATTATTTTACAGGTTTTCATTTTCTGTGGGACATTGATGCTCTCGTATGCTGCAGCGATGTTATTCTCTCTGGCTATTGAGTACCCTTTTGCGAACTTAGAAAAAATCTTGTTACGGGGCACTGGCATACGGAAACGGCAAAATACAGATCCAGCATCTGGAAGAATTGATAATGGTGATCAAAGCAGCAATAAATCAGGGAATACACCATGAAGGAATGTGATATTTTATTATATCTCTCATACATAAATTCTAGACAGTTCATTGGTTGATTGCCAGTTATCAGTTTTACCATCATACTCTTTGTGTGATAGTTTTTACCATCACAGTGCTTACACATGCACTAGGCGGACGCTTGGACTAGCCCATTTAGTCATGGGGTGGACTGCAAAATGTGAAGTGTGTCACACGGCAAAACATGGTGTTATGTTGATGAAAATATATATTTCCTAATTAACATAGCATTTTTATAAGTAATAAAATTTATGTATGAGTGATATCAACAGTGGCGGCGCCACAGGGGCATGGGGGAAAGGCCAGTTTCCCCCAGTAAAAACTCAAAATTACAAATATTTTCACTTTCTGCAGAAATTTTGCACAAAATTTGTTGATTTTGCCCCCCCATGAAATTCACTTTGCTCCCCCGAAAAAAATCATGGCGCACCCACTGGATATCATACACATTAGCTTTCGTGGAAGATGCGTTGTTCCATTCTACCTGCCGCCATTCCAGCTCCGGACAATCCATCTATCACCTTATGATTACCGTATATTTCTACCATCACACATAGACAATTAAATTTGAAGAAAGTAAACGCCTCAAAAAACAAAAGTCCCCACCTGTTTAAGGGATCCAAAATGAGCGTTTCGACAGTATTTTTTGTGGGAGATGAGAGCACCTCATACCTATCCAATTGCATTCTGAATACGAAGCATGTCTTTCTGATATCAAATAATTTTAATTTTTTTAAATCACAATATAATACAAATTTTATGACAAATTATAAAAATTTGATATTTTTCAAATTTTTGATATATAACAGTCCTCGAAGTAAATTATATAAATCTAATGATATATTCTTAAAGTGTATGTAGCAGGAGGAAAAGCCGACGGTCAATTGAAAATTTTGACCTTTCATATTGAAGATATGGATTTTTTCCCAAAAAGACCTAATTTTTTTGGTGTTTTGGGAAAAAATCCATATCTTCAATACGAAAGGTCAAAATTTTCAATTGATCGTCGGCTTTTCATCACACCTACATACACTTTAAGTATAAATCATCAGATTTATAAAGTTTACTTCAAGTACTGTTAAATATCAAAAATATCAATTTTTAATGATTTGCCATAAAATGTGTATCAAATTGCGAATTTCAAAAATTAAAATTATTTGATATCAGAATGACATTCTTCGTATTCAGAATGCAATTCGATATGTCTGATGTGCTCTAATGTCCCAAAATAAATACTGTCCAAACGTTCATACCCCAGCCCTTAAGGGGTCATAACTTTATGCAACTTTTCAAATTGCATAAAATGTATTAATGTTTTGATTATTCCAATTTCTGTTCACACAAATGTGGTATTATACTGCAGCTTACATTCTCCAAACGTTCATAATAATTTTGTTGCACTTTAAGGGGGTACTACACCCCTGGCCAATTTTGTGCCTGTTTTTGCATTTTTCTCAAAAATTATAGCGCATTGGTGACAAGTAAGATATGAATATTGGAGGGGCAAGGACTACAACTACTACACTGAAAATTCAGCAACTCAGGGCAAGTAGTTATTGATTTATTGATCAAATTTTGGTTTCCCTCATTTTTGACTGTAACTCCACAGCTGTTATCTGTATTGAAATAAAATTTTCAGTGCAGTAGTTGTAGTCCTTGCCCCTATAATATACATATCTCACTTGTCACCAATGCGCTATAATTTTTGAGAAAAATGCAAAAAGAGGCACAAAATTGGGCAGGGGTGTAGTACCCCCTTAAAACTTATGTATAACGTAAAATGTTGTTCCTTTTAAGCATTCATCCAAAAAGAACACATATATGTTTCTTGTAAATGTGACTAATTCCTTATGGAATTACTGACATTTATACAGCATGATGCTGGTAGTCTATGGTGTTATTCATTTGATAATCATCATGATCATGCAATATATAGATATCAAATGAAAGATGAGTTCAAAATCAGTATACAGTATATTTCCGAAGATATCATCAAAAAATTATCAAATTAGTCTCAAATTATGTGGTATTCCACAGTCAAGACTAATTCACCAGTTTTTTGATGAATTCTTCGAAAATATACTGATTTAGAATGCCTAATTTAAGTATGTTAATGACAAAAATATGAGCTTTCACCTGATACTAAACTCTGCAATTTGATGGGATAAAGTGGGAGATAAGGCTGTCAAGCGGTCACCCACCTTTAAAGCCTTAATGTACGATCTTTTTTCAGAATATACCTTTATTTTTTTAGAAACCGATTTTTTGACATATTTGTAATACTTACACATGTTCCAACTTAAATCTATGAGCAAACTGTCAAATTCGCCCTATTTGTAGTAAAACAGGATGATTTAATTTCTGTTGGTCCGACATATCATAATTTTTCAGATTATGATAATATATTGGAACGGTCACAAATTGTAGTCTCCTACAAAACTATTTGATTATGCTCCCTCCACACATGTGGAGGGAGCGTAATCAAACTGGCTGCATAGGAGACTAACTCGCAGTCCTAATCCAAAAAGTGCGAGATATTTTGAGGTGAAGTTTGTGATGTTGTTTCTTTGCAAATGTTTTTCGCATCTAAATGTATTGGGAACTTTTATAATGATTGCATATTAACTTTTTTATCATTTTGGAAGGAAAAAGAAAAATCTAAAAATTTAAAAAGATCGTACATTAAGGCTTTAATTGTCAGCCAAGTTATGACCACTAAAACTAGTGGGGACCTTTCAATATTTGAGTCACTTATAACTGCATAAGGGGCTGTGCAATAATTATGAGCCCTGGGGAGGGTAAAATTGGGGGGCTAAGAATTTTTGGCAAGTCGAAAGGGGGGGGGGGCAAGCAATTTTGGCATGCCTTTCATGGGCGCTTTTTAATAAAACGCTTTAAAAGGCTTAGGAAAACAGTTCGAAATGCTTAAATATGCAATTTTTCCTGCTCGCTGCGCCCCAACATACATCTAGACCATTTAAGGTTTGCAATTTGGGATCCCACAAATTTGGCATGTTCAAGGGGGGGGGGGGGCCAAGCATTTTGGCAGGCCGGGGGGGGGGGGCAAGCGATTTTTGGCAGGCCGAGAGGGGGGGGGGCCAAGCGATTTTTATGGCCGAGAGGGGGGGCCTAGCGATTTTTGGCGGGCGAGAGGGGGCAAGCGATTTTTGGCAAGCCGTTTGGAAATTTGCTAATAATTATTGCACAGCCCCTAATACACTATGAAATATTGTTAAAATCATAGAGCACATGATAACATAATTTTCAAATCTTATTTATTATTAATAATTTTCAAATCTTAATAATTTATTAGTTGTGCACACATTTGAATAATATAAAATATTTTATAATAAAAAATACTTGTTGCTTTAATTGTTTGCAAAGTTCTGACCACTCAGACTCATATATATCTACCTCCAGTCACCAGCACTATCTTTGAAGTTCAGCTGTGTGCTGCGTTGGCTTAGCGTGGTTTCTTGCGGCACATTGATTGTGCGTATAAAAGTATGTACACGCACCAAGTAATGCTAAGCTAATGCAGAACACGCTGAACTTCAAAAGTAGTGCCGGTGACTGATAGAGTTTTCTGAGTCATATTAGAACTGCATAATTATTAAAAACATAATTAAGTTGTATTCATATACACATTTGAATAATATAAAATATTTTATAATACAAAATACTTTGGTATTGAGAAATCTTTAGTGTTTAAAATGTCAAAGCCTTATCAGATATTATATGTGATACGATTTGCTCCATGGAGGCCAAAGGAGGCATTTTTAAAAACTGAGTTACAAATGGTTTTGAAATTATGAAGTTTTGTGATGTCTATTTTCTTATGTATGTATTTTGTTTTTTACTCCATATTTTTGCCTTTAACTCAGTTTCAAATTTGCCGCATTTGGCCTCTATGGACCAGATCGTGTCACATATAGCTACATATATAAACTAGAATTATGTTATTCGTAATTAAGGTGGACCCACACAAAGGTGTGTAAATAATAGAGGTCTGTAAATACAAATAATATGCAATATGCAAATAAGCTCATTAATATTCATAAATAAGCAAATAAGATGACACAAAACTTATACAGCACATCAGGCCACCATATCCTATCACCATATCAAGGTTGATCGGTTATTGCGTTGAAGCTGCACAGTGGATTAATGAATTGGTTTCCGCCTGGACAGCCAAAGAAAGAAAGAAACAAACAAACAAACAACCATTTGGATGATAACATAAGCCCAACACATGTGTGAGGGTCAAAAAGCAAAAGTCACAAAAAATCCCCCAAAATTTTGATTCTATAATATATTGGAAATATGAGGTTTTCTAAAGGAGATTTTTGTGTTTAAAACATGGGGTGTAGTCTAGAGGAAAATTTCATATATGTGCTTGTATAAAATTGTTGAAGCATTTTTCAGTAAAAGTTGATCACCGATGTATTTTTAATAATTTGGACCTGCTGAATGGCAGTGAGCAAGTGTTATTTTAGGTTGAACTCTCGAAATGATGCCAGAAATGACCCCATATATCAAAATTATTTGATATCAGAAGGACAATCCGATCAGTGGCGTACCGTGGCCACCCCTACCCCGGGGGGCTGAAGAAAATTCAATTTTGCCGCCCCTTCAACAGCCCGAAAAGGTTGACCCAAAAAAAATATATATATCAGCGCTAGCGCCCTGAAAGCAACACATTTTGGTGTATAGTACAATTTTCCCAAATTTTTTTATACTTTTCACAATTGTTTCCACCCTTTTTTCTTTACTAATTCTTTTTGCCGCCCCTTCTTCTTCTGCCGCCCCTTCGTTTTTGCCGCCCCTGCTTTTACCCCAGGGGGCTGGCGCCCCCAAAGCCCCCCTAAAATACATGCATGCTGATGGAGCAGTGTAATACACATAATCATGCATAACTCACAAACGCAAAATCAGAATCACCTGAAATTTTGGGAATAAGCTTTTTTCGTGGATATCTACTGAAATATGTCATAAAAAGAGGATGCTAGGATCACGAAATACTCCGTTAATTTTACTTTATTTTAAAGCTCCCAAATGAGTTGGTTTGCTAACTCAACTCCCAAATGGCCCAAAAGAAATTTTCAACCCCCTAACCCCCCCTAGAATACAATTGAAAATTGGTCCTGTAAACACAAAATTGACCTTTATTTTGTCCAAAAATAGTGTGAAATTGAAATCTGGCCTGGTATACACCAAAAAATACTTGGACCACAAAAAAGGCAGATTTTTTACAACATAAAATTGCATATATCCATACTTTTTGATCAATTCCCTGTGGCCCATATTGACCCATCTTTGTCCACCAGCATTTCAACTGCCCAGATTAACACTTATATAATATGCTTGTAATTTTGTCCCCTCACTCCTGGAAAATTTTACCCGGTACACCACTGCGTATTATTACATGCCCAGCTCATATACATTGTATAGCTCTCAATCGCAAACCCAAAAGTGCCAAATTCAAGCCCGGAAAGCCAGTGCATATTTTAGCTGGTATTGCATAGCAAAATGCTACACAATTTGAAGGTTGCATAGTAGTCTGCTATTACCGTATATCATGAAAATGCTATCAAAATTGTTCTACTAAAATATGCCATCACCAGCCCGCCAGGCCTATAGTTTATATATCTACCTCAAGTCACTGGCACTAGCTTTTAAGTTTAGCGTGTTCCACGTTAGTTGGTGTGTGTACATACTTTTGCACACGCGATCAACACATCGCATATGTACACGCAAGAAACCACACTAAGCCAACGCAGCAAATGCTGAACTTCAAAGCTAGTTCCTGTGACTCGAGGTAGATATATAGACTATAGGAAAAATGTAGACTTTGCAGGAATGTAAGCTACATTTCCCTCAACAGCAGCAATATTTCTAACAATTTGTGTATTTCTTTACTTGAGTAAAGAAGATTACCTTCCAATAGTAAACATTTCCCCAAAGCTCAAAATTCCCTGGATAAGGAGCTTCCTGGATTTCACATTGTACTAGGCATGGCCCGAACTAAATCAATTTATTTTTAATCTGTGAATATATAACATACATTATAGCTTTGATGTAGCAGCCTTGTTGTAGGCATCCATCTTTCCTACTCTCTCATCTCGTATAACTTCCTCATCCTTCAAGGCTGACTTCTCCAGTATCGTCCCATACAGATCCATCTTCATTGTCTTCAACATGACGCGGTCTAATCCATTTTTACCTGAAAGAAAGCAAAGAATAATTGTGACCTTATCAAGCAAAATGCAGCCTAAGTCAAGAAATTGTATATTACCAATTCAATTGGCGGTCAGAACTGATCGAAATTTCCCAATTTTTTTGCTCTAGTTGGTGGGGTTCCCATGCACATTTTCAATCCCATTTATTGTCACCTTTAGAACCACCACCAAGATGAGCATGGGACCCACCAAAGACGCAAAATGATTTCCTTATTTTGCCGCTATTCCTCATCCATCATAATTGCATATAATATTGATTTGATCTCATCTGAAATTCCTGTCTTTTCCAAAACATCTTGTGTTGCAGCTGCTTTGAAATGTTCTCCACAACAGTGCCTTGAGCACCAATATTTGATGATCAGGGGCATGGCAAGGGGGCATGTTCTACAGGTGCTGTCTTGAAAGGGGTGCCGAATCGACCATACATAAATCAATCCGAGCAATTCAGCGCCCCTCCATACAGTGAGAGCCTGGGGGCAGTCACTAAAAATAGGTGATGGGGATGTGCGGCCACATTGACCCCCATTTCTCAACTCCCTCCCACCCAATGACCCCGGTTTTTGTTTTACTGAACTCCCTCTCACCCAATGACCCCCCTTTTTTTGTTTTCCGGTCACCAAAAGACCCCTTTTTTCAAAATTGTTCAAATTTTACAAAAACTTTGCAAAATTTGATAAATTTTTGAAAATTTTGTATCAACTTTTATATTTTGACCCAAAATTTTTCCCACTCTCACTGAATGACCCTTGTTTTGGCAAGATTTTCCCCAGTCTCACGGAAAGACCCCCTTTTGGGGGGGCCTTCTCATTGAAAGAGCTCCCTTTTTCGGTGTCTACAATGTAGGCTCTCACTGAAAGACCCCTAGTTTTCAACTGCTGTCCATACATCCCCGTCTCTTCCAAAGTCAAGTGAGAGTCAAATTTCTGGGAGCATTTAAAGAGACTGTTTCACCTTGATTATGACCAAATTACACACAATTTGTTCAGGAATAGTAATTATAATATAGGAGCAGATCAGCTGTTTCCGGCCTTGGAGAAGGGGGAGCAGTTGCCCCGGACACTACACAACCTAGCTACGCTCCTGTTGATGATAAGTCCCAATTATTATATTTTCTGATACACATTTACATGTATCAATTTGTATTAAAAGTTTATCAAAAATTTATCCAGTGGTGTAGCTAGGCCTCTCCCGGGTGGGTGACTCCTCTCCAGGTTGGCAGTGGAAGGAAGGAAAGATTACACAATTCCTCCATCCATTTCTCAGTAAATCCCACAGTAAACTCTGTTGGCCTCTCTTACCTATGCATTGTTTTGCCAGTTTACATGCACAATCCAGTAGCTGTGATTCTTCACATACAGCCTCTACAAGACCAACTTTGAGTGCCTCATCCGACGTATAACGTTTTCCATATATCATCATGTCTCTTGACACTTGTGGTGATGGAGCCTTTAATCTGAAACAAGCAAATAAACAAGCACCAGAATTATTGATGGGTACTGGGTAGTGAAAGCAAACATAAATATCCTCTCTCTCTCTCTGGCCATCATAAACCTAACCCTGATTCTCATCCAAACTCTGACTTTAACCCCGGCCTTACACTATCCTAACCCTAACCTAATATAAACACTAACTTTAACCATTTTATAATGACCATTTGGACTAAGGTTTACTGTACATTCTTAGTCAGTGGGATTGGTCTATTTTGTGACACATAATCTGATTGGACAATCGCATGATTTTGGGTGTCATGTATCAGGCTGTAGACGACCCCAATATCATGAGTGTTGATAACGCGTAATACGTTTGTAGAGGTGCGAGTATGTATCGTGTTGTATTCGTAGACGTAGTGCGGAATACTCGCACGCACTAGCAGTACGTGCAACAAAAGACGTAAAGTTCTAAACAAGTTTCATTCATTTTTGAAAAAGGTGAGTTTTTATAACGGTAAAAAATATTTTACTGTTATTAAAATAATATTTAACTAACTAACTAAGAATGAGAATAAATGATAGGAATTTTTGTTTTTACTATCCTCTACCTATGATAGACGACAAGCAGATCCAATATTTTTATCGTAGTAGTGCCGGCTGCGCCACCATCCACTAATATTAGTTGTTTATCACACATTAGAGGATAGCAAAACAAAATTCCCATCGCTTATTCTCTAATTTCAAGTCGCTCAAGGGCAAACCTCAATTGGTTTGTGTGCTGAATCTGGCCCGCGAGCCGCCTATTGAGAATGCCTGATTTACATGGATAACTTGTAATTTCTGGCATCAACTTTTATCTCATCATACAAAATGCCAGTACCTGATAAGATCCACCATCATTGTTGAGAACTTCAATTTCAGTTGCACCTCTGGCAGGCATATCCAGCCTTTATTTGTCCTCATGACACGACAATCGCATAACAATGCCAAGATACCACCTGCTGCGTAATGCATGACCTAAAAATATAATACACCAATATTATTTTTTGTTTCTTGCCCTAAATAATTATGCTGAATTCTCGCGTTTCACAATACGATGCGTCGCCAGCGGTTACTCGATGGCAGTCAAATTTTTCTAGCTGCTATTGAATTGCCACGCAAGTGTGATAATAAAATACGTTGAAAACAGCTCCACAAAGGATTCCCTGTGATCAATAGATAGAAAATGGATCTACTATAATTGTAAATTGTTGTTTTAGTATGCATTCGCATGTAAAAATCATTATAATGACATTTAAACCCACAATGATGTATGTTCCTGTATTGTATTTGTATTACGTGGGCTTTGGATGTCGACATTTCCTATGATGCACTGCATATTTTGGCCTTGACCCAGCGACCACTGGAGGCATATCAGACAGAAAGCGCGAGAATTGGTGGAGATAATCTATAGCTATCTATACACCAATCTGAGAAGCGTGTACTGTATTTGGCCCTCTATTGATGGAACCACAGAAGTACCAGTGTGTGAGATTTAATTTGTTCAATCAATGCATGATCGTATATTGAAAATCACTGTTGTGTACAATTCTGTATAGCACACTAAAGCGCTTCAGACTCCGAGTATTATGCGTACAATATTGTATGTACAATATATACGTTATTTAATCTATTGCCATTCTATTTCCAGTAATGTTTAAGTTCTAACGAATGTTTGATGACGAAAAATCGATAATATGTTACATACAATACCTAGCAGAAATATATTATCGATTTTACGTCATCAAACATTCGTTAGAACTTAAACAGTACTGGAAATAGAATGGCAATAGATTAAATAACATATATTGTACATACAATATTGTACGTACAATAAAAAGTCTGTATACTGCTTAACAAGTAATTGATGAAACCGCCCGACCTTGGGACACCACAGTTTTACGCCAGCGACACCGCAGTAATGGCCTAGTCGTATTGGTATATTTTAATATATCAGAAAAATACCTCTGCAAATTGAGACAAATGATTGGACATGGATGCTGTCTGCTACATTTGTATGATGTTAAACATATCTTTTGATTAAAAATTCCTTTATTTAGTCAAAAGCTGTATTTCTTGCGATTAGAGATGGCATAGTATATGCATCCTGATTTTGGCTGATTTTTTTTCTGGCGTTTTTCAGAGCCAGATGCTTGTGATCATTTGTGTTAAAATCATCAAAAATTATTATTAAGAAATGCATACAAAACTAATGCATTTTAAACCCAGGTCTTTTTAAAAAAAGAGGAAAAAACCTGAAAATGCTCAAAAAATGCTGAAAAACAGCATAAAATTGGGGTAAAATGGCTCAAATCAGGCTGAAAATAAAAGAAAACCCGTAAATTTGAATTAAAAAAAAGAGGAAATCAGCTGAAAAGAGGAAAAGTTTCAGGTCTGTAAACCTTTCTAAAAACACTTTGCTTGATGCATACCAAGACTACGCAGCCTCCTTTATCCAATTTTGATGCCAATACGTACCATTTAAAGCTGCAATTGTGGGTACAGGGAATGTTGCCAGCTTCAAGTTCATTTCCTTTAACATGCCAAAGAATTTCAAGCCCACATCAGGAGGTTGTTGTGTGAGCCAATCAAGATCTAGACCATTGCTGAAGAATTTCCCTATACCAGTAATCACCAGTGCATTAGCCGAATCATTCCTGAAAATAACAGCATTATAATTTTTTCAAGGATTCTGATCAGGGGATTACCGGGGCCAGAGGGGGCACCAAATTTCTAAATTGTTCCCATGACCCTTACGCTACTCAAATTACTTTACCAAAACAAATGGAATTGCAGCAAATATTATAACTCTAAATGAGTCAAAGTTATATGACAGTTGTATGAAAAGAATATATGCAGATTACAACTTCTGGTCAATTTGTCCTGGTATTTAGAGCCTTGGAGGGACAGTCACAGATACATTAGATTTCAGTGATATACTTTCCACAAAAATGATAAATTTCCTTTGTCACTTTTTTCCATACGAGGGTCGGGCAGTTTTATTCCCCCAGTTAGAACACTGAGCTATTGTCGGCAAAAATGTCAAAATTTAGGCAAATTTCCTGATCATTTCCCTCCCAAAATTTAATTTTGAACTCTCCACTAGAAAAAAAAGCAAGGTGTCACCACAACCCATACCTTTCTACTTCATCCAAGGCATCTAAGAGTTGCTGCACACTGTTCACATTGAATCTATTCTCTGTATTATTGAGTACCAAGACAGCAATGTCATCAATGTACTGAACATGGAAACCTCTGGGTGGATTAGCTGCTAGAGAAGCCATCTTGAAAATCATTCTGTACCAGAGTGAAAAGAAAAACATCAACTATGAAGTTAATGCTGTCAATTAAAGCCATAATAATATGATCTATCCTACAGAGAGATCCCCTCCCTGACTGCATGGTCATCTATGTGGCTCATGCAGATTAACACCAAGCATCGTCCAAATTATTATCCTTAGGCAGCAACTTGAGAACCCCCCCCCCACCATCTCATACAATCTCCAATGGAGCGACCACTGCAATTGCAATAAGATCACCAAGAAGGCGAGTTGCAACCCTGGGTTTAATACATGTACTACACTGTATATTTTTTCATATATACTAGTCCAGGTAAAACACACTTACGTGCAGCCGTTTCGATAGCTACCAGCTATCTTTCTCAATGCTACTGTTGATGTGATGATCGTTGAACAGCTGTTGTTGATCGCTGCTTGGCAACGGAGTTGCCAGACGATTTTTCCATCAACAGGTCGTCAAAGATGTGACTTAGGTTGTACTGGCCCTTGTCTCGGTTCATTGTGGTGCCTTGTTTTCTGATGGTGATGGCCTCCTTTATCCATCTTGTGTATTTATCACTCTCTTTACCAACGATCTTTGCCTCATCCCAATTGATGACATGATTATTGTCCACAACATGGTCAGTTATCGCTGATTTGTGGATGGTTGACTGCGATGCTTTCCTGTTGGCTTTAGTGCGGATGTTGGTAGCAAATTTCTCTGCATCATTTCTGTGTTCGTCTCTAAGCGTTTACCGAATTTTCTGCCGGTTTCATCTATGTAAGTAAGATCACAGTTTTTGCACGGAATTGAGTAAATGACGTCGGTAGAGTTGTGTGGTTCGCATTTATCTTTGGGATGGACAAGAAGATTGCGTAATGTACTGTGGGGTTTCATTGCGGCATGAATGTTGTACGATTTCATGATTCTAGCAACACGCTCGGACACCCCTTCTACATACTGTAGCGTCACCAAACCTCTGTATTTTTCACTGTCGTCTTTACTAGATTTCTTTGCTTTTTGCTTGGGGGTGGCCATTTTACTCTTGACTTTTTCCACACACAAGTCCGGGTACCCACACTGTTTTAGAGCACCTTTAATTATCTTCTCCTCCTCTTCCTTATCCTGATCTTCCGTGACAATTTTGTCTTTCCTGTCAAGCAGTGTGCGAACTACACCAAGTTTTTGGTGAAGGGGGTGGTGGGACTTGAAGTTCAGGTACTGGTTGGTGCAGGGTTCGAATTCAGTCAATTTTATTGCATAGCTGTTTGTGCGATACAAAACACATGTTTGTATAGCAGTTTCCAAATTTTGCATAGCAGTTATTTTGCTATGCAAAAAAAAGAAAAATGCGTAGCATCTACAACTTCTGTCATTGTCATCAAATCTCGGCTATATATTGAGGGCAATTAGTAAATATAATTATATGCACGAAGCAGGATCATAGCATTTGAAAAAAGGGTAGAACTATACTTTTACCGCGAGGAATGAGCATTGAAAAATAATGTTGCAATTTTGCAAACCTGGTAAAGTCGCTCCACGACCATAAAGAACAGCAAAAATACCACAGATGAAAAAAACCTTCAAAAACGATAAACCAGATTAGGTCTTCAGTAAACTCTTCACCTAATTTTTGTTCAACATTATCTCGACATTATCTCATCCCCGTAAAAATATTGCAAGCTTCTGAAGGTCGCCGATCTTATGGTTTTGGTAACTCCCTTCACCAGGAACACGTGTTATGATTTTGTGTATAGTTAGTGCGTGCAATGGCGACATTCTCTCGCGTAATTGGGGGGAGTAACGCTAGTAAACATAAGCATGACATAAGCAATCAACCACGACAGATTCCGCAATATAATAATAATAATACACAGATTTAGAGAGCGCTTTTTAAATGAAGAAACAAAGCGCTATGGAAAAGGAAAAATGCAAGAGGGAGGAAACATTAGGTGAAAAGGTGAGTTTTAAGGTTCTTTTTGAAAGTTTGGACATTGGGAGAGTCACGAATGTGGGAAGGCAAGCCATTCCATAGAACAGGGGCAATGATGGAAAATGCTCTGTCACCAGCCAACTTGTGGGATCTTGGAATGGAAAGACAAGTGGCAGCAGTAGAGCGCAAAGAGTACCCAGAATGACGGGTGTGAAGGATGGACGACAGGTATTCAGGTGTAGATGAAGCAAGAACCTTATAAACATGGACGAGAGTGCGGAACTGGACACGTTTAGCAACTGGAAGCCAGTGCAGACTATGAAGCAAAGGAGAAGTATGCGTATATTTTGGTTCTCTGAAAATGAGTCTGGCGCACTTGTTCTGGAGAAGCTGTAGGCGGGTGAGGTTTTTCTGGGAGATGCCATTAAGCAAGGAGGAGCAGTAATCAATCTTGGACAGGACAAGAGTCCTAACCGCATTGGTACACGCATCAAAACTTAGGAATCGCCTAATCCTCCAAATATTACCAATCTGCCAGTTCAAAGTTTTGGACAAATGTGCAACATAACTGGACATCTTCATGTCATGGTCAAAAATGACCCCTAATTCTTTATGGATGAAGATACAGAGATCTCCAACCCATCCAAATAAAGGGTGAGATGCTTGAGATTAATGTAGTGATAATCAGAAGAGGCAGTAAAAACTCAGTCTTCGCCATATTGAGCTTGAGCTTGTTACTGGTGAGCCAAGTTTGTAGCTCATGGATGCAGTTGGAAAGTTTGAACAAGGCACAAGCTGCATCACCCGGGATGGCAGGATTAAAGGTGATAATCAGCTGAACATCATCAGCATAGAGGTGATATTGGAGGCCATGATTACGAATAATGTTCCCTGATGGCATGAGTGTAATAGGTGAACAATATCGGGCCAATGACCGATCCCTGGGGGACACCATAAGGCAGATGAACCCTATCAGAATAGCATCCCTTCACAAAGACCTGACTACTGCGATTTTCAAGGTAGGACTGGATGGAACACTCTATGGGCATCACCAATGATGCCAAATTCTTGGCTCAACCGCTGCAACAGAATACGGTGATCCACCGTATCAAATGCGGCAGTCAAGTCCAGTAACACCACAAAGACAGCCCTGTTGTCATCAATAGCTCTGAGGATGGTATTATGAACAGCCAAGAGTGCTGTCTCGGTGCTGTGAGCAACATTGATTTGTCTTATTTTTGCAATGTAAATTGATACAGCATAATTATCTAAGATGTAACGAGAATGAGCAAATACCGACTGCGCTTGATGTTTTTGTTTTTCGGGGAATTCCAGATCATCCAGATGTGTTTTGAGGTAAATGCGACGTGTCACGGAATTTGGCTCGCAAATAGCGATGCATTGGGGGACTTTTGCCCGGACTTTTGAGGCAAGTGCGACGTGAAATTTAGCTCAAATTTATGTATAGCACTTTTAGCGATGCATTTTGGAAAAGTGCATAGCAGTTGATGGAAATTGCATCGCAAAATGCGATGTGATACCATCGAATTCGACCGCTGGGTTGGTGTGTGTGGCTTTCCGATAGACTAAGAGCTGTATGGATACATTTTCGCAGCGAACGATAAGCGTATCCAAGAATGGTATCTTTCCGTCGACTACCTCCTCAAAAGTGAATTTTATTGACTGCATATCATACTTGGTTGAGATGGTCAGTAAGCGCTAAGCGGCTTAACTGCGTCTTTGGCTACTACTTCCGTCGACGTATCTTTTCCATAACTTGGGCTTACATTCAATGGGGGCTGTCATGATGGCTGCTTGCTCTAAGTATTCCATGTAGATGTTGGCTGCTAATGGGGATACCGGGCTACCCATCGCCGCTCCGAAGCGTTGTCTAAAAATCTTACCGCGAAACGTAAAGTATGTGCAAAATAAAGTCTAAGAGCTCAACTACATCCTCCGCAGTCAGATTGAAACCTTGCGAATTTGCGATTGGTTGTAGTCTTTGAGCCAGCGTTCTTTATTGACTCTTTCCTTCACTATTTCTAATACTTTGCTGATGGGAATGCAAGTAAATAACGCGACTACGTCGTGGGAATTAAGTATGTCCCCTTCGTCTATGAGAATATCCACAAGCTCTTCTGCAAGATGACTTGAGTTCTTAACATGATGCACTGTGTTCCCTACCATAGGGGCTAGGATATCCGCAAGCCATCTCGATGTGGCATAGCCAATCGTAGATGTGTAGTCCACTATGGGTCTGAGGGGTGCATTTGGTTTGTGGATTTTGGGAGTGCAGTACAGCCTGGGAATATTCTCGGCAGTCGGGTATAACTGTTTATATTTTCCAAACGTGATCTTATCTTCCTCATTTAGTCTAGAAAGAATGGCTACAAGCTTTGTGTTGGGTCTGATGGCAACTCCTGATAAGTTTTTGTATCACCGAGCAAGTTGTTGACCTTCTAATTGTACTCATCTTTGTCTAAAATAACAGTGGCTCTCCCCTTATCGGCGGGCAAAGTAATGATGGAATCTTCTTTCTTTAGATCTTTAACCGCCTGTCTCTCTTCTTTACTTAGATTTGACTTGGGAGGTTTGGAAGACAGAGAGAGCGTTTGGCACACGGTTGAAGGAACACCAAAAGATGCAGAGAAAGCAGAACCAAGAAATACACCCGGGCAAGACGGAAAGAACCTACCTCAGAATTCAACAAATCACTAATTATGAACCACATCCCTGCCGAAAACCATGTTATAGATTGGAAGGGAGCGACAATACTTGACAAAGAAGCAAACCAGTTCAAATGAAAAGTCATAATTATTGCACAGCCCCCTAATCGATATACATACATTTTATGTATGAATATAAGAAACTGTGATTGTTTTCAGACTTTTAAGAACTTGTTAAAGACTTATTTATTTAGCAAAGCCCTGGGGGTCACTCACATTGTGGCCTGTACACCATCCGCGATAATCAACTTTTGAAAAGCACCCTAAACAAGGATTTAACCCTTGGCTAAAACGACACCCTAAACAGGGATTTCATTCATAACATCAAATTTCATACCCTAAATTTCATTTCCGCGTATTTAGAAATTGCAATTTTGCTACCCTTTTTTTCCAATTTTTCATGTTTTTGACACCCTAAACGCGTATCGTGCCTACCCACGAAAAAACGACCCTTTTTACGCGTTTTCATTATCGCGGATGGTGTACAGGCCACAATGGGAGTGACCCCCCCGGGAGCAAAGCATACCAATCATAACTGATGTATATATATTTTAATGTTTAATTGTATTTGTACTTATAAGTATGTTAATGTTTATTATACTTACTTGTTTTTCATGTCTGCGCCTCGGAATAGTTCTACTAGATTGATGGCGCATTACAAATGCTTATTATTATTATTATTATTATTATATGTTATCTTTTTTACTTGGCCTATAGCGTGGTTTCTTGCGTGTACATATGCGGCACATTGATCACACACATAAAAGTATGTACACGTACCAAGTAACAAAAGTGGCTATGGGACGCCAGGTAACCTGTTGTTGTTACACAGACACAGTTAATTAAGCAGTAACCTGTTGTTGACTAGGTCCTAGGATGACTGGACTATCCTGTCAATCGACATCTACAGTAATTGGGGGGTATAGGGTTAGGTTGACAAGAAAATACCAAGGTTACCATAAGCTGCTTGTCAAGTAACGCAGAAAAAATAAATAAATAACACGCTGAACTTCACAGCTAGTGCCAAAATCGACTGGAGGTAGATACAGTCATGACACTTGAGTTGACAGGTGTTTTTAACTTAAGCTTACCAAATAAAAAAACAACATGGATTCTTCTACGCTGGACAAAGGCCAAGCGAGCAGGACTGTCCTCCTTGTTAAAAACAAAATCTCAGATTTTGATGGAAATTCACAGAGAAACGTCGGTGGGCGTTATCATGTAAGAAGAGATAAGATTTAAAAAGATAAAGATCAAGAAAAGTCCACAGAGACACAGGTTCTTCAGGTATTTCATAACGATACTACAGTTTTATGGAAAGCTGATGCGCCAAATTGTGTTCTTGCTTTGCTAAAAAATTCACAGTTAGCTGAATCCCTCAGGGTTTGGTATTTGTTCAGAGATAAGGTGAAAGAGAACCTTGGGTACAATGATTATCATCTTCAGAACTCCATTTGGTGGAACCGGAAGGTGCGTCTTAAAACTAAGAAGTTCTTTTTTTATCAGGATTGGTTTGAACATGGTATTTGCACTCTGAATGACCTTAATAGAGGACATAACTTTGTGAAAACATTTGAAGATCTTGTTATGGAATTTGATATCTCTATTAGGGACAGAAGAAAATACAACTCACTTATGAACGGTATTTTAATTGATTGGTTCTACAGTCCCAAAACGGTTCAGGTGAATATTTTTGATAACATAGTTGCTACTTTGTTTGAAAATGGCAAAATTACCAAGTGTTCTTACAATATTTTGAAAGCAAAGTACAGCCCTGTAAACACTGAACTATTTTGGATTGATGCCTTGAATCTTGATGATGATATTGAGTGGAGTAAAATTCATGATAACAACTTTACTTGCAGTATTGAAACTCAGATGAGAGCATTTTACTTTAAGGTTTTTCATAGAGCTGTTTGTACTAATAAATTTCTTCATAAGATTGGTAGAACCGATTCTCCATTTTGTTGTTTTTGTAAAAAAATGATGAGACCCTGGTGCATTTGTTTTGTGAATGTGAAAAAATTACTTGTTTGTGGGATAGCTTGAGTGCCTGGATCGAAAGTAAAACCGGTGAGTGTTTTGGATTCTCAAATTTTCAGAAAATGTTTGGTTTGGATGTTGAAGATTCTGCATAAAAATGCCATCAACTTTCTTGTTTTATGTTTGAAATATTATATTCATAGATGCAAATTTCAGGATGTCAACCCTAGTTTTCAAGCTTACAAGAACATGGTGAAAGTTAAATTTGGCACAGAATATAAAATTGCAGAAAGCAAAGGAAAACTGGGTAATCATTTTAAGAAATTTTCCTTTGATCTTGGTTTTTAATGGGATGTAATTTTCAAAGATCATTGTGTGTTTTTTATTTGCACTGTGATATGGGAATGTTATCTGTGTTTTGTTTTGTCACTTGTCTGCATGTTTGGGGGATGGGTGTGTTGACTGTTGAGGGGGTGTTTGGGTGGGATTTTTGTTTTGTGTAGAAAATCCCTGGTCTAGTTTATTGATGTACATGTAACCAACATAATTTGTTCATATTATACAAGTATATGTTGTATAGTGCTGCTTCTGCCCACCCATGGCAGGGGGACCCAACAGTTACCTTTGTGTAGGCCTTTTCATGCTTTTGCTGGGCTACCACTTCTTATTTTGCTTGCCTTTTTCTTCACTCTTGGATTGGTAGTGCGCAGCATTTGCTCTTTCTTTTTAACAGAGGTATTGGTTGGGTCCTGTTGTCATGGTGGGGCGGTATTATTTAAAATCTCATACATATTCTGATCTTTGTATGTATCTTGGTTACAGTAATTAAGATGGGGTCTGGTGGACCATGACTGTATGTTTTTTTTCCTTTCCACCAGGCCCAAGTACAGGTGAATAAAAATGGAAAAAAAAAAAAAAAAAAAAAAAAGAAAAGTCCACAGTACAACGACACTATTCCAAGCTTGTGTTAACAAGTTTTTGGAATGAGCACGGTTTGTGATTGGTTGAAAGCAAGAGGGTGACGAGCTATTCATAGAGCTGGAGTTTGGTAAAACTTTTAAAACTTTTTACAGAAATAATTTGGGTTACGCTTATAGTTGAATGGTAAGTGTAAAATGTAGCTGTATAACTTTTGGTTATTTTCAGCACTATAGGACCTAATTTTATTCACAGTCCGAACAGTACAGTTTGAAATATGCAATGCTGCATGCAGACTGTTGCTGGAACTATAATTTTTAGGGGCTGTGCAGTAATTATGTGAACCCCCGCGGTGGTGAATTCTCAAAATGGTCTGCCAAAAATCGCTGTTCCCCACCCCTTTGGCCGTGCCAAAAAATCTTTGCCCCCCTTTTGTCATGCTAAAAACCTTTGCCCTCCCTTTTGCAGTGAGCAGGAAATTTTGCATATTTGAACGTGTTCCTACACCTTTTTAGAGCGTAATATAGAAACGGTGCCCGAAATATCTGTGCCAGAAATCGCTTGCCCCCCCCTTTCAACCTGCCAAAAATCGTTCGACCCCCCCTTTCAACCTGCCAAAATGTTTGCCCCCCCTTTTGGCCTGTCAAAAAATCTTTGCCCCCCCCCCCTATAATTCACCGCCCCAGAGGTGTACATAATTATTGCACCGCCCCTTACGATCTTCTTTCTTCAACAGCCTTGACAGAATGATTTGATTTGATATACCGGTATACTGTAATACTTTTCTATAGGGATTTATTTTCGCTAATTTCACTAGAAGCCCTTAATAATTCACCAAATACCAAATACAAATTTGAGTTTAGTTTTAATTACCCACAAAATGGTGGTAGTCATTGGCAATTAGCGAAATATTTGCCAAATGAAAAAAAACTCTACAGTAAATATTGATTGCTTGAAATGTTAAAGGAGTATTTATTAAGTTGTGATCCTAGTAATTACTAGTATTCTCTTTTTATGACATTTAACAGTAGATATCTACAGTACAAAAAAAGCTTATTCACAAAATTACAGATGATTCCGATTTTACTGTTGTAATATTGTTCTGGTACACCAGAACGTAATTCAAATTTGATGATATTTTGATTTTTTTTGCAAATAAACATTATGTAGCCATGCATAAAGGTTTCTAGTGGTATAAATATCTCAAATTTTATTTGAGAAAATTGGGGGATGAGGCTGTTGATTGTTGATTTGGTTACCGGTACACCCCTTTAACTTGAGAAATCAGTTGTATTTTGCCTGAAAAATGGTAAGCTTTATTTTGGCAAAATGGAGACCATGGTATTATCAGTGGCGGCACCAGGAATTTTTTTCGAGGGGGGCATTGGTGATAAAAGTGAATTTTGGGGGCCGGGGGGAGGGGGGATTCAAAAGCAACCAATTTTGCACAAAGTTGCTGCAAAAAGTGGAAATTTGTGTGATTTTGTAAAAGTGGGGGGGGGGGGCAAACTGAGGGGGCAAGAAAAATATTTCAGGGGTAAATGCCCCTTTGCCCTGCCCCTGTAGCGCCGAA
Source organism: Amphiura filiformis (assembly GCF_039555335.1). Classification (NCBI taxonomy): domain Eukaryota; kingdom Metazoa; phylum Echinodermata; class Ophiuroidea; order Amphilepidida; family Amphiuridae; genus Amphiura; species Amphiura filiformis. Next base: position 13,952,232 of record NC_092643.1, on the reverse strand, counting down.
CTGGGTATTATTATTTATCATTATGCTTTCTATCTCACTAATGAATATTTTTTACAGGTTGGGTGCTATCATTTTTTTACTTTAAAGGTCCATAAAAAGTAACGAAAACATATATTAATTAATGGGCCCATAAAAGCAAAGAAAAGGGTCAAAGGTCATTAAGGGTTACACCACGGCTTTGTTCCTGGTCTTAGACCACAGCTATGTCTAGTTTACCAGCTTTTACCCTCAAGATGGGGTAAGGCTGACAGCCTTTATACTTAGTTCAACATATCAATGGCAGGACTTGTAATTGTCTCGGTCCCAGCAGATTTGTGTTCCTCCGTCACTAAACAAACCGTCTGGCGACAACCTGTGAAATGACAATCTTTGATTGGGTCCCGGGGGCACTCAACTTTGAAGTGACGGTATGTGCCTGTCAATAGGCCCCCCCCTTTGAAGTCGACTATACCCGATGACCCCTTTTTAAAAAGCCATACCCGATGACCCCCTTTTTTTTTTAGTTGCGGCTACCCAATGACCCCCTTTTTTTGGTTGCGGCTACCCAATGACCCCCTTTTTTCTAGAATAGCATCATCAAAATGCAACAAAAAAATGCCGAAACTGTCAAATTTTGCTCGATTTTTCAAAATTATGCCGAAATTTTCAAAATTTTGCTCCATTTTTTCAAAATTTTCTACCCGATGACCCTACCCGATGACCCTTTTTTCAAAATATTGTACCCAATGACCCCTTTTTTATTTTGTTTGTACCCAATGACCCCTTTTTTAAATAACACTTTGTACCCGATAGGCCCCTACTTCGCGACTCCGGTAGGCACATACCCGTCACTTCCAAAGTTGAGTGCCCCCCCCCAGGATTGGGTAATGAATAAAAAATGTACGCTAGCTTTAGCAGCCAGTGAGGTGCCAATCGTATGATATCGCCTTTCATGTACGCGACTTGCAGTGTGTACTATTGCAAGTGTCCAGTTAAGGTAAATTCATTTCTGTAAAGAAATATAATGTTCAGTATTTTTAAGCACAAAAGAATAATTTGTGTATGATATTAATTTGTAATAATACCGTGAATCATTAATAAAGTTTTGCTTTTGAATAAACAGGAAGTCTGAAAATTTGTTGTCCAAGGAAGTACGAATATCTTGTCCTACAACACAATGTTGAACACTGGATGGGCACCATATAATTTGTTATGAATTGAGAGGTAAATAATATTTTTTTAAATTTATGGCATTTTTGGAATGAGTGCCAACAGGAGGTCTTATTTGAAGGGCCCCATGATTTTATGTGCATCAACGGCAACATCTATAGCAGGGGTCCGCAAATAGTGGCTTCGAGTGGCGCGCGGCGCCGTTTAGATTAAAAAAATATATATATATAAAATAAAATAAAACAAATCAAACCCTTTGATCAAACTTTGCAGAAATATCTCCAATATTCTATATTTCAACATTAAACAATGCGATTCCCATGTTATCCTTGTAAAGACAGGCTAAAATATTACAAAATATTGCACCAAATGGCGTCATTTGCACCTCAAATTTAAAAAAATCGATAGCTTCAGAGGGGGGACACCCCCTATGACCCCCAGCGACTTCGCAGTCATTGAGTGGCGTTTTGCAGTTTTCCTTTATTTCATGTGGCGCTTCAACAAATCTACTTGAGGAAGCCTGATCTATAGTGTGTGCATCACATGAAAAAATCTGATTTACCCGAGTTTCTTGTCATTTTGAAGGGAAATCTGTTATGTTCCCATCTGAATTGTTTCCCTTGTCAAATGTGACAAGTTTCTATTAAAAAATTAGTAGATTTCTTTAAGAGTGTGGGTGCATTTCCCTGACTGACAAAAGTGGGTCCACTTTTTATATGTTACGCCAATCAAACAATTTTCTTTTTGTGGCCTTATTAGAAGGATGTGATTGGTATTTGCTTTAAGAGTTTGGGTGCATTTCCCTGACTGACAAAAGTGGGGTCCATGCCCCCATTGCGTGCGCCAGTGACCCTTCCATATCACTTGAAGTTTGATAGTGACGTACACAATGAAACATTGTTGAAATCATGGAACACATAACTCGACATAATTTTCAAATCTTAATAATTTATTAATATTCAGTTGTATTCATACATACATTTGAAAACTATATATAAAATATTTTATAATACAAAATACTTTAGTATTGAGAAATCTTTACTGTTTAAAATGTCAAAGCCTTATCAGATATTATAAAAAAGCAAAAGTTACACATTACGTTTTACTACCTGGAGAGAATTGATCATAAATTGAATTCCTTCCTGAGGTTGTATGTGTCAATGAGTTGACCAGATCACAAGGATGTCATTATAGCTAGAAGCAGTATATGACACATGGGTCAATGAATTACATAACTAGAATTACGCGGTTCGTAATTAAGGTGGCCCCCACAAAACTATACACCACATGAGGCCACCATATACTATCACAATACCAAGTTTAAAGTTGATCGGTGATTGCGTTAAAGCTGGAGAGTGGATTAATGACAATGTAGACCAAATATGCTAATGAGCTCATTAATATTCATAAATATGCAAATAATTCGACACAAAAGTATACAGCACATGAGGCAACCATATACTATCACTGTACCAAGTTTGAAATTGATCGGTGATTGCGTTTGTGCTGCAGAGTGGATTAATGACAATGTAGGCAAAATATGCTAATGAGCTCATTAATATTCATAAATATGCAAATAATGCAACACTAAACTATACAGCACATGAGGCCACCATACCCTATCTCCGTACCAAGTTTGAAGTTGATCGGTGATAGCGTTTAAGCTGGAGAGTGGATTAATGGAAATGAAGGCAAAATGTGCTAATGAGCTCATTAATATTCATAAATATGCAAATAATTCGACACAAAAGTATACAGCACATGAGGCAACCATATACTATCACTGTACCAAGTTTGATATAATATTGGATGGCAGAGCATGATACCATAACATATCGGATGAGTCATAAAAATATCGGACGAGCCAACGGCGAGTTCGATATTTGTATGACGAATCCGATATGTTATGGTATCATGCGAAATAAGCCATCCAATATTATCATTATTAGGTTTTCTTAACTCCTAATAACCCTGAAAACATAATAATGAAATTGATCGGTGATAGCATTTAAGCTGGAGAGTGGATTAATGAATTTGCTTCCGCCCGGACAAACAAACAAACAAAGATACAAAGAAAGAAAGAAACAAACAGGCAAAGGAACAAACAACCATCTGGATGATAACATAAGCCCCACATATATGTGGGGGCCAAAAATGACCTGAGGCAATTTTGGTTAAATGTTGATCCCTCACTACAAGAGTTATTACTGTCGATTTGGTTGAAATAGGAGGTGAGACATAATCAAATCTCTCCAGGTAACAAAACGTAATGCAAATTTAGTATATTCCATCATGCTTCAGGACACACATAAAAATCCCCAAAATTTTGTTGATTCTATATTGGAAACAGGGTTGTAGCTAGCCAAATTTTAGTGCTGGCTAAAATTAAGAGCAAATTGAATCAGAATGCCAATAATTTGTCATTTTAGTGCTGGTCGGCAAGACCTATAATTCCCTTGAGTGCCGGTCGGTCGGGCTGAGTACTGGTTACTGCCGACCAGCGCCGACCACCATGGCTACAACCCTGATTGGAAATCAACAGAAACAAAAGGCAGGTTAAACAACTAGAATATAAAGGATATTGTAGATTCTTTAGTCAATTTGTCATCTCCACCCTTTCACTTAGATACTGAATGGTAATCTTTTAAAAATAAGAATTACATCACTGCCAGTGCCCCTAGAAATCATGGACTGCACCGTCAGGCCTTCTGTACATTCCATCCCCATGGGTTGTGTGTACTGACAGTCCAGGGAAAAAATTGGCCAAAATCTGTGATGTGGTCTTCCCTTTCACCTATTTCAGTCCATAATGAACCAAATTTGGGTACATAAGCATGGCAAATATTTGCACGCTTTAGTCAATTAAGTCATTCTCCATTTTGGCTGTTGCTGCTAGGGCATTGAGCATGGGGAGTGTAGGGGGAGATTAATGATGTGACATGAAACACTATGTGACACAATCAAGGGAAATGAGGCGGATGTCGCTAATATTGATTTTGAGATATTGGTAAATAAAGTGTTAAAATTCTTTTGTTTTATATTGTTTTCAGCGATTGATAAATTGACGTAACTTCACAAAGAAAAGTCAAATCAACATGGGGTTTTCAGTTTCTGAAAGCTCTAAATGTTCTCTTTAGAAACTCAAGTAAAACTCATTTTCGACCAAGGTCGACATGTGACTCATTCCCCTTGATCATGTCACATATAAGAACACTCGATGGTGATGTTATGGTTTTTTTTGTTGGTACATTCACAAGTTTGTTCCCTGTTATGAAAACCTGGCTATGGCACAATTTCTTCTTATATAAAATACAAAGTAAACAGGTAAATATATTAATGTACAATCTTTTAACATGAGTTTGGTCAAAATTTTTCAAACCTGATTTTTTAGGCATATTTGTAATACTTACACATGCAACCAAAAGTCATAATTATGAGTTTAAATCCCCCATAGTTATGCAACTAAGATAGTAAGAGAGTTTTTACTATAAGTAATAATATCTTTTACTATTTGATACAGACATGTAGTTACGTGTCTCCTCTATGATAATCTGTCCATTGATCCCAAAAATATAGTACTAACAGGCTCCACATTACATCACATGTCATTACGTGAGTGTACCCTCAGGAAGTTGACAAAATTCTGGCTGTACACAAAATATTGATATTAAAATTGGATCGAATGAGCCCATATTTAGTGGTCAAGCTATGAGTTTTAAAACTATTGGGGAAGATGCAGTGTCTTGGTCAGCCACCCATTTGCCAGGGGAGTTTGCTCCCGAGATGGGCAAAATTAATGCCTTTTACAGATGCTACATGTACATTATAATTGTAGGTGTTGAGAATATAGGCTGTTGACCTTTTTAGTAGACCAGATTTGCAAAACAAGGCCATATGAACTCTAATGGGCTGTATTTTATTCAAATGATGATGACGGGCAAACCTCAATTTCTAGCTAAGACCCTAGCAAGACGTATATTAATAAATATGGGTGTTAAGCATCCAATTTTATTATCATTATATATGTTTTGGATCCAATATTTTCACACACTCAGTCAGATTCATAAAAATATAATAATTATTATGTTTAGATGAATCCAACTATATGAAAATATTGGATCCATGGCATAATTATAAAACTGGATTCTTTACGCCTAATATTCATTGGTCTCACTACGAGTTTTAAAATATTGGAGTTTTGGCTATCGGAAAGGAAAGAACAAACGAAAAAGGAGGGAAGATGAACAAAGAAGCTACTTGGTACCCCGTGATTCCAACCTTAGACCCCTCAAGCCCGAGACCGTCCAGCCCCAAGGGATCAAAATACTGATTATCTGGTACAGCTGGGTGCGGATTTTCCCTGGCATAGCTGGACAAGGATTCTCCGGCACAGCTGCTGGTATCTCTGGGTAAACATCGAATAACTCTTCAGCCTCCGCTTCGGCCCCAGCGGGGATCCACATGGGGTCGGCCCCCGCTGCCGGTACGAATCCTTCGCGGTACTCCGCCCAAGGGACTACGTCATTTGCCACAGGTGCACGATAGAGGGCCGCATTAGGTACCGGATGCATATTTCTTGTGTGCTTCCTAAGTTTTGAGACTCTATCTGTCCAGTATGTGCACAAGGGGCAGGTGTGCCTCTTCTTATGTTCCCGTCTCTTGTGCTTCGTCATCTCCTTTCTGCTGGTCTTTCCCTTGCCCGGCCAACAAAAGCATGCCTATATGACTATAGGCTGATTGCATCATGGCATCACATGGGATGCAGGCATGCACATTGGTTTTGCTTTTATAGAGTTAGGGTTAACATAAACTTGGATGGTGTCATTTCTTCAAGTACTGTTCAGGTAATAGAACCAGCGCGCTGCAGTGGCGGATGCCTTAAAATTATGGAGGTCAGAGTCGAGCGTATTTTGCTTCTGGGCCTTTTTCTGTGTGTGTGAAGCGCATGAAAAATGTTTAATTCAGACCATTTAGCCAAATATAAGGTATGTTTGCTATTTTGTAGGCAAGTGCATGCCAAGCGTGCAAAAATGTGCAATTTTACCCTATTTTTAAAATGGACGTCCCCCCTTGCTAGGGGGGTCGTAAAATTAGCACGGTAAACACAAAATTTCACCTTCATTTTGGGTTAAATTTGTTGTTTGCACTTTCTGCAAAACTATCACAGTAACACGTACAGAACTTCTTCTTATCGTATCCATGACACAAGATTAAATGTGCTTCAGCCATGCAGTGCTGCACACATTTTTCAGCATTTTCATTGTAAACTAGTCACCAGTTGTGCATGTTTACTCCAGTTGAGGGCAACACAGTAGATGATCCATTGTTTGTGGTTCTGTTTCATAATCGCAGGTTAGGGACCGTTCACAAACACTTGTAAGGGGGGCCTGATGCAAGAAAATGTTATCATGAAATTTTTCAGGGCCCCCCTTTACAGACCTCGAAAATTTCAGGGCCCCCCCTTTTTGACACACAAATTATCGGTCAACCCCATAGAAAAACATATAAACTCAATGTCCCAGAAAAATTTGTGGTCATTTTTTTTCAGGCCCCCCCCCCTAGGAGGGTCAAACATTTTCAGGCCCCGGCCCCACTTTTTGAATCAGGCCCCCCAAACAAGTGTTTGTGAACGGTCCCTTACACCTGTATTCTTTCGATATCCCCATTTGCAGAGATTGACTTTACATCTTCCTACACCAGACCTTAACCTATTGAGGCATTTCCATTCAACCCAACTTGCATCTGCACCAGGTGGTAGTTCTTCACCAATAGGAATATTCAAAATTTGTGGGTGATTGGTAGATCTCTGCTCCCATTTTGCCACTCTTTTACTAGGGATAACCATCAAAATTTCATGTTGACCCTATTGCTACAAAAGATTGTTTTCTGAGTAGAACTAATCAACAGAAGTATTTTGGTGGTTAAATGGTCAAAATCGGTCAAAAACTTTTCGAATTATGAATTATCAAAGTTTCCCATTCTGACCGGTCATTGAACGAAATAAAATGACAAGGTCCAAAAATAGCAGTTGGGAGCAAAATTGGCATAAGCATATATTTACCTTTATATATTTCTTTATTTTAACATATTTGCAAATATGAAACAAGCATATTGTGAAAGTATCAAAAGGGTTTCTTATGAAATGGCACTTAACTAGTCACTGGCATAACTTATTTTTTCAAACCAAGGCATTGAAATCATGCATTTAGAGGACATTTGCCAAAAATCATCCAAGATAGCCGATATGGCACAAAATCAAAATTGCACTAAGTAGGTGAACTTTTTTTCACAACCAAGAATTCCAATGTTATTGGGTTTAATATGACCAATTAGTAGGTGTATGTAAACAAAATCTTAAGTTTTGAAGGTCATTGACTCATTCACAACAATAGAGATTATCCTCATCATGCTCATGTGTATTCCTGTAGTATTCCTCATTCAAACCAAAGTAGCACTCAATACATTATGAGTATCTTTGTTCAAACCAATTCAATGCTTGACCTCGGAGTTACCTGCATGACTATCGCGGGCTATTTTGAAACAGTTATGGTTGCACATTCAGGTACTTCTTTTGAAAGTCCTAAACAAGGTATAGCCAGCAGCAAGTTGTAGATGTTATAGGCCTAAATATAAGAAAACGTTTAGGGTTAAGATCAGGTGAACAATACATCGAATGAGCACGAAACTTCACATTTATGTTCAGAAAGGTGTCTTCTTAACATGATTTGAAAGGAATATAAAAATTCCAAAGGGAAGCTGGTGATTTAATTTGTAACTCGAGATCTACTTGTTCAATTTTTTAACCTTTTTACAGAGGGTATGATAGAGGTATTACTGGCAACTCTGCCAAATTACAGCTCAGTAGGCCATGTTTTTCACCTGATCTTACTGATTTGAATATTTTGTGCCATTCTTGAGCAGTGCTAAACTCAGCCACTGGCAATTAAGCGCACTGTGGCGATGGACCAATTTTGACTCGCACTTACAGAAAAACAAAATAAGTTATGTTGCTGTAATTTGCAAGATAGTTACAAAATATAATTGGCAGTAACTTCCCCAAATTTTACAGAAAAATATTGAAAAATAAAAGAATGAGATCAATTTAGAAATGTATGTGCAAGCAGTGCACAGTTGAGCTCCCTGCATGTCTATGGGAGTGTTCTAATCAAGTTGATGGTTCATTGGTCATCCCTACTTTTACCGTTGTCTGATGTTTCAAGTGGATTTACACTATTGAGGAAGCTATCTCTGGACTTCAGACACAGAACCAAAATGATACTAATCAGAAAGTTTTGTCTTTGCCCTCTCAGACAAGTGACACTGATATGATAATACTAAAATAGTAAAAATTTCCCCCAAGCTCAAAATTCCCTGGAAAGGAGCTTCCTGGATTTCACATGACATTGTACTAGGCATGGCCTTGGCCCAACCCAAATCAATTTTTTTTAAATCTCTGAATGTTTAACATACATTATTACAGCTTTGACGTAGCAGCCTTGTTGAAGGCATCCATCTTTTCTAGTCTTGCATCTTGCCTAACCCTCTCATCCGTCAAGGCTGACTTCTCCATTATTGTCCCATACAGATCCATCTTCATAGTCTTCAACATGGCGCGGTCTAATCCATTTTTACCTGAAAGAAAGTAAAGAATAATTGGGATTTGTAAATTTAATAAGCAGTCAGTGGCAAACTGAATGAAGGGGTGGGGGCAAGGTGGTCAGATTCAGATAGCCCCCTCCTCCACCCCCTGTTTTTTACCATTTATCTCTTCCTTTAGCCACATTGTGAATAATTGCTGCGAAATGTGGACATTTTTCGTAATTTTGGGTTTTTACCGGGGGCTAACAGGGTGCCGCCACTGTTAAAGTGACAATAAATGGGATTAAAAATGTGCATGGGAACCCAACCAACATACAAGACAACCCTACTGTTAGCAGTGGAAGGGAGGAAAGAATACACAATTCCTCCATCCATTTCTCAGTAAATCCCACAGTAAATTATGTTGGCCTCTCTTACCTATGCATTGTCTTGCCAGTTTACATGCACAATTCAGTAGCTGTGATTCTTCACATACAGCGTCTACAAGACCAACTTTGAATGCCTCATCCGCCGTATAACGTTTTCCAAATATCAACATGTCTCTTATCACTTGTGGTGAAGCCTTATATCTGAAACAAACAAATACAGAATTGTTGATGTGTAGTGACAGCAATGAACATAAATACCCTCTCTCTCAGTCTCTCCCTGCTCCTCTTCTCTCTCTCATGTACATGTAAAATTCACTCTCTCTCTCACCATCTTTTCCCAGGTTAAATGTACATTTCAACCGCAATTGGTTTGTGTCATTACGTTTCACTACCTGTAGAGAATTGATCAAAAATTTAATCCCCTCCCGAGGTTCGTATCTGTCAATGAGTTGACAAGAAGGATGTCATTATAGCTAGAGGCAGTATATAACACAAATGGGTCGATGAGCTTGCGTGGTATTTGGTTCCCAGTAAGTATAAGTTTTGCTTGAGGCAATTTGTGGTTAAATGTTGATCCAAGAGTTATTACCGTCGATTTGGTTGAAAAAGGAGGTTAGACATCAAATCTCTCCAGGTAACAAAACGTAATGTGCTGAATCTGGCCTGCGATAGGTCTATTGGGAATGCCTGATCTACATGGATAACTTTTAATTTCTGGCAACAACTTTCATCTCATCAAATCAACTAAAAACCAGGGACTGTCTTTTGGAATTTGCAGGAGAGCATTAAATAGCTCTTCTGGAGCCTTCAAGGAGAGCTGTTTAGAGCATTTACAATAGAATATAAGGAGAGAATGGTCAACTAAGGAGAGTTAGAAATCACTCTCCTATATCAGATTTAAGGAGAGCAGTAGAAAGCGATTGCTCTCGCTCTCCTCAAAAGGCAATCCCTGTAAAAACCATAAAAAAGATGAAAATCATACAAAATGTGTGTACCTGATGATATCCAACATCATTGTTGAGAATTGCAATTTCAGTTGCACCTCTGGCAGACATATCCAACCTTTATTTGTCCTCATGACACGGTAATCGCAAAACAATGCCAACATAGCACCTGCTGCGAATGCATGACCTAATATAATACACCAATATTATTTTGTGTTTCTTGTATGTAATTGGTGGAGATAATCCCCTTATCTAAAAAAATACCATTCAAATAACATCCAAATACCCTTCAAAACATAGCATTTGAATGGTATTTGAATACTGTACACGATACCCTTCAAATTATTTGTTAAGGGATTGAATACTACAAATATAGTCTTCGAATGGTATATATACCATTTGCGATACCCTTCGAATGCTCTATACCCTTTGTGGGAGCCGAAATATGAGTTTTGAAGACTATTTCAAATGAATGCTATAACACCCTTCGAAGGGTATTTTGAAGGGTTTTTGCATGCTTATTGAAAGGTGTTTGAATGTTATTTTTTTAGATAAGGGATAGCATTCATGTTGGGTAAGGGTTAATCTATAGCTATCTATTCGCTGTCTAACTGACGTAATAATTGTATTAACTACCATAGCAACAGATGAATACAATTTTCGAATAGATCGACTGCGCTACAACACTCATGCGGTACCTATATGCATTAGATGTCAACAAAATGCTAATCACTCGCACCTGTAAGATTAGTATCTTAGAAAAGAGCAATATTGTATTCAATCTATGATTGCAGACAGACACAGCTGATGAGTGCAACCTCCCTACCACTTTTTTCAACCAAGATGTTTCAAAAATGCTGATATTTCCATGCTATCTTGTGTAGTAAGCTTACCAAGTTGCCCACATGGTCGATAATAGCGTCAATAATTGGCGAAAATCTGGATTGGAAACCTGGAAGTGAACCAGATGTCAGTGTTTCTAGTTCATAAGTTTAGCGTGAGTTTTAAGTTTACCTAATGATTTTAACGGGAATTATCGTTCTAAAATAGACCTTGAATAAATACCCGCCCTGGGGAAATGTAACGCCCCCGGGGGCATTTATTTGGTGAAATACGGTACTTTTATGTGGTGTGAAATTAAAAATTTTAAAACACTCTACGACTTGATGCAATACCAAGACTACGCAGCCCCCTTAATCCAATTTTGATGCCATACGTACCATTCAAAGCTGCAATTGTAGGTACAGGGAATGTCGCCAGCTGTAATTGCATTTCCTTATATATTCGAAAGAATTTCAAGCCCACATCAGGAGGTTGTTGTGAGAGCCAATTAAGATCTAGACCATTGCTGAAGAATTTCCCTATACCAGTAATCACCAGTGCATTAGCTGAATCATTCCTGAAAATAACAGCATCATAATTAATTAATGACATTCAGTTCCCGCCAGAATTCCTTTTTCAGGAATTCTGATTAGTTTAATGGAACACCGAGCCGGAGAGGACGCAACATTTTCAAATTGTTCCATGACCCGCTACTGAATTGCCAAAAGTAATTTGTGTGAATTGCAGCAAATTTTTTAATGCTAAGATGAGTACAAATTACAGAATAATACACATTACAGCTTTTGGTAAATTTGTCCTGGTATTTAGCACTTGGAAAGGGACTTACTCGGTACTCCCCAGCCCCGGTCCCCAGCCTGCAGCACAGCTCCCCCCCTCCCCTGCCGGTACACCTCTACCTGACCCATTTTTGTCTTGTAATTCAAGCGTTCACATTTAAAAAAAAAATTCAGAACTTTATAATGACAAAGTACTGTAGATATTCGCCTTTATGATATGCACTTTGGCTCATGTACTCTGGGTAAATTTCATGTGCAAATAGAGAGCTGATGTTATCAATCCTGATGAGTGTCACATCATGAGTTGTTGTGAACAACGTAAGGTGACACTCACATAGACTGGTGCCAGATTGTATATTAAGTGATACTTATATGCTGTCCATAAAAAATAACATTGTTCCTTTGTCACTTTTTTCCACACAAGGCAGTTTTCCCCCATTTAGAACACTAGAAAATGCTATGTTTTACACAAATTTCCTGATTGCTCCCAAAGATTTCACTTTACATCCCCCCAAAAAATACCCAACATATCTGGTGTCCACACTACCCATACCTTTCTACTTCATCCAAGGCATCCAAGAATTGCTGCACACTGTTCACATTTAATCTATTCTCTGTATTATTGAGTACCAAGACAGCAATGTCATCAATGTACTGAACATGGAAACCTCTGGGTGGATTAGCTGCTAGAGAAGCCATCTTGAATATGATTCTGTACCTGAGTGAAACCTGGGGAGTGAAAAGTAAGAAAAAACATCAACAGTGCATAAGTGGCATGAGAAAAATGATCTCCTTTTATTGCAACTATGAAGTCAATGCTGCACAGCGTCATCACATCCCTATATCTTTGTGTCAAAAATTGTTGTGATAGTACGGAGAATCCTTGTTTTTCAACAGCTACGCATTGCGATTTTGTTCGAGATAGGCCGAGCGACTCAGGCTAAGCATATACCATTTACATGATACAAGATACCACGGAGCCCCACAGAGCCTGCCACAGAGTTTCTATTCTATGTTTTTACGACGGCGCATGATCAGTACCCCATATGATATTGCTATTACAAGAAAATTTGATTTGTTGTCAGGTAAAACCCAGGTTTTATTTCCAATACACTAACTGGAAATGCAATACACTAATTAGCGGGGACTGCTGTTCACTGTGGATATATTTTACTGCATTTTATCCATAACTATTTTGAAATCGTTCCTCAAAATTGTGATATTCAACTGTTTGAGAATTCCAATTATATAAAGAAACACATGTATAGAATATTAAATCTCAAGTCTATACATGTACATATCGACACACTATGCCACTTTCTTTATCTGCATCAATAATAGAATATTGATTTCAATCAAATTGAATACATCTCTCCATTTTGAGTTTGTAGTTCTGAGTGATCTAACGATCGATTGCTAGCAAATGAGATAGGACTCCTTTTCTTGCGTTCGGTGAAATACCAATCTCCCGTCGCTCACCAATGGAGTGTTAAGTTTATATTTATAATACAGGGTGTCGACACTGTGTGCTGTCAATTAAAGCCACAATACAGTAATACGATTTTGCTTGAATTCAAAATCTTTAACTTAAAATTAATTGAGTAAGAAATGAAGGTTTTCTGTTCATTTTAAGCTGAAATAATGAGGCAAAATGAAACAAAACCCACTTGCCATCTTGGCCACTCAACTGTTGTGATCTATGGATTGGAAGATTAAAACAAGTTACCTCGTCGTCCACCCATTGTTGCAAAATAATGGAACACATTGTACTCAATGCAAACAACATCTAGTCCTTAAAGAGTGACTCTTGGTGTTTTGTAGAGCCTCAATAGCTGCAGGTCCTTCTCAATGGACTAATAACATCTTGCTTGACAATCTTTTGGTCAAGCTGCTTCGCAGAGCTCCCGATAGCCAAGGTCCTTCTCAAAGGACTAACAACATCCTGCTTGATTATCAGCACAGATTTTTTTATAGAGATCGAGAGATTGTCAACAGTAACACAACTAATTACATAAATTTACATCTATGATTGGATTTATACTCTTCAAAACCTTGACCAAGCTGATGTAATGTTGGATGTTCCTTATTTTAGCAAGCATTTGATAAGGTACCATGACATCACTTATCTGCGAAATTAAACTTCTACATAATCTACAACATAAGTGGTCCAACATTAAATGTTTGCTGGTGAATAAAATTAAATGAAATGAAAAAAACCTTCCCAGGAAATTAACATTTTTTTCAAGCCCTGGAGTACAGGATGTGTCAGTAAACAGTCCTCACTCCAACATCAGAAATGTCACATCAGGAGTACCCCAAGGATTGGTACTTGGACCGGCCTTATTCTTGATGTACATAAATGGTATTCAAGAAAAGATCCAGTTCAATATGCCTCTGTTTGCCGGCAACAATATTGCCTATTGTAAGATAGAGAGCGACAAAGACCATCACATCCTACAGAGTGATTCTATGTGATGTCCTCGCTGACTGGTCATCTAAATGTGGCTCATGCAGTTTCATGTAAACAGGTGTGATATTCTATCCATCACCAAGAAGCGTAAACCCGGCATCTTCCAAATATTATCCTTGGGCAGCCACTTGAGAAAGTAGACCAGTACACTTCAATTACCTGTATATGTTACCATCTCATCATGGAGCGACCAGACCAAGAAGGCAAATTGCACCCTGGGTTTACATGGATCGAATCCATGGGTTCCTACAGTCACCCATGGAAAACAGGGTACTGAAAACCAGTACACAATGTTCATATGGGCCATGAGTTAGTTTGTTTACATTGCAGTACATCCTTCAGAATAGTCAATACAGATTCCAAACAGATAAAACTTACCTCACATCAGTTTTAGTTGCCCTTAATAACTCCAAATTGACATGACATTGAATTCTATTTGCTCAATTTCATACCGAAATCAAGGAAAACATGGTTTTGTTATTGCAAAATAACATGAAAATCATACAGGGTTATATCTGGTCACTCCAGTAGGCCACTTGAAGTAATCAATATTGGTACTTGAAAGCTCTCTAATGGCATGACTCAGTGACTTTCTGCCCATTGTAATGCTGGTTTCATACTACCCTGCCGCTTGCCGCTGAGCGGCGTGGCGCACGCATATTGCAGACAAATGGACACAATCAAGGCTTGTCATTGGTTGAAACGCCCTGCCGCTTGCCGCAGCGGCAAGCGGCAGGAAAGTATGCTGGAGGCTTAAGACTGATGTGTTGTAAACTTGATTGCATAACATTAAGATTGCCAACTGATGTCCTTTGTATTTGAGTTTTCAATTATGGGAGTACCGTACTTCTGTCATTGATGTAAACATTGACAAAAAATGGCAACAAAACATGCTACTGCACAACTCTATGCCTGTGTGTGTGTCTGAGGGCCGATCTGAGGGCTGATGACACACATTCGATGGGTGTACCCTGGGTTTACCTCGCCGCACTTTATCTCCTTGCAACCAAGATGTCAAAGCCAGAGCCTTCCAGGTGCTAGTATGTCCTCAGCTTGATTATGCCGCAGATACCTGCAACCTGTGCTGTAGTTAACCACTAGTGCTTTAGTATATGGAAGTATCCTGATTATGATGAATTAGCCAAAAACTGCTACGCAAGATTTATAGAATTCGAACGAATTGGGCAAGTTCAGCAAGGTGCAGTACGGTTTGTATTTTGACACTGAGAACTATCCCAGCACATTTGTGTAAATTCTGATGGCTGGGACCAACTCCATACTTCTCCTGATTCCATAAAATATAACACTAATTTTTTGGAATAGTAAAGAAATATTGAACTAGTATCCTGTTTTGGTAAATGAAGCCGGCACAGAATGCAATATGGAAATTGATAATTACTGGATATTAAAACTTTGGTTCTAAATAATTGAATAATTGCAATATGATATTATATCTATATTATACCTATATGTTCTTTAAAATAATTTTTTGTTATTTTTTTTTTGTTTGGGGTGGGAGGGGCAGTGGTGTAGTGCGAGTCATCCTATTGTACTGGGGGCATCGCACTGACCATGATTGGGGGCGCACCGGGTATGATGGGGGGGGGGGAGGGCACAGGCAATTTTTCGGCCATTTGCATTTGCCTATTGGATTTCCTAAATTTTCAAATTGATCGGCACACCCGATGATGCTATGCCATGGGGGGGTAACTTGAGTAGAAGTGACCCCATTTTGATAATTGAAGTGAACTTGCCCCTCGAGTTTCCCCATGATTGTTGGAATAGGAGCATGCATATGCCCAGTGCTCCAAATTATTTTTATATTATTTTTTTAATTTCGGTAGGGCAGGGAATTTTCTGCCTGGGTAATGTAATCTCGGGCAGGTACCCGCCCAAAAATCCCTGCCTTAATATTAACCGTGATTCTTTTTAATGAAAAATATAAAAAATGAGACACTTGAACACAAATTCGCTCTTTTTCAATAAGTTTTCTTTATTTTTACATTTTGTGTCGGCCTTCACTGTGGTTTCCATTCCTTCTTTCTGTCACAGCAGGAATCTGCATCAGAAAACAGAAATAAAATAAAATGTTAGTCATACATTTCATTTGTATTATGGTGTATATTTTCACATCAATACAAAAAAAAATCAATCTAGAATCAAGTTCTTTTTTTTGTATTAATATTAAATAATACCTAAAATAAAATTATAATTTTTAAGCTTACCAAACAACACAGTCACAGATCAGGGATACTTCACAATACCGGACAAAGGCCAGGCGAGAAGGATTGTCCTTCTTGGTAAAACAAAATCACAGAATTTGATGGAAATGCACAGAGAAACCTCAGTGGGCGTTATGTAAAAGGAGATAAGATAAAGATCAGAAAGAAAAGTCCACAGTCGGGTCCACAGTACAACAATCCTATTCCAAGCTTGTGTATTAAAAAGTTTTCGGGGATGAGCACGGTTTGTGATTGGTTAAAAGCACGATAATTGACCTTTGGAGGGTGACGAGCTGGTCATAGATTATTATGACACCTGCAGAAATGGAGTTGGGTAAATAATATAAGCTTACAGGAATAATTACCGTACTCTTTATAGTTGAAGTGGTAAGTGTAAAATGTATAAATTTAGACTCTTATTTTATAACTCAGCAGCACCTGGTGGTCGGCATTGTATGGCGCAAAATGCTTCACTGCAGGGTGTATTTCTTATTATTGGTTCTTTTCTGCCTGTTACCAAAGACTCTTTGTAGGTAACCCAGGCAAACCTTAGTTAACACATTTGCTAGTCAGCCAAATTCACCGACAATGTCAATGCATTTTTACATAGAAATTTAAAACAAGTGCCCGAAGAAAGAAACCTACATAAATATGTTTTCTATACTTCACTTGACCCAAATATGTGATTTTTTATGGTGATAAGTCACCCGTACATGGAATTTTAGAGGGATTTGGATAGCAGTTCCATTAAAAAAAGCTGCTATCATAATGAGACTTAAGATCTAGAAACACCCCGAAATGCCGTTTTGGGGAATTTTGCTAGCTGAAACTTTTTGATGAAAGTCAATCTTTGACAAGATGTAACTTTGCTACGGAAAGTGCTATGAAAAAATGGTTTTCAGTTTTGGCTTTGTTTACTCAAGGGCTTTAATTTGATATATGAAATGATGCAGTTTATGGCAAATTTGAATTCACCTAGCATACCTACTCTTTGGTACCGGGCAAAGTACATTCATGATTACAATTGTATGTAATTATTTATTTAGGATAGTAGTATACAAATACAACATATTTTATTTCGGGGAAGTAGTCAAAACTACTGGTCCCTCGGTGTTGGATGATTTGACTACTTGAAGTAGTCAAATCATCCAACACCGAGGGACCAGTAGTTTTGACTACTTCCCCGAAATAAAATATGTTGTATTTGTTTTACTATATTTTCACTATCACGTAAAATCGTAAACAAAAGTCAAAACACACACCAGTCAATGTGCCGGCCGGTATGGTAAATAAGCATAATATTTTGCTTACCTGATTTTATTGCAGGATTTCTGTTCAATCAATATTTACATTTTGACCTATTTTTAACTTTCCAAAAATAACATTTTGTTTCATAAAACGTTAAATTCGCGTGTTATTATCCATCGGTAATCTCGGCAAAATAACTGCAGCAGACGCCATTTTCACGATAAACGCATGCAGAATGGCCTTTGTGTAGCATACTGCTACGTCTGAAGGAACGATGACGCGTTGGGTCGAGACACCGTGTGGTAGTAGGGGGTGCGGAAGTTTTTACTACTTCCCCGCGTTCGCGTGATTGCACGGGCGAGGGAAAGTAGTCAAAATACAGTACTCGGACGCTAGCGTTATTAACCAATAAGATGTCTGGATTACCTAATAAATATTTATGAGGTATAGTAATAGGAAGTACCTGGTACACTTCCACTGTCAAATGCTCTGTGGATGCGCTTCATAAATCACAGGTGTGAAACCTGACTTTATACCACTCGTTCGCTTTTGCAGAATTTAAGCGAAGTCTCGTGGCACTGGCCCCCTGGGGCATGACGTCATGGACGTGTGCAAAATTTCCGACGGGCGCCAAAAACCATTCATTGCAATCGTAAGCCAATCAATGAACGCGACGGCCTTTTACAGTACCGGTATTTAAAAAAATGTGACCCCATGTGACCCTCCATTAAAGCACGCCTAACCTGATTGGTTTACAAAACTACTTTGATAATTGCTAAGCCAGTCAGCGTGCTCGATGCTTAACATTATTATGTTTTGATGGATCCAAGTTGTGATAATATTGGATCCAAAACATAATAATGATAAAATTGGATGCTTTACGCCCAATATTTATTGGTCGTTATGAGTTGTAAAATATTGGACTCGACTATGTCTCGTCCAATATTTTAAAACTCATAGCTCATGGGCTCAACCGATCCAATTTTATATCAACCTCATAGAGGTTTTCGAGAGGTGAATTCACGTGGTGATCCAGCGATCGAGTATAAATTCAGCTTGACAACTGCTCTCGCAGGTGCAATAACAATACATGGACACAATCACTGACATTTACACAATGAATTTAATGAATTATTTATGACATGCATGGGCTAGTTTTTACGATCGAGGTAAGGTTTTCGGCCTGTCCCTGCGTGATTAATATTTTGTTCTGGGTCTGATTATTCGGACTAGCTTCAACCCTGACAAAGGCCTACTCACAAAATTATTCCCACTGCACTGGCATGTTCACCAAAATTACTAATATTGTTTGCGACTGATGGGTTTTGAAACTAGGGAGTATGTGATTTATGAGACGTCTCTGAAATATGATACTGTTATGTGACATGACGCTTCAAGAGTATTTGATATCAGGGACGTCCATGAATTATGAGTGTCCCCAAACTGTATACGCCGAACAACTGAATACAAGCACAATGTATGGACCAATATATTTTTGTAAACGTTTTAGGCCTATAACAAAATGAATCTTTAGTACAAATTGTACAACTATAGTTTCTACCCTATGACCTATAAAAGTTACCTGTTATCAAAGTGTCCGCAAAAAACTGGTCATCGCAAGTATCTTTGATGCTGAAAACTAAGGATATTCACGCAGGGACAGGCCAAAAACCTTACCTCGATCGTAAAATCCAGCCGATGCATGTCATAAATAATTCATTATTCCATTGTGTAAATGACAGTGATTGTGTCCATGCATGTATTGTTATTGCACCTGCGATCTCGCGCGAGAGCAGTTGTCAAGCTGAATTTATACTCGATCGCTGGATCACTACGTGAATTCGCCTCTCGAAAACCTCTACGAGGTTGTTACATCGAGCACGCTGACTGGCTCAGCAATTATCAAAGTAGATTTGTAAACCAATCAGGTTAGACGTACTTTACTGGCGAGTCACATTAATTAATACCGTAAAAGGCCGTCACGTTCATTGATTGGCTTAAGATTTCAAAGAATGGCTTTTGCAACCAATCACAATACGGGTTATATGACGCCCGTCGGAAAGTCTAGTCTCAAAATACGTCTACGATGACGTCATGCCCCAGCGCCACGAGGCTTGCTTTTCTGCTAAAGCGAGCGAGTGGTATAAAGTCAGTTTCACACCTGTGATTTAATGGAGCACATCCGCAGCGCATTTGACAGATAAAAATGAAATGGGCAATTCTGAGCAACGGGATTCCATGAAATGGACGATTATGTAAGTTATTCTAAAGGATCGGTAATTAGCTGGTCTGCTGTATTTGAAGTGCATATTGAAGTTTGTAAGTTTTTGACTTCGTATGTTATGTGTAATTGATATTATAGGAAGCTTAAATTGGCAGGCTCTCATGCAATGTATCCGTCTCTTCCGAACATATATATGGACGTTCAGGGCAAGTCATACTGAAGTATGACTTGCCCACACAGGGTTTACCCAAACTGGATTTGGTTTATACACACCTTACAAGTTATATGAGAAATCACTCTCCCTGCTTTGCGTTCAGTCGCGCACGCGCTCCCTCGCAAAATCCTCCTTGTTGGGATGCAGGCATCTGCTTTTCGGAGTAACCAATCAGATCCAGAACATGTTGGCATTTCATGATCACTAAAATTTCCCAGTTGGCACTTCAAATAAACTAGTTGAGAAGGCCTGTTCTACATGAACAATTGTACATTTGTAATAGCTCCAATAACTCAGGTTTAACTTCTTAAATTAAAAAGTAAAAATAAATTGACTGTTGTCATTGCAGCCTTATACAGGTGTGTTTGTTACAAGGAGGACTTAGATTCACAATCAGTATGGTGTCAAGTGCAAGTCATGAAACAAGAGCAGGCCAGTTAATAAGGTGAGAATACAAAGATAACAAGTTTTATAGACCACTTGACATGTGACGTCATTGCCCGGCAGTATGCATGCCCTAATGTGCACAAATTATGGAATATCAATTATTGTTCTTTGCCCTGCACTGTGTGTACGCATCGTTATTTGCTCAGGGCATGTGCATTTTAAATCACCCACCACATTTGATATATAGTACAAGAAAGCCATTGAACAGTGTAGCGGTTCAGTCAAGCATATCAATAGACCAGTCCCTCGCCTTTGTTGATAAACAATGATGTCAAGTGGTCTATAAGCTGGAACAATAGCTATGGTGTCATGCATAGATTTGCTTGAAAATGATGCAGGATGTGTAGATGGATGACAAAAAATCACCTGCCAGTTTAACGGTTCATTCAAGCATATCGATAGACCAGTCCCTCGCCTTTTTTGATAAACAGTGATGTCAAGTGGTCTATAAGTTGGAACAATATCTATGGCGTCATGCATAGATTTGCTTGAAAATGATGCAGGATGTGTAGATGGAAAAATCACCTGCCAGTTTTGAATTTGGGCCAAAAAGTATTTTGTATCATGAAGAAAACCCATTGACTCCCACCATTCCTTGTTGTTGTTGTTGGTTCCTCAGTTACTGCATTAGTTATGTTTATGTTTTGTCTTGTAGTCTACATGTTATTGTTTTATCTTGTCTTCTGATTGTATTTTACACATTTTCATGTTCTGTTTTTCAGTTGGTTTGTTGCAACTTTATGATATAAGGACTTAAGTGTGAAAGGGGACATAGCTTTATTAAAAGCCCATTCAGTTGAGAAATTAGCTACATGTATTTGAATGGGGCTTCAGCTTCATCAATACTGAGCAAATGCCTAATGACAATTTGAATGACTTATCCTTCACTTTTAGGCTATTTATAAACAATTTTAAGTTTGTTACGCTTATACATTGGGATCACTGAATAGGCCTTTAAGCTATGTGCAGGGTTCCCATGGTCCTTGAAAGTACTTGAATTTGAAAACAAATTGTCAAGGCATTGAAAGTCCTAGAAATTTGCACAAGGTCCTTGAAAGCCCTTGAAAATTGGAATTTTACCTTAATTAAGTATAATTTTGACAAAATTTGGGGAGTGGAGAGATGTCCCTTTCGTTAATACGTGCTGCATGGAGAGCTGCATCATGATTTTTATGCCTCCACCGCGAGGCATACTGTTTTTGCAATGTCCATGCTTCCGTCCTTCCGTGCTTCCGTCCGGATGCAATATCTCGGGCATGGATGGGCGGATTGACTTCAGATTTTCAGGATAGGTGGGTCATGGTCAAAAACTCTGGCTACTTTTTTTTGGGTGAGGTGCAAGGTCATATACTGAGGTAAAAGGTCATTTGAGGTCAGAGGGCCCATTTTCCTTATTTACCTCTTTTCTCGGAGACTGGGGGTCGCACATTCCTCAAACTTGGTGGGTGGGTGCATCTTGACCCCAGACAGAACAAGTTTATATTGGTTAGTGGGTCAAGGTCTCCTGAGGTCATGCAGGGGTCATCTGAGGTCAAATTAGCAAAAATAGTCATATGGCCATGAAACTTGGTAGGTACAGTCAACATTTAGAGCCAAATTGTTGGAAGGTCATTTTGGGGTCATCTGGGGTCATCTGAGGTCAAATTAGTAAAAACTGTCGTATGGGCATGAAACTTGGAGGGTACAGTCAACATTCAGAGCCTAATTTTTTGAAGGTCATTTTGGGGTCATCCAGGGTCACCCAGGGGTCATCTGAGGTTAAATTAGTAAAAACTGTCGTATGGGCATGAAATTTGGTGGGTGCAGTCAATATTCAAAGCCAAATTTTTGGAAGGTCATTTCGGGGTCATCTGAGGTCATCCAGGGGTCATCTGAGGTCAAATTAGTAAAAACTGTTGTATGGGCATGAAACTTGGTGGGTACAGTCAACATTTAGAACTTTTTTTTGGTGAGGTTCAAGGTCATATACTGAGGTAAAAGGTCATTTGAGGTCAGAGGGCCCATTTTCCTTATTTACCTCTTTCTCGGAGACTGGGGTCATACGTTCCTCAAACTTGGTGGGTGGGTGCATCTTGACCCCAGACAGAACAAGTTTATATTGGTTAGTGGGTCAAGGTCTCCTGAGGTCATGCAGGGGTCATCTGAGGTCAAATTAGCAAAAATAGTCATATGGCCATGAAACTTGGTAGGTACAGTCAACATTTAGAGCCAAATTTTTGAAAGGTCATTTTGGGGTCATCAGGGGTCATCTGAGGTCAAATTAGTAAAAACTATCGTATGGGCATGAAACTTGGTGGGTACAGTTAACATTTAGAATTTTTGGAAGGTCATTTTGGGGTCACCAGGGGTCATCTGAGGTCATATTAGTATAATTACTGTATGGGCATGAAACTTGGTGGGTACAGTCAACATTTAGAGCCAAATATTTGGGCGGTCATTTTGGGGTCACCCAGGAGTCATTGAAAGGTTGTTTGGGGTCATCCAGGTGTCATCTAAGGTCAAATTCAGTCTCCTCTTTTACGCTTTAAGCTTTGTATCAACTTGTGAATTCCACATCACTCCCTTTGGTGGAGGCATCACGGTCGACGCTGTGCGTCGAAAACCGCGACATCCGAGAACCGCGGTCCTTCTAGTTGTTTTGTGGTAAGTCCTTGAAAATCATGCTTTTGGCCTTGAAGGTTCTTGAATTAAGGCTTCAAGGTGCGGGGAACCCTGCACACCGACATCGCCCGGTTAATAATTACATTATACAGCAGAGACACTGAAATGAATACCCGGGATCGATACATGTGAATGTGCTATGCACAATTTGATATTCAGATGATAAATCTTTGGCGGGATCTTTGGATACCGGGGTAGAAAATGATGAATATCTCCGGTAATTTATGTAGTCTAAAGAAGCCAAATTTTGTTCCTTGCTCTTGAATATATGTGTTGAACGGATATGATAGTCGTTAGCTTGCGTCTTGAGAAAGAACCAGTGCATCTTGAACTCAAAAACTGACAAAAATTCTGATTTTATATGTGCCGAACTATAGCGCAGCATAGGCTAGCTGCACTCACTCGTAAAGCAGATTGACCTCATGGCGTATATACATGCTCACTCACACACAGAGAGGTCAATTACCAGGCTATTGTCAGTAGCCTTAGTCAGATGTCCCTCGGCTCATTATGCATCTCAAAGGTCGGAATTACAAAATGGCCATGCGTGGCTGTGGATTCAACCTACCATGGCGATTTCTGGGGGATATCGGGGGGATGACACTGTGCACTGTATGTGTTGTTTTATATGGCTCCTAGAATCAACTTTGTCTTGTCTTTTCTTTCAATGTAAATTTTGTATATCCATGTGTATTTTGATCAGGGGTCGATTTAGAAAATAAAATTTACATGCACAAATCAAAATGGGTTGAATAACACAAAATTTTGCATGCACAGGCAAAATTCTACATGCACAGAGCCAAAGTTACATGCATGCATTTGTGCATGTGAAACCCCTCTAAATCGAGCCCTGATTTCGATTGCGAAATAACTTGTATGATTCTTATGTTTCTTTCAGGAGCCTAGAAGTGGCATCTTTCAAAGGGAAGAAGATCCTAGTGACTGGTGGAGGTGGGTTTGTGGGCGTCCATCTTGGTCGTGCATTACATATGCTTGGAGGACATGTTACACTATTCGACAAGAAACCACCGATTGAAGACTATCATGAAGACATCAAATTCATTTCTGTAAGTTACTGCTTGTTGTAACAAAGTATAGAGAGAGAGAGAGAGAAGGGAAGGAGACTGAGGAGGAGAGTTTTTGTAGGATTGTAATGGGACATTAATTCTACCATTTCGATTCAAAGATATGTGCATAGAGGTCGTCAGTGTGACATTATCTTTACCTATCTTGTGGGTAAATCAATATAATTACCTTCAAATATCAGGGACTGTCTTTTGGAATTTGCAGGAGAGCATTAAATAGCTCTTCTGGAGCCTTCAACAAGAATAGAATGTAAGGTGAGAGAATGGTCAACTAAGGAGAGCTAAAAATCACTATCCTATAATCAGATTTAAGGAGAGCAGTAGAGAGCAATTGCTCTCACTCTCCTCAAAAGGTAATCTCTTCAAATTTAAAAGACTAGTGCACCTGGCTCTGAGAGCTGAGAGCAACTGTACCGGTGAAATGATATAGAAGTCAGACTGTACACTGCAGTTGTAGGTCCTATTCCCTGGTCCTATAGCCAGATTGGGCTAAGTTTGAAATTTTGACCCCAGATGACCTTTGACCTCGGATGACCTTGATGTAATTATTTTCATGCTCCCCCCACCAAGTTTGAGCCCGATAGGACAAAGTTTGAAATCTTTGACCTTTGACCTCGGATGACCTCCATATAATGTTTTTCATGCTCCCCTCATACGAAGGATTCCACACACCAAGTTTGAGCCCGATCGGACAAAGTTTGAAATTTGACCCCTCCGTAATGACCTTTGACCTCGGTTGACCTCTATTTCATTTCGCGCATATATTCCCCTTGTATCAAGGATCCCACTCACCAAGTTTGAGCCCGATCGGACAAAGTTTGAAATTTTGACCTTTGACCTCCGATGACCTTTGAACCCACCCGGTCAACTTGCTTTTGCTGTTACCGATCTATATCCGAAATATCGCATTGATGCGTCGAAGCGCGGCAAAACGCATAGCTGGACACACAGATACACTTCGCTTATTATTTTATTAGTACTAGTGCACCTGCGGCTGTGAGAGCCCAGATGCTGTGAGTGCACTGGCACGATAGCGATACTGTTTGACCCCAGATGAACTTTGACCTATCAAGTTTAAGCCCAATAGGGCAAAGTTTAAATTTAGCCCCTACATGACCTTTGACCTCGGTTGACCTCAATTGTGTTTTGCGCATATATTCCCCTCCTATCAAGGATTGCACCCACCACGTTTGAACCCGATAGGACAAAGTTTGAAATCCATGACCTTTGACCTTTGACCTCGGATGACCTCCATATAATGTTTTTCATGCTCCCCTCATACAAAGGTTTCGACCCACCACGTTTGAGCCCGATCGGACAAAGTTTGAAATTTGACCCTCCGTAATGACCTTTGACCTCGGTTGACCTCGATTTTATTTCGTGCATTATAGTCCCCTCCTATCAAGGATTCCACCCACCAAGATTGGGCCCGATTGGACAAAGTTTGAAATTTTGACCTTTGACCTTGACCTCCGATGACCTTCAAAACCACATGGCCAACATGCTTTTCCCGATACCTATCTATATGCGAAATTTCAGCGCGATGCGTCGAAGCACGGCGAAACGCATAGCCGGACACACAGACACACAGACAGACAGACAGAGCTTATGATTATTATAGTATAGATAGAAATCTGGTGACAACATAGAGATGAGTACACAGATTTGCACCCCACTCATTACAATAAAGGGAAATGCAACCGTATTGATTTACCATCTTTTACCCACAAGATGGAGAAAGGCTGACTTAAGTTGCAAAACATATGGCATGGATGCATCTGATCTGTATCTTCTTCGATTATATTAACAACTTTTAATTTCAGTCAAGTTCCTTTTTACATTTGTCATGATGAGATCTATTTTTGTTGGTATTACTACTATATTATTCTGGCATTTGTTGAAATTAGAGATGTGAATTAAAATAGTAAATTTATATAGTATATGCCTACAGTATTGTTTGTAATAAACACCCCAAAAGGGCGCGTTTATTGGAAGTGAATTATCAATGAAAAAAACTTTAAAATCAGGTTCAATTTCCCGTTGGTGCTCCTGTAGAAAGGAGGGATTTGAGAGAAATGTGTAGATATAAATTACAACACTTTTTTTCTCTTAGGGAGATATACGAGACCCAAAATTTGTTCAACAGTTATGTGAAGGAATGGATTGTGTGTTTCATCTTGCATCATACGGGATGTCAGGACTAGAAATGGTAGGTGAATAATTGCTTCCCGCACGGCACCCATTGTTCATTTGGATATTCCACCCACTTTCTTCAGACTCAATTCTCATTTTATTATGGCACAATTAATACAGATTTATCAATGGGAGTAGTACGTTAGCAGCCATCTATACTAATAAAACTAGTGCACCTGCGGCTGTGAGAGCCCAGATGCTGTGAGAGCACTGGCATGATAGCGATACTGTTTGACCCCAGATGACCTTTGAACTCGGATGACCTTGGTGCAATTTTTTTCATGCTCCCCTCAGTGATACAAAGGATTCCACCTATCAAGTTTAAGCCCAATAGGGCAAAGTTTAAATTTAGCCCCTACATGACCTTTGACCTCGGTTGACCTCAATTTTGTTTTATGCATATATTCCCCTCGTATCAAGGATTGCACCCACCAAGTTTGAACCCTATAGGACAAAGTTTGAAATCCATGACCTTTGACCTTTGACCTCGGATGACCTCCATATAATGTTTTTCATGCTCCCCTCATACGAAGGTTTCGACCCACCATGTTTGAGCCCGGTCGGACAAAGTTTGAAATTTGACCCCTCCGTAATGACCTTTGACCTCGGTTGACCTCGATTTTATTTCACGCATTATAGTCCCCTCCTATCAAGGATTCCACCCACCAAGTTTGGGCCCGATCGGACAAAGTTTGAAATTTTGACCTTTGACCTTGACCTCCGATGACCTTCAAAACCACATGGCCGACATGCTTTTCCCGATACCTACCTATATGCGAAATTTCTTGACCTCGATTTTATTTCACGCATTATAGTCCCCTCCTATCAAGGATTCCACCCACCAAGTTTGGGCCCGATCGGACAAAGTTTGAAATTTTGACCTTTGACCTTGACCTCCGATGACCTTCAAAACCACATGGCCGACATGCTTTTCCCGATACCTACCTATATGCGAAATTTCTTGACCTCGATTTTATTTCACGCATTATAGTCCCCTCCTATCAAGGATTCCACCCACCAAGTTTGGGCCCGATCGGACAAAGTTTGAAATTTTGACCTTTGACCTTGACCTCCGATGACCTTCAAAACCACATGGCCGACATGCTTTTCCCGATACCTACCTATATGCGAAATTTCAGCGCGATGCGTCGAAGCACGGCGAAACGCATAGCCGGACAGACAGATAGATAGACAGATACAGCCCGCTTAGTATAGACTAGTGCACCTGCAGCTGTGAGAGCCCTGATGCTGTGAGAGCACTGGCATGATAGCAATGCTGTTTGACCCCAGATGACCTATGACCTCGGTGCAATTTTTTTCATGCTCCCCTCATACGAAGGATTCCACCTATCAAGTTTCCCACCCACCAAGTTTGAGCCCGATAGGACAAAGTTTGAAATGCATGACCTTTGACCTTTGACCTCGGATGACCTCCATATAATGTTTTTCATGCTCGCCTCATACGAAGGATTCCACCCACCAAGTTTGAGCCCGATCGGACAAAGTTTGAAATTTGACCCCTCCGTAATGACCTTTGACCTCGGTTGACCTTGATTTTATCTCCCCCATATATTCCCCTCGTATCAAGGATCCGACTCACCAAGTTTGGGCCCGATTGGACAAAGTTTAAAAATTTGACCTTTGACCTTGACCTCCGATGACCTTCAAAACCACACGGTCAACATGCTTTTCCCGGCACCTACCCATGTCCCAAATATCGGATCGATGCGTTGCAGCGCGGCGGAACGCATAGCCGGACAGACAGACAGATAGACAGACAGAGACCGCTTATTATTTTAGTAGTATAGATAGATAGATAGACAGATGGTTCAATAGACCTATGTCAGAATCAGCAGCAATATTTCTCTTCTAACTTGATCGATGATCTCATGTTGATGCTCAGAAGAGAATGCTGATCCAGGCAATTTGTATTTCTTGGTTCAATAGACCTATGTCACAATCAGCAGCAATATTTCTCTTCTAACTTGATTGATGATCTCATGTTGATGCTCAGAAGAGAATGCTGATCCAAGCAATCTGTATTTTTGTATCTTATCTTAGTCATATGTTTTAATTAATATTACATTATGTCCAATGAAAAACTTTTGTGCCAAATCAGCTCTCACTGTGTAAAACTGTGTTGTAATATGACCACTCTGTAATTTGGGGTTTTCTGGTGGGATTTCATTTAGGGCATATATTCCCCTCGCACCAAGGATTCCACCCACCAAGTTTGAGCCAGATCGGACAAAGTTTGAAATTTGACCCCTCCGTAATGACCTTTGACCTCGGTTGACCTCAATTTTATTTCGGGCATATATTCCCCTCGCACCAAGGATTCCACCCACCAAGTTTGAGCCCGATCGGACAAAGTTTGAAATTTGACCCCTCCGTAATGACCTTTGACCTCGGTTGACCTCAATTTTATTTCGGGCATATATTCCCCTCGCACAAGGATTCCACCCACCAAGTTTGAGCCCGATCGGACAAAGTTTGAAATTTGACCCCTCCGTAATGACCTTTGACCTCGGTTGACCTCGATTTCATTTCGGGCATATATTCCCCTCGCACCAAGGATTCCACCCACCAAGTTTGAGCCCGATCGGACAACGTTTGAAATTTGACCTCTCCGTAATGACCTTTGACCTCGCGTGACCTCTATTTTATTTTGGGCATATATTCCCCTCGTACCAAGGATTCCACCCACCAAATTTGAGCCCGATCGGACAAAGTTTGAAATGTGACCCTCCGTAATGACCTTTGACCTCTGTTGACCTCGATTTTATTTCGGGCATATATTCGCCTCGTATCAAGGATTCCACCCACCAAGTTTGGGCCCGATCGGACAAAGTTTGAAATTTTGACCTTTGACCTTGACCTCCGATGACCTTTAAAACTACCCCATAAACGTGGAATGCCCGATACCTATCTATATCCGAAATATCGGAACGATGCGTCGAAGCGCGGCGAAACGCATAGCCGGATAGACAGACAGACAGACAGAGCTCATTATTTTATTAGTACTACTAGTGCACCTGCGGCTGTGAGAGCCCAGATGCTGTGAGAGCACTGGCACGATAGCGATACTGTTTGACCCCAGAGGACCTTTGAACTCGGATGACCTTGGTGCAATTTTTTTTCATGCTCCCCTCAGTCATATGAAGGATTCCACCTATCAAGTTTAAGCCCAACAGGGCAAAGTTTCAATTTAGCCCCTACATGACCTTTGACCTCAGTTGACCTCAATTTTGTTTTGCGCATATATTCCCCTCGTATCAAGGATTGCACCCACCAAGTTTGAACCCGATAGGACAAAGTTTGAAATCCATGACCTTTGACCTTTGACCTCGGATGACCTCCATATAATGTTTTTCATGCTCCCCTCATACGAAGGTTTCGACCCACCAAGTTTGAGCCCGATCGGACAAAGTTTGAAATTTGACCCCTCCGTAATGACCTTTGACCTCAGTTGACCTCGATTTCATTTCGCGCATTATATTCCCCTCCTATCAAGGATTCCACCAACCAAGTTTGGGCCCGATCGGACAAAGTTTGAAATTGTGACCTTTGACCTTGACCTCCGATGACCTTCAAAACCACATGACCAACATGCTTTTCCCGATACCTATCCATATGCGAAATTTCAACGCGATGCGTCGGAAGCACGGCTAAACGCATAGCCGGACAGACAGATAGACAGATAGATAGACAGACAGACAGATAGAGACCGCTTATTATTTTATTAGTATAGATAGTGCACCTGCAGCTGTGAGAGCCCTAATGCTGTGAGAGCACTGGTTGACCTCAATTTTGTTTGCGCATATATATTCCCCTCGTCTCGAGGATTCCACCCACCAAGTTTGAGCCTGATAGGACAAAGTTTGAAATCCATGACCTTTGACCTTTGACCTCGGATGACCTCCATATAATGTTTTTCATGCTCCCCTCATACAAAGGTTTCGACCCACCAAGTTTGACCCCGATCGGACAAAGTTTGAAATTTGACCCCTCCGTAATGACCTTTGACCTCGGTTGACCTCGATTTTATTTACAGATTATATTCCCTCCTATCAAGGGCGGCACCCACCTTGACCTCCGATGACCTTGAAACTACCGGTAAACAGCGCACGCCCGATACCCATCTATGTGTGAAATATCGGAACGATGCGTCGAAGCGCGGCGGAACGCATAGCCGGACAGACACACAGACGGACAGACAGAGCTTATGATTATTATAGTATCTTACTCTGTATATTATAGTATAATTCACCAGACTCTGTCTGTGTGTCTGTCTGTCTGTTTGTCTGTCCGCCTCTTTTCTCGGAGACTGGGGTCACACGTTCCTTAAACTTGGTGGGTGGGTGCAGCTTGGTATGAGGAAGAACGAGTTTATATGTTTTAAGGTCAAAGGTCAAGGCCGGGGTCAAGTCCAATTGAAGTCTAATGTCAAATTGCCCCTATGGAGCTCAAACTTGGTGGGTGTGTTGACCTTGGACTAACAAACAAAAGTTTCCACGGTGACCTTTTCGTCAGACCTACGGTTAAGAGGTCATAGGTCAAAAAAGGTAGAAATTTCAAATTGCCTCTATGGAGCTCAAACTTGGTGGGTGGGTGGATCTTGGACTAACAAACAAAAGTTTCCACGGTGACCTTTTTGTCAAACCTACGGTTAAGAGGTCATAGGTCAAAAAAGGTAGAAATTTCAAATTGTCGCTATGGAACTCAAACTTGGTGGGTGTGTTGACCTTGGACTAACAAACAAAAGTTTCCACGGTGACCTTTTTCGTCAGACCTACGGTTAAGAGGTCATAGGTCAAAAAAGGTAGACATTTCAAATTGCCCCTATGGAGCTCAAACTTGGTAGGTGGGTGGATCTTGGACTAACAAACAAAAGTTTCCACGGTGACCTTTTCGTCAGACCTACGGTTAAGAGGTCATAGGTCAAAAAAGGTAGAAATTTCAAATTGCCTCTATGGAGCTCAAACTTGGTGGGTGAGTGGACCTTGGACTAACAAACAAAAGTTTTCACGGTGACCCTTTTGTCAGACCTAGCCAAAGGACACACCCTGATTCTGAGATCTGCGAAAGCCAATAATTATGATAGCCGAAAACCGCGAGATACGGGTAACCGCCTAGTAGATAATAAGCGGTCTCTATCTGTCTGTGTATCTGTGTATCTATCTATCTGTCTGTCTGTCCGGCTATGCGTTTCGCCGCACTTCGACGCATCGGGCTGAAATTTTGGATATAGGTAGGTATTGGGAAAAGCATGTCGGCCATGTGGTTTTGAGGGTCATCGGAGGTCAAGGTCAAAGGTCAAAATTTCAAACTTTGTCCGATCGGGCCCAAATTTGGTGGGTGGAATCCTTGATAGGAGGGGAATATAATGCGCGAAATAAAATCAAGGTCAACCGAGGTCAAAGGTCATTACGGAGGGGTCAAATTTCAAACTTTGTCCGATCGGGCACAAACTTGGTGGGTCGAAACCTTCGTATGAGGGAAGCATGAAAAACATTATATGGAGGTCATCCGAGGTCAAAGGTCAAAGGTCATGGATTTCAAACTTTGTCCTATCGGGCTCAAAATTGGTGGGTGGAATCCTTGATGCGAGGGGAATATATGCATAAAATAACATTGAGGTCAACCAAGGTCAAAGGTCATGTAGGGGCTAAATTTAAACTTTGCCCTATTGGGCTTAAACTTGATAGGTGGAATCCTTTGTATGAGGGGGCCATGAAAAAAAATACACCAAGGTCATCTGGGGTCAAACAGAAATGCTATCATGCCAGTGCTCTCACAGCATCAGGGCTCTCATAGCTGCAGGTGCACTAGTTGTGTAAATATGTGTGTAAACCAATGCAACCCCAGCCATAGCATAGATTCATGCACAAACAGTGATGTGCAGATTTATACGGTAGTTCCATATTTCTCTGTTTACACTCTACTGTACTGGACCCTGGATGTGTATTTAAGACAATTTTTGTGAATATATGTGTTTGAATGCAGTGTAACTTAGCTGGTCTATGATTAACATTGCAAGAATGCTATTTGCAAATGCATCACCACGTTTTATCGCAACAAGTCTTACCCACAGCAGCTGATAGGTGTATCCGATCATGCTCTGCGGTACCATAGTAGAACTGCACATGCCATAGAAAGTGCACACAAAATCCCTAATTTCAACGTTCAATTTATATCAGGGGAGCTTAGACTTTTGTTTGAAAAAATATGATCTCTAAAGTATTGTGAAACTATCCATAGATCAAAATATTTAAGCGGAATATGTTTTGTATGTATTTGCTATGGAACAAGCAGGTAGACTATAATGCATGATGGGATATTCCCTTCAGCTGCTGTGAGTCTTACCTACTATTTATAGATAACCAAATATCTGCTATTCAATTATTTATTCTTATTTACATGACTTGCAGCTCATTGGAAGTGAATACATAGAAAGTGTGAATGTTGGTGGAACCAAGAATGTTATAGAAGGTAAGGATACTGTAAAAGGAGATATTTTTGTGGGGTTTAATTTTCTTGAATTTCGTGATTCCTCCAAGGGCAAAAATAACACCTCACAAATATATGCAACAATGTATAACAAGTATAGGGCAGGACTTAGCAATTGCGAAAATAACATTTGCGAAAATGTCTTTCTTACTCTAAATTGTGAAAATAACTGTTCACAAAAATATCCCCTTTTACAGGAACTCACTGCAAACCTTCCAACTTTAGAACTTATTCATTTCAGTATTATGAGTTATGCAATGTGATACATTGGAGCAGAAAAGGTGTAATAAAAGCTTTCATTACACATTCTGTGATTGGGGTACCTTTTGGGCCAGGACATATTTTATACACATCTTTTTGTTCAGGCCAGCCAAAATTAGTTTACTCCCACCGTAAATGTAGTAGCTGCATTTTGTTTGCAGCAAGATAATGACATATACATTGGTTCAGATGTGTGCAGCAACACCCTACTAACAAAACCAAGTTGAAATTGAGAGAAAGGAACTATTGGCATGGTTATTAATCTTTAGAAATGCTGCCCATACTTGATTGCTAGTCCTGTACCTGGACTGCAGTATGAGTGAAAGTCCTACTAGGTTCTTGAGACTATTCAGTGGGTATTAATGATCTTGATAAGTGTCAACTTTATGTGACAAGACGGCAGACGGGTGTCAGGTCATGTCATCCCATGTCCTGGGGTGTCTATGGATGTTGATAGCCTCCCTCACACCTTTGTTATACCAGTCAAGTCCTGACTAAGCACCTTGACATTGTTCCAATCAACAGCATGTTTTGTAGCTGTTAGCCTTTGATGTGTTGGGCCACAGGGGGAAATTACGAAGGAATTGCTACTGGGTCTTTTGTGTCAATGCCGTTTGGTTGTTATTTTTGGCTGCTTTTTACTATTTTGAGACTAGATACCAAATCCAGTTGGTGAAAAGGTGTGTTAAAAATGATTAAATTAATTATGTTATTTATATTCTCTCCCAAATTTCTTCCAGCTTGTTTAAAGACAAACGTTCCCAGAATAGTGTATACCAGTACTCTTAATGTAGTCTTTGGTGGCCAGGACATATTCGATGGGGATGAAACTCTGCCTGTTTTACCTCTGCATGCGGTAAGATGATCATAAATAAAGGTCATTACTCAAGCAAAAAATATTTTGGGGTAATTTATAACAAATCGTGAGTGAAAAACTCTTACATGCATATACCCATCTATCAGCTTTCTTTGTGGGTGTGGTTGCAACTCCTAGGATTTTCTCTCTATACTTTAATAGTACATTCTATTTCCAAGTTGAATAAAACATTACACAGCATTGATTTTGCATAGCAGACCTCTGTCACAAACGGAATAAAAGGTTGATGGATACCTGGCTAAGACACTGGATTCATGTTAGAGCATGGGTTCCAAACTCATTCAGTGTTCGAAATATGCCTCAAAAAGTTACAGGCCAGCCGGGCTTGACCTTAAAAAGTTACCGGCCAGCCGGGCGGGAACTATAGCTAGATGCCAGTCAGAAAAGTTACCGGCCAGGCCAAAGAGTTACAGGTCAATGGCCGGCTGACCGGCCCTATTCGAACGCTGAACTCATTGAGCTCACAAACATACTGTGTTGTTAAAATAAAAGTGTTGTGATAGTCGACCATCACCACCAAAATCTGTGAATGTGCATGCATGCCTTTATCTTCTTGATCATTAGTCTGAACAAGTATGTAGCTTTACCTGAAAATTACAGTGGTCAATATTAGTTATTAGGTGACGTTTTGGGGTGATACAGATTATACCGAGGATCCTGATACGGACTCCGAGACTAGATGTAATCCATATCAATTAGTGGGTTTTTAGCAGGTTCGCCGTCGAACAAGTTTAGAACTGTCAAGCTTTCGTCAGGAGTAGCTCTGACTTCTTCAGGACAAAGTGCCTAAGATTGAGACATGTAGACCGCCCCTTGTCTACTAATGACTCTGAAAAGAGTCGTTCACTGAAGACTGTCCCTTGTCAACAGAGAACAAGCAGATCTCGCCTATCTGCTAATATAAAGGTTTTGGTGGCTCTGAAAAGAGCCGTTTGCTGAAGACTGCCCCTTGTCAACAGAAACAAGCAGATCTCGCCTATCTGCTGAATTTTTTGTAAGTTTTGGTGGCTCTGAAAAGAGCCGTTTGCTGAAGACTGCCCCTTGTCAACAGAAACAAGCAGACCTCGCCTATCTGCTGATTTTGTAAGTTTTGGTGGCTCTGAAAAGAGCTGTTCACTGAAGACTGCCCCTTGTCTACAGAAACAAGCAGACCTCGCCTATCTGCTGATTTTGTAAGTTTTGGTGGCTCTGAAAAGAGCCGTTCACTGAAGACTGCCCCTTGTCTACAGAAAACAAGCAGACCTCGCCTATCTGCTAAATTAAATCCATATCATCCCCTAAACCAAACCAAATAACAATTTTATCATACCAAACTAATAATATCACATAACGAGAAAAAATATTCACAGGAGTAATTTTTGGCTGGAATATTTTTTACTCAAACCCGTCTACACAATAATCCTCGCTGTAAAGCAGGCCTAATTCTCCAATAAAGCTTGAGAGCTCAACCAGCACGGTCATCTTCCTCACTGCTGGCATGAGCCGCGCTTGTGCATGTCGTTACTAAACATGATACGGTGCGTTGATACAAGCATATACGTGCGCAGCAGGTATGATAAAAGATATATCATGTCATATTTGGGGCACTTATCCAATGAAAACACAGGAAACCACATGTACTTGGTATGATAATATATTTTTATCTTTGGCATCAGCCACAGTGATATTATTGTTATATTCAGAGAAAGAGTTTTATGTTTTATTTGATAAGACCTGCAACATTCAGGATACCGTATTGTTTGTAATAAATGCCCCGGGGGCGTTGCATTTTTCCAAAAGGGGGGCGTTTATTGGAAGTGAATTGTCAGTGATAAAAGCTTTAAAATCGTGTTCAATTTCCCGATGGTGCTCCTATTAAAAGGTGGGATTTACACTATACATGATGGCGGCGCCCACAGAAAATGATATTTTCGTGGGGAATACAACAAAATTACACCTGTAAGTGCATGGAATTAGTGAAATTCTACCATAACTAGGCAATGAAATGGATGGGAGTTGAGTCATAATAGGTTTTGTCCATTCAATTTAGATCATGACTGACATAACTGATGCAAGTTTTAAGCTTACCTACACTATATGTCATGGAAATGTTTGCATTTTTGTCAATTTTTCACAGAAAAATTGGAGGGGGGCATTTATTAGAGGGGGAGCGTTTATTACAAACAATACGGTAAATCAGCTTCATTATGCAAAACCTTTTCTTCACAATATCTGCTTGTGCTCATTTACAGCATAAGGACCACTATTCCAGAACCAAATCTATAGCTGAAGATCTTATATTGAAGGCTAATGGAAAAGCAACACAAGGTAAGGATACATTATTCAAACACAGTTTATATTATTGATATTTATTCTAATTTCATAAGTCAAATGCAAAACCTCAAAAGTGGACTCCAGTAAAGCCATAATATAACATTTTCATATAAAATAGATTAGTATATCTTTGTCATAAAATGTTAGCTTTTACTGGCAGATATATCCCTTTTAACTTTGAGCCAAACAAAGCAAAGAAAATTGATTGGAATTTACTACCAGCGCCGATGTTGCCAATACGTATCACTCCTTCAGTTGTATTAAGGTTCAATCCTTTGTTATGTAGATCACCGTCCTGCAAGCCATGTACCTACTGTATGCGTGTTATGAACATCATATGTGTTCGACTAATATTTCCGTCATAATAATAAAACAACGGTTCCTGCGGTTTATTCAGAATCTCGGATTTTAACAAAACTACAGCACCTAGAGTCTTGATTTTTGCAGGGTATGTTGGTTTAATAAAGTACAATATAATTGTGTAAAAAATAAAGGAATTTTGAAAAATATTGAGGGCGTCCTCCTCAGCAAATGTTATAATATGGCTTTAAATCAATCTCATTGTGTGCAATTTTGGTTAATTTGTGTTTGTCATCTTGAACATGCTTGACAACACACCTGATTATTTCCCTTGTAAATGTAAAGTGAATGTCTGTAAATAACCAACACAATTTTCTTTGTAAATTTTGTTAATATTGAACTGGGCCTACTTTTTACATACAGTTTTGTTTTTGATCTTTGAAATTACATAAGATTCAGAAGGAAACTAAAGTGACCATGCAAGCAATCAAATATTCAAAGATGAATTGATACAATCTATCTGAAAAAAAAACTACAACAACAAAGCATTAATTACTACTAACTAGCGGGACACCCGCGCTTCGCACGGGTCCCCGCTAGATGAGTAAACGGAAGCGTTCACTCAAACAGGAGGAATTACTGTACAGGTAGACTCATTGAAAATTCCTCATTCCTTCCGAATCCTTACGATTTTTATCATCTTGGTAATCTCGTAAGCCCATCCCGTTAAACCACAACCCCGTACCCGTAGGCCTACCTTTTTTTTTATGTCCTTCTTTCTTTTCTTTCCCCCTCCGGTACCCTTACAATATTTATGTCTTCGTAGGCCTAATCCCGTTATCCCATATCCCGTACACGATAACCCCAAGCGCCAAGTTGGCTATGCATACGCCGCACCAAAGCGTGCAAGTCAAGTGGCGCAGCGTTATGTACACCGACGCGCTTAACGGTTGGCATAGGCCGTAAAGAAACAACCGCTGTAAATTTGCCCGAAAACCCCACTTTTTACTGATTTTAAGGCCAATTCTTGACCGTTTTCAACCAAATAAATTTTAAACACATTGTCGTATATTCCTCGATCTCCCGTATGAATTTGGCGATATTTGGATTGAAACTGACGGAGCTTTTGCATGGACCCACATACACACAGCATTTCCCTATTTATAGTAAGATAAGCTCTCAGCCCAGAGAAGCAAGCAATCAATTCAAGCAGTGAGCAAGGAAATACCAAATGGGCTATTCCAATTGAAATCCATAAACCCCTATGGAATACATGACCTTAATCTTCCACACAGGGAGTGTGAATTTCAAAAAGGATTACCTGAATGGGTGATGCCATTTGAAATCTACACCCCTCTGTGTGGGAGATTTAGGTCATGTTTTGAAAAGGGGGCATATGGATTGCAACTGGAATAGCCCAGAATAAGCTCTTGATAAGTAATTGTATTTTGGAATTTCCCATATGCTTAATACCAACTTGGACAGTTAATTTTGGATATCTTGTTTACTTGTAGATGGTGGAATTTTAAGGACGTGTGCTATCAGACCATCTGCTATATATGGTGCAGGGGAGCAGAGACATTTGCCAAGGATTGTGGTAAGATTTATAATTCTTATAGTCGCAGTCAAGTTAGCTCAATCGATAAGGCGTTCGACTATGGTGCGAGAGGTTGCGAGTTCGAACCCTGGCGGCAGCAAAGTCCCTGATTTCATTTGTTGTCAAATGGTTTCTGGAATGATGTGGGGTCGTCGTGGTCAGCGACAACCTGTAAAGTGTGCTGAGGCTTGTGGATCAATGTCTAGGCGTTGTGCCTGTGCGTAGCGCAACATAAATCGCTGCGCTTTTTTTTTAATGTTCATAAAATAAAGAGGAAAATTTGACAAAACCAACTGAAACAAAATAACCTTTGTTGAGCTTCATCAGTGAACTTGGTCAAAGCTGGTGTTGTGATGATCCAACAGTTGACAGTTGATTTAAGTCACTTTTGGTCATGATATCAGACTTAATTAGTTGCAGCCTCAAGCAACAAAGTTTAAAATAAAACATGACCATGGTGGTTGGCATGATGAACAGAGACGGTAAAACTGCTTAGTGTGTATTGATATCTAGAATTGTACCCCATTTATAGTGATAATACTACTTGTTTATCAGTAAGCGAAATAAACAAGTGGTGTTGGAAGTTTAATTTAATTACTTTCATTGTATTGATATCATTTAGTGATGTGCGCCGTTGATGTTTTGGGCTGGCAAGATGGCAGTCTGCATTGATGAATAACTCTTGTGATCTCTGAGAATAATCATACGATTATGTGTTTAGTGCGTATATATCCTGACCCGGGGGGGGGGGTACTCAAGTTTGATTTTGGTAGGGACGTGCGCGGAGAATTTGAAAGTGGACCCATAAATATACCAATTTTTCAAGAAATTTGGACCCATTGATATACCAAAAGTCAAATTTTTCGGCCAAATTTAACCCAAATTGTCATAGTTTTTACAAATTTCCCCAATTTTTTTGGAAAATTTCGAAATTTTGGCTAGATTGAAGCCAAATTGGGATATTTTTCGAAAAAAATGCATTCATATACCAAAACTGGCTTAGAAAAAGGGGTCATTGATATACCAAAAGGTCAAAAATGCTACCCATATTAGCGCCACGTCCCCGTATGGTCATTTGTACCAAGTACCCCCCATGGGATCCTGACTAGGTGTTATATGGTAACACAGTAGTTTGTCAATCAAGAAACCAGGTTTTTCATAATACTGACTTTTTTCTCTCTTATGGTCCATAATACTTGCCATACACTCAGATTTTGTAGCTGCTGTGATTACTTATAGGCGCCGTTCAGTTTGCACACTAAATGATCGGAGCCTCCTCGACACAGCACATTTTAAACTGTTTTTAGGGACACTCGGCCAATAATAATTGAGCCCTGTAATTAATTTAAGGGGGTACTACACCCCTGACCAATTTTGTGCCTATTTTTGCATTTCTCTCAAAAATTATAGCACATTGGTGACAAGTAAGATGTATATTATAGGGGCAAGGAGTACAACTACTGTACTGAAAATTCAGCAACTCAAATCAAGTAGTTATTGATTTATTGATCAAATATTGGTTTTCCCTCATTTTTGACTGTAACTCCACAACTGTTGTCTGTGCTGAAATGAAATTTCCAGTGCGGTAGTTGCAGTCCTTGCCCCTATACATATCTTACTACTTGTCCCCAATGCACTATAATTTTTCAGAAGTATGCAAAAATAGGCACAAAATTGGGCTGGGGTGTAGTACCCCCTCAAAGGTAACTGATATATATTATTTATGTGCTTTTCTTTTTTTATTCAACAGAAAAATATAGAACAAGGACTTGTGAAAGTCACTATTGGTAGTCCTGATATAAAGACAGAGTGGGTACATGTAGATAATCTAGTCAACGGACATCTACTAGCAGCTGAAGCAATGACTGAAAAGAAGGAATATGTAGCTGTAAGTTAGTGGGTATATGGGGTGGGGGTGGGTGGGGTGGATGTGATGGGGTGTGGATGGGTGGGGTGGAT
Source organism: Amphiura filiformis (assembly GCF_039555335.1). Taxonomy (NCBI): domain Eukaryota; kingdom Metazoa; phylum Echinodermata; class Ophiuroidea; order Amphilepidida; family Amphiuridae; genus Amphiura; species Amphiura filiformis. Next base: position 13,911,972 of record NC_092643.1, on the reverse strand, counting down.
GTGATGGGGTGTGTGTGGGTGGGGTGGATTTGATGTGGTGTGTGTGGGTGGGGTGGATGTGATGGGGTGTGTGTGGGTGGGGTGGATGTGATGTGGTGTGTGTGGGTGGGGTGGATGTGATGGGGGTGTGTGGGTGGGGTGGATGTGATGGGGTGTGTGTGGGTGGGGTGGATGTGATGTGGTGTGTGTGGGTGGGGTGGATGTGATGGGGGTGTGTGGGTGGGGTGGATGTGATGGGGTGTGTGTGGGTGTGGTGGATGTGATGTGGTGTGTGTGGGTGGGGTGGATGTGATGGGGGTGTGTGGGTGGGGTGGATGTGATGGGGTGTGTGTGGGTGGGGTGGATGTGATGTGGTGTGTGTGGGTGGGGTGGATGTGATGGGGGTGTGTGGGTGGGGTGGATGTGATGTGGTGTGTGTGGGTGGGGTGGATGTGATGTGGTGTGTGTGGGTGGGGTGGATGTGATGGGGGTGTGTGGGTGGGGTGGATGTGATGTGGTGTGTGTGGGTGGGGTGGATGTGATGGTGGTGTGTGGGTGGGGTGGATGTGATGGGATGTGTGTGGGTGAGGTGGGTGGAATGTTCAGTCTCTTATGTAGAATCCACAACAACACCTTTAGAATAGATAGAAAAATAGTTTACAAAATATAAAAGTATAAAAAGGTTTTGTGTAGCTTTATTTGTTTTACAGATGTGCACTAATTTAAACCAGATCACATCATTGCCTTCAGTCACAATGGTTCATTATGTAAAAAAGAGGCTGTTTAAAAGTTGTACCGGAGTCCATAGGAGTCAACTCTCACACAATACATTAGGCCAGGCCTATTCATTTGTTTGTTATTTAATAGGAAAACCTGACTACTAAATGGACTCAGGTGCAACTTTTAAAGAGACAGCATATTTGTTTCACTGCCAATGTCATGAAGGAAGACACAATGATTTATAATTAGTCTTGACAAATGAGTCTAGATATCTATAAACCAAGCTTGATACAAGCACTTCAGTCATTTACTATTTTCTTGTTTTATCAACAGGCTGGCGAGGTATACTTCATTACAGACGACAGTCCTATCAACTCTTTTGAGTTTTTACGTCCGCTAATAGAGGGTCTAGGGTATACATATCCGAAGATTACACTACCATATAATGTAATGTATTGCATTTGTAAGTATAACCAACAAAATGCATGAGTCATATTCACAGAATTAGGGAAGGAGAACCGGAACTCTCTATAGACGAATCCAACGAGCCAAGTCATGGTCAGGATTTGGTCGGCCTTCTTTGGGTAGCCGCTAGCACCAACCTGGTGTTTTGAGCGCCCCATTGTGCAAATAAAAGCCGCCTAACACCTAGAGAAGATGCAAGGAAGAGGAGGGTTAATAGAATAATATATACAATAGAGATAATTCTGCAGGTAATCCCGTCGCATCTATTCATGCATAGTCCTTTTGTTCGCAAGCACATCCATTTGTAGCGTTTGATATGGTGTAGTTAATTCGATTATTATGTCACTTCAACAGCGAATAGACCATGTAGAAGCTGTGTGTTTTGCCGAAGGGAACTATAGGGCCTATTGTGTTGTAAACTTTAATCATTCTTTTGTCTACCTGTGTTTTCGCGGA